>NC_090267.1:222201709-222510459 GCF_040414725.1 Anabrus simplex | reverse complement strand
GAAGCATTCGATGTAGATCATAGAGTTCTGATAGCAAAAATGAGAGTGGAGAAAATGGAAAAATTAAAGGTGGTAAGACTTAGTAAAATAAAAGTGTGGAAATTAAAAAAGAATGTACAGGAAGAATTCCTGGAGAGACTGTAAGAACAAATTCCAGTTACTGAAGGTGGGAAATGTGGAAGATGAATGGTCCA
Source organism: Anabrus simplex (assembly GCF_040414725.1). Taxonomy (NCBI): domain Eukaryota; kingdom Metazoa; phylum Arthropoda; class Insecta; order Orthoptera; family Tettigoniidae; genus Anabrus; species Anabrus simplex. The sequence goes on along the minus strand of NC_090267.1, from coordinate 222,510,265 downwards.
ACTTCAAAAGGGCATTTGTAAGTGGGGCATAAAATGCCCGTGGTAGAACATCAGCAAGGATGAAAGAAAAGGAGACACTGTGACGGAATCAGGATGAGAGTAGTGAGAGAGAAGAAGAAAGAATGGCAAGAATGGAACTGAGATAAAAAAAGAAGAAATTGAAAGGAAGTATCTTGATAATAAAAAGAAATGTACAAAATTGGTAAGAGAAGAACATTTGGGAAGTATTTACACAGGAGATGGAAATAGATAGAACTGGTAATAAAATAATGCTGTAAGTAATTATACAGAGTAATAGGAAAGAAAGAGTTTATACAAAACTGATGAAAGAGGAACATGAAGAGTTGATAACACATCCAGAAAAAATAAAAAGAAGATGGAAGGAGTATTTTGATAAACTGCTGAATGTGGGAAATTGTGTAGAGGAGACAGTAATGATATGGTGGCAGTGGTTGTTTGGTTGCCCAAGGCCCATCAGGGCTGTTGCACCATGGGGTTTGTTTCAAGTACAGGCAATGACAATTTTTTAAATTTCCATAGTAACACAGCAGTCGTATTGAAGAACATCTGATATATAATGCTTTTCTGGCCTTTTTCCTTTTTACTGGGATCAGTACTACTTGTGGATTATGGTTGGATGTCTTTCCTCATGCCAATCCTGTATGAAGGGATCTATTCACTATTGCATGTTTCTGTGGTGGATTGTAATGTAGTGTGTTGTGTGTAAATGAAGAGATGTGTATTAAGATGAACACAAACACTTTATGCATACAGTACTACATACCGTGAACTAGGTTATGTTGTATACAAGTATAGAATCAAGTAATACATCACCAATTAATACATCCTCACTGCTCTGTCTGCTGGATCCGAGGTTTGCGAGATTGATCCCAGCTGAGGGCGATGGATTTTAATAGGAGATAAAATCTCAAGCATGCTTGGAGTTTGTTTATCGAAATTCACATAAATGTTGATTTTCTGAGAAAGGAATATTGCTAAAAGACCAGGATTTTAATATTTTGACATTCCCATGTGTTCTGCAAGACAATACAGACATTCAAAAAAAGACATATTAGGCCCACGGTACTTGTTTATGGTAAAGCATGTTAGAGAATAATAAGAAATAAAAGTGCTCTCCAAGAAATTGTAGACAGCAATGGGTAAAATTATACGACACAACACTTTGCATAAATGTAAACTATTTACTGTATTTATCAGTAGAGCTACAGTAATCATCATCATCATCATCAGTTTTCCACTCCAGTTGCCCGGGTGTGGTTTACGAGCACTCTCCACTTCTGTCTGTCCATGTACCACTCTTCTCTCAAGACGACATCCCAGCTGATTCCTCTTGTTCCTATGTCTTCTTTCACTTGGTCCAGCCACCTCTTCCTAGGTCTTCCTACCGGTCGTTTTCCGGCCACGACTGTGTGTAGCCATTGTTTTGCTGTCCTTCCATCGTCCATTCGTTTGACATGGCCAAACCATTTCAAACGGGCCCTTGTCACTTTTTCATTCAGGGATGGGTACACACCAGCTTGCTCCCTTATTCTTTCATTCCTTACCCTGTCCCTTTTTGTCTTCTGTACCATAGTTCGTAGGAACTTCATTTCTGCGGCTTGTAGTTTGCTGTCCACTTGTTGGGTTGTTGTGCAGGTTTCTAGGCCATATGTTGTTATGGGGGTGAAGTATGATTGGAATAGAATCTGCTTTGATCTTAAGGGAACTTGTTCGTTCCAGAGGAGGTTCCGAACTTGATGGTAAAACTGAGCTGATTTTTGAATGCGGTTGTTAATCTCATGCCGTATTCTGTTATCACTTGAAATGATGCACCCAAGATATTTATATTGGTCTACTGTTTCCAGTTGTGTACCTTCCAGCATTATTTTTCCTTTCTTCTTCTGCCTGTTGACAGACATAGTAACAGTTTTCGATTTATTTATTGTTAATCCGTGTGCTTTCAAATGTTCATTCCAGGTGTTCAGCCTCTCTTGGACTTCCTTCTCTGTATTTCCCCAAATTACTACATCATCTGCAAATGCATTGATGTCCATATTGTTCTTCTGCTTAATTTCTTTCATGACTTCATCCATGACAGTGATAAAAAGTAATGGTGAAAGGGTACTGCCTTGTTGCACTCCTTTAGTGGTTTGGAACCAATCAGAATTACCGTTTCCTATCTGTACGCAACTGCAGCAGTCTTCGTAAAGCATTTTAACTTTCTGGATAAGCCCTTTGGGTACATTCTTCTTAAACATTCCCATATAGTCTTCCTTGGAACACTATCAAATGCTTTTTCGAGATCCAAAAACACTAGTGTTAAGTCTTTGCCCTTCTCCCAATGCTTTTCTAACAGTATTCTAAGTGCAAATATGAGATCGGTAGTTGATCAGTGTTCTCTGAATCCATATTGTTCTTCCTGTAGTTGTGGTTCTATTATTTTCCTTAGCCTTTTTTCAAGTATTTTCTCAAATATTTTCAAACCATGAGACAATAAAGTGATCCCTCTATAATTGCTACATTTCTTCCGGCTTTATTTTTTGAAGAGAGGTATTATTATTCCCTTTTTCCAATCATCTGGGACTTTCCTATCCTTCCATATTGCATTAATTACTCTATGAAGCCACTGTATTCCTATTGCACCAGTTGCTTTGATCATATCTGCACTGACTTCATCAAATCCTGTAGATCTTTCTTTGGGCATACTATTAAGGGCCGTCTCTACTTCCTTCCATGTTGGCGGACTCTCTTGGTCAGGCTCATCATTGCAGCTTAAACTGACCTGCGTGGTTACATCATTGGAGTCTTTCCCAGTACTGTTGTATAAATTATCAAAATAGGATTTCATGATCTTCCTTATTTCTGTCTCCTCCCTAACTATGTTACCATCTGGTTCCTCTATTGCTGTTATGTATTCATTGTCTCTTCTTATATTTCGTATTGTTCGGTAAAGTAGTTTAGAATTAGCTTTGCTGTCTTGCTCTATTTTATCTGTGAAATCAGTCCAAGCTTTCTGTTTTTCTTCGGCCACAATTTTCTTTACTTGTAACTTCTGATCTCTGTATTTCTGCTGCAGTTCGTTTACTCTAGATTCGTTCCTTTGACTTCCTTTTTGCATTTCTTTGTCTCTGGCTTTTCTGGTTTCATTTTTCACTTTCACAGCAATCTTCACCCAATCGTTCCACCAAGGAGTTTCTTTTCCCTTCATTTTGCTATTAGTTTTACCACAAACTTCTAATGCAGCTCCGACAATGCTTTCTTTGAATCTAGTCCACTCAATGTTGCCTTCTTGTAATGCATCTGATGGTAATTTATTGGTCACTTTTTTTGTGTATTCAACTTGTTTCTGTAATATCAGTAATTTCAGTAATATCCCACTGAATTTCTACTTTATTCACTCAACAGCTGATATTAATACAAAAATGTCGGTCATTGAATTACTTGGCTCTGATTGGCCAATTCCAATCGACAATGTCTTAGATTATTCTTTCAGTGCAGCCAATGCTAGCGCAGACTTGACATCATTAATTTGAACGGGCGAGCTGTTGTTTAAACTAAACGAGTGTCAGATATTGGTGGGGAAAATGGAGGCAGGTTTAAACTAGGTACTAAAGTTAAACAGGTTTAATTTATACCAGGTTTAACTCGATTTGGAGAAAAGGCCCTGGAAGGTATAAAGTGGCAGGGAGGGATTCAGTTAGGTGGAAATGTAGTACATAGGCAGTCTGGCCTATGCTGACGACTTGGTCTTAATGGCAATTTGTGTTGAAAGCCTGCAGTCTAATAGGTGAGTATGGTATGAAAATTAGCCTTTCGAAGACTAAATTGATGTCAGTAAGTAAGAAATGTCAGATTGGTGATACAAGCAAACAGTGTTCTCCCAGAATGGTAATCAAGGTGTAGTAAAGCTAATGCACACAGTTGCGATCAACAGTATTCTGTAAGAAGGAAGTCAGCTCCCGAACGAAACTATCTTTACACCAGTCTGTTTTCAGACCGACTTTGCTTTACGGGAGTGAAAGCTGGGTGGGCTCAGCATATCGTATTCATAAGTTAGAAGTAACAGACTTGAATGTAGCGAGAATGATTGCGGGTACATACAGATGGGAACAATGCCAGGAGGGTACTCAGAATGAGGAGATAAAGGCTAAGTTAGGAATTAACTTGATGCATGAGGTTGTACGCATAAACTGGCTTCGGTTACCTAGGAGAGTGATGGACTCTTTTATGGAGGGTAAGAGAAGTAGAGGGAGACCAAAATGATGACCATGGTTAGACTCAGTTTCTAACGATTTAAAGATAAGAGGTATAGAACTAAATGAGGCCACAACACTAGTTGCAAATCGAGGATTGTGGCGACATTTAGTAAATTCACAGAGGCTTGCAGACTGAATGCTGAGAGGCATAATGGTCTATAATGATTATGTATGTATGTATGTATTGCTATCATTATCTTCTCCTTCTACCCCTCTTCCCACATCTGTGGGGTTGCAGGTGCAAACTGCGTCACACATATCGATTTGGTCCTCTGTTTTATGGCTGGATGTCCTTCCTTACACCAACCCTATATTGCATGTTTCTGTGATGGTTTGTAGTCTGGTGTGTTGTCTGAATGTCAACACAAACACCCAGTCCCCTAGCCAGAAGAATTAATCACAAGCGATTAAAATCCCCGACACAGCTGGGAATCGACCATTCAGCCAAGGAGTTGGACTATTATTGTTTTCATTATAATGTAGGGAAAACTCAAGTTGATTCTAGGCGGCTCTTATAACCTGGTCCTTCAAGAGATGAATATCCATAAAAGCTTGAATTTGGGAAAATATCCATCATAATAGCTCATACAATGAAAATGAATGAGAAAGTGACCTTCCCTGTAACTTTTGTTATGTACAGGGTTTAGATAAAACATATATTTTTGGAAATATTTAGAAATTTGTGAAAAATAATGTAATTGAGAAAATCCCCATTACTTTTCCTCACACGGTAAAATTGCATGAAATGTAAAAGATTGGAAATTATATTCCAGACAACTTTCGTTATGTACAGATTTTTGATACAATGAATATTAGTGGAGAAATGTGACCTTTACTGCCTTGGCCTTCATAAAATTACTGACTGATTTTGTTATTATTGTGACCATTATAATGTATGAGACAACTCCACTGGTTGCTAGGTGTATTTCATAATGTGCTACTTTCAGAGATGGAAACAAGCAATTGTCCAATTTCATTTTAAAACCCTTTTCAGATCTGCTTCTACATCCACAAGCACAACAGCCTGCATATTCTCTTCAGAACTCAGACCCCATGTTTATTAAACACACATTTTTGGTACTATTAAAATTAAAACAGGTTGCCTCCACTTTACTGAAATTGCATGAAGAGTGATTGTACCATGTGTGGAATACATACGTTTGAATCAACTGATGGGATATTTGATTAAAAGATGGCGGAGCCAATCAGAATAAAGCACTTGTTGGCCACACTGTACACATAGTCACTGTAGTATGCACGATGTCAGAGTATTCTTGGACTCACATAAGGATAGGGTTGCCTCTAAAGAGGGTCTCCTAATTCAATCAATCAATCAATCAATACTGATCTGCATTTAGGGCAGTCGCCCAGGTGGCAGATTCCCTATCTGTTGCTTTCCTAGCCTTTTCCGAAATGATTTCAAAGAAATTGGAAACTTATTGAACATCTCCCTTGGTAAGTTATTCCAATCTCTAACTCCCCTTCCTATAAATGAATATTTGCCCCAGTTTGTCCTCTTGAATTCCAACTTTATCTTCATATTGTGATCTTTCCTACTTTTATAGACGCCATTCAAACCTATTCGTCTACTAATGTCATTCCACGCCATCTCTCCGCTGACAGCTCGGAACATACCACTTAGTCGAGCAGCTCTCCTTCTTTCTCTCAATTCTTCCCAACCCAAACATTGCAACATTTTTGTAACGCTACTCTTTTGTCGGAAATCACACAGAACAAATCGAGCTGCTTTTCTTTGGATTTTTTCCAGTTCTTGAATCAGGTAATCCTGGTGAGGGTCCCATACACTGGAACCATACTCTAGTTGGGGTCTTACCAGAGACTTATATGCACTCTCCTTTACATCCTTACTACAACCCCTAAACACCCTCATAACCATGTGCAGAGATCGGTACCCTTTATTTACAATCCCATTTATGTGATTACCCCAGTGAAGATCTTTCCTTATATTAACACCTAGATACTTACAATGATCCCCAAAAGGAACTTTCACCCCATCAACGCAGTAATTAAAACTGAGAGGACTTTTCCTATTTGTAAAACTCACAACCTGACTTTTAGCCCCATTTATCAACATACCATTGCCTGCTGTCCATCTCACAATATTTTCGAGGTCACGTTGCAGTTGCTCACAATCTTGTAACTTATTTATCACTCTATAGAGAATAACATCATCCGCAAAAAGCCTTACCTCCGATTCCACTCCTTTACTCATATCATTTATATACATAAGAAAACATAAAGGTCCGATAACACTGCCCTGAGGAACTCCCCTCTCAACTATTACAGGGTCAGACAAAGCTTCACCTACTCTAACTCTCTGAGATCTATTTTCTAGAAATATAGCAACCCATTCAGTCACTCTTTTGTCTAGTCCAATTGCACTCATTTTTGCCAGTAGTCTCCCATGATCCACCCTATCAAATGCTTTAGACATGTCAATCGCGATACAGTCCATTTGACCTCCAGAATCCAAGATATCTGCTATATCTTGCTGGAATCCTACAAGTTGAGCTTCAGTGGAATAACCTTTCCTAAAACCGAATTGCCTTCTATCGAACCAGTTATTAATTTCACAAACATGTCTAATATAATCAGAAAGAATGCCTTCCCAAAGCTTACATACAATGCATGTCAAACTTACTGGCCTGTAATTTTCAGCTTTATGTCTATCACCCTTTCCTTTATACACAGGGGCTACTATAGCAACTCTCCATTCATCTGGTATAGCTCCTTCGGCCAAACAATAATCAAATAAGTACTTCAGATATGGTACTATATCCCAACCCATTGTCTTTAGTATATCCCCAGAAATCTGATCAATTCCAGCCGCTTTTCTAGTTTTCAACTTTTGTATCTTATTGTAAATGTCATTGTTATCATACGTAAATTTTATTACTTCTTTGGCCTTAGTCTCTTCCTCTATCTCGACATTATCCTTGTAACCAACAATCTTTACATACTGCTGACTGAATACTTCTGCCTTTTGAAGATCCTCACATACACACTCCCCTTGTTCATTAATTATTCCTGGAATGTCCTTCTTGGAACCTGTTTCTGCCTTAAAATACCTATACATACCCTTCCATTTTTCACTAAAATTTGTATGACTGCCAATTATGCTTGCCATCATGTTATCTGCTGTTTGAGATTATAACTATGAAATAGTCACTAAATGTGGTTTGATGGAGCTGTGTGCAAATGAGAACAGGAAGATTGCTTTTTGTATTGACTCTGAAGATGCTGTTAGAGATCAGTCTTCTAATTACACTGGAACATATACAGGTACTCTGTTGGCCATTGCTCTTCATCTGTTTAATCTGTTTCATGTACATACATGCTGTATATTACTCCTGATAGCTTTCTTACCAGGGTATTTCTATATGCTTCATATACATTATCTCATTAAGAATTAATGTTCCCTAATTATTTCTATTTCCCTCATTAATCTGGATTAACTTAGACTCTAGGTTGTCCGAATTAATGAATGTCCAGATTAAACAAAATAACTTACAAAATGAGCCAAGGTACATATTTAAACACACTGTTCAGTAAAAAGAACATGTACAGTACAGTATTTTAAATTAAGAAATACAAAGGGTATTTAGTATACAAGATATACGGTAATGCAATACAGTATTTGGCCCTACATAATACAGAATAACTAGTGCTGTATAGAATTAGAACATGGCAATTAAGGCACACCTCTATTGACCACACTTGATATGCTTATTGGTTTGAAGAAACTGCTGATCTTTTGTTGTCTTCCTTTGACATTAATTTCTTTAATAATTAACTTGTGCACATGCCTCAAATGTTCGTAATATGCAGATATGTTTTCATCGTTGCTATCTTCAATATATTTAATGTCAGTGTTTAGATGATCTTTAAATTCACTAAGTTTTGGCTTAAGAGTTAATAATATCATCGCCGTGCGGTTAGGGTTGTGCAGCTGTGATCTTGCATTCGGGAGATTTTGAACCCCACTGTCAGCACCCTGAAGTTGGTTTTCCGTGGTTTCCCATTTTCACACCAGGCAAATGCTGGGGCTGTACCTTAATGAAGGCCACGACCACTAACTTTCCAATCTCCCACCCTTCCATCGCCGAAAACCTTCGATGTGTTAGTGCGCCATTAAACAAATAGAAAAGAAAAAAAAAAATCACCTGCTTCATCCTGGTCATATTCATCAGTTTCAGAGCTTTCTGTGCTCATAACTCAGCTTTATGCATTGCATTTATGTATTATTATTATTATTATTATTATTATTATTATTATTATTATTATTATTATTATTATTATTAAACTGTTGTCCGGATTAAGCAAAGTCCGGACTAATGGGGTCCAGATTAATGAGGTTCTACTGCATATATATTGTTTTCATAATACTCATTAGCATATTTTCAAGAAATAACGAATTGTACATATTACAGAATGACCCTACTTGGATGGATCAGCCGTCAACAATTTGAAGAGACTTGGATGGCCTTACTTAGTGTTCTAAGCTCCAACCAAGGAGAAAATTCAGCACCAGAAGAAGTTGCTGTTATGGTGCAGGTAAATATCTTTTATGACTTTAGATTTACCATTTAGAGACGTGATTGCTAAGTGACATAATTGCAGCCATAATTTGAATCACAGGAAAAGCATGTGGAGTTATTGAAAATTAACCTCTATATGATTCAGATTCCACAAAAAACTGTAAGTTCACAATATCAATACTTAATATCTCCTCCAGTTGATTCCCATTTTAAATCTTGAATTTTCCTTTTTTAAGTTTTCATTACTCAGTACCTCTCCATATTTATATCTTTAATTTCTATTGCTCTTCTCTTTTCTCCCTTTCCTCATGCCATCACATTTGCTTTGCTTTCCTACTCACTAATTCACCATTCTTCCATCTTCGCATTTACTACATCAGGCTATTCTTGGACTCTTCTCACATCCTTTTCTCGAAGCACAGTTTCATCTACAAACAGTATTGTGTTCATTCATGAGTTTCCTTTGCTGCCCTCCATGATATCACAATTATAGACAGTGAAAGCAGCCATGCATTTCATACTTTCAGTAATTTGTAGACCAAAGCTGCTGTTTCTGATGCTGCTCAACCAACAAGTTTGGAAATCTCATGATTTACATCTGAAGAGCCCAACTGGTGGCCATGATCATTAAGGCGTCAAGTCTGTATGGCCTGATACCATGGTTGGCCGGTTCGAGTCCCGTTGGTCGAAAGAAATTTCACCAATAGAAGATTGGCCAGCAGGGTAGTAAAGGTGGTTGTATACAATTTTTAATCACTAGATTGTGTGCCAAAAGTCTGGATTCAGTTCTAAACCTCTTCTCAGTGCTCATATGGAGTGAGGGCATATGATGCTGTTGATGGTGATTTGTCCACTATGTTAAAAGCCATATCATAAGATACATCTGAAGACCTAGTTGGCCCGTGGTTTCCCATTTTCACACCAGGCAAATGCTGGGGCTGTACCTTAATTAAGGCCACGGCCGCTTCCTTCCAACTCCTAGGCCTTTCCTATCCCATTGTCGCCATAAGACCTATCTGTGTCGGTGCGACGTAAAGCCCATAGCAAAAAAAAAAAAGACCTAGTTGGCTGTTTATAAGGCAATTCTTTTGTATGCCTCAGAGACCTGGTGCCTATACAGTAGAACCTCAATAATTCTAAATCAGTTAATTCAAAATCCCACCTATTTCAAAGAAGATCTCATTCCCGGATACATGAGATATGGTTTTGCATGTTACTTAAATTGTTTAATTAAAAATACAGATAATTCGTAGTTCGAAGTACAATCTTGACCCCATTAACGAAATTCAGACTTTTAATTCGAAACTGCCTTTACATTTTAAAACAGTAGTATGTTACAGAGTAATTTAAATTCAAAATTTATCTGCACCATGATAGAACACGTCTGCAGAACATGCAGTGATAGCTTTCTGCGTCTACAGTGTACTCATAATTGCTAAGTTTGAGTGAAATTGGAATTCTTTTGTATTAAACGTTTTAAGGAATGCCGTAAGATCACGCTGCAGGCAGTGTGCGGAGAAACAGGATCGGCGAACACTGGCGATGCTGAAAGTTGACGAAAAAGCGTGGCTCATATAATCAGTTCGTAGGCACCGAACAATATTGTCATTGCTGATGAAACTGCATTGCTTTCTTTTAATGCTGTGGTCCGATGACCTTCGATGTTAGGCCCCTTAAAACAACAAGCATCAACATCATCATCATTTTAATGCTGAGCCCAAATGGTCTTATGGTTTTAAAGGAGCAAGTGCCAGCCGGGAAATTGTACACGGGTGGGGGTCATTGTACTATGTTGCAATGCACACGAGAGCGAGAGAATTCCTCCACTCATCATAGGAAAGTTCGATAAGCCACAATGTTTTAAGGGCGTCTAGCACTTTCTGTGCAAGTACAAGGCATCTAAAAATTCAAACGGTAGAGTAATCGAAAAGATAATGCATTTGCACATGGGAACCAGCATAATTTATCCTCGTCTTTGAATTATGTGATTTTTTTCTTTCATTGCGTGAGGTTATGTTTGTCAATGATTTATCCAAGTGCATTATTTGAACATTTGTAAATGCACCTTGTTGGATTTATTTTGGAAGTAGTTTTTTCCATGGCTTTTGAAAGGTTTAAACTGTGAATCAAGGTGATTGCATGCATTAATGGGTCTTGGAATACTTTGTGATGCAGCAAGTGTTTACATTTCTGAAGTACGAGAGAAGTGCCATGGCGGGAAATTGTACAAGAATAGAATGACTGTATTGTGTTGTCATGCAGAAGGAGGCAAGAGACTTTCTCCCCTTGTCGTAGGAAAGTTTGATTAGCCCTGATCTTTTAAGGGCATCGGGTACTTTCTGTGCAAGTACAGGGCATCTAAAATGCATACAGTACAGTAATCCAATGAATAAAGCACTTGCACATGGGAGCCAGCATAGATTTCTCTTAGTCTTTGAATCCTGTTTTTTTCTTTCTTTCTTTCATTGCAAGAGGTTATGTTTGTCAGTGAGTTATCCAAGTGCATTATTTGAATACTCTAAATGCACCTTCTTGGATGCATTTTGGAAATAGATTTTTTTCCATGGCATTTGAAAGGTTTAAACTGTGAATCAAGGTTAACTGCATGCAGTAACGGGTCTTAGAATATTTTGTAACGCAGCAAGGGTTGGCACTTCTGAATTACGAATTGGTGGTTAATTCAAAGTCACATAATTCAAAGTCCGATTTTTGAGTCCCAACGACTTAACAAGGTTTTACTGTATATACATCATATTTAATTTTTATAGAGTTTCCACATGAAATGTCTAAGGATAATTCTGTGAGTGAAGTGGCAAGATCATTTACCCAACTCCAAGGTTCTGCAAAGATCTAACATGTATGGCATGGAGTCTCTGCTAAGGCCAGCTAAGGTGATGTGGACATTTGGTGCACATGAATGATGTCACACCAACAAAATCTGTCTGTTACTCAAAACTTCAGAGTGGTAAATGTTGATCTCAACCATTTCCTTTGATAATGTCTGGAGGGAATGTCCGATGTACTCAGTGAGGTATCTAGCAGTGAAGTACCTCTTTGATCTTTCAGGACTATTTTATTCATTTACATGATTGCATTAATTAAAATTAATGCCGGCAAATCTTTAGATGATGATGATAAATTTCAGTAAATTTTGCAATCAGTGGTACCAGTTTCAAAAGCTAGGGAGCTGGTGGAAATTTTTCCTCCAGTAGGTGCCAATTATCGTCATGACATTGAAAATCTTGCTCTGCAAAGGATGAACTCCTTATGAAATTTTTGTACATAACCTTTTGTCCCTTGTTCTGAATTAGGCTATTAGGGAGGAAAGTATGGAACTGAGCACATTACATGATAAATTGGAAACTCAGCTGCGAGCTTTGGAAATCTTAGGAATTACCGCGAAAAATATGCTGCCATGTTATACCCTTTAGTGGAATCTTCATTGCTTGGAGACATGATGTTAGCCTGGGAAAGAGCACGAAACAACAGGAGTGAAGCAGACGAGCAGGATATTCTAGCTAGCCTACTGGCATTTTTGAAGTTAGAAGTTGAAAGTGAAGAACACTTTGCACTCGATAGATCTGGTTTCAGCTTAAGTTTTGATGCTAAGAGTTCTGCGTCAAAGGTAGATAAAGTACCCACTGCTGCATGTACTTTAGCAAGTAAGATTAAGTATTCTACTAAGAATGCATGTTTATGGTGTGATAAATCATCACATACTTTTGTAGAGTGTTTTAATGCCAAGAAGTTAACAGTAGAGGCCAAGAAGAATTTGCTAAAGCAAAAGGCAAGATGTTACATGTGTCTTAAAGCAGGACACAATGCTAAAAATTGTAAATGTTTCGTGAAATGTTTGATCTGTGATAAGCATCATGTTACAATAATGTGTCCACAGTTGTGTACGGAAGTAAGACAAGTGTCCAACAATGCACCCAGGGATTCTCATACCAATGGAACAGACAGTTTACTATCTCAGCAGGGAGGACAGACATTGCTACAGACACTTATTGTAACGACAGTATAGTAACTGGTAGAACGACACGTTTGCAGAGGGTTCTTCTTGATTCTGGCTCACAGAGATCATACTAGTACATCGTAGATCACATACCCAGAGAACTCAATCTAAAATGGGGCTGTACCTTAATTAAGGCCACGGCCGCTTCCTTCCAACTCCTAGGCCTTTCCTATCCCATCGTCGCCATAAGACCTATCTGTGTCGGTGCGACGTAAAGCCCCTAGCAAAAAAAAAAAAAAATGTTTAGGGGAAGAGACATTAAGTCATAACCTCTTTAATGGAGGCAAGTTGAGGGAACAGAAACATAAGGTCTATGAGATCAAATTACGAATATTAGACCAGAAATTTGAATGTTCAGGGATGGTGTTGTATCAAAGTAAAATATGCAATTTTGTTCCTCGACTGAAAAATCAGAAAATATTTTCGCAGTTGAAAGGAGCGAACATCACACTCACAGATCAAGTCACAATGCACCAGACATTAAAATCCTATTAGTTGCATAATGTCCGCAATAAACCTTGGACTGGCAATACCATGAAAATTGATGTGAATTTCAGTTTATGGGATCTGTGGGAACTAGACGTCATAGGAATTCAAGACCAAGCAGAACTGAAATCTGCTATTTGCTTTACATCACACTGACACAGAGAGGTCTTATGGTGACAATGGGATAGGAAAGGGCTAGGACTGGGAAGGAAGCAGCCATGGCCTTAATTAAGGTACAGCCTCAGCATTTGCCTGCTGTGAAAATGGGAAATCACGGAAAACCATGTTCAGGGCTGCCGACAGTGGGATTTGAATCCACTATCTCCTTGATGCAAGCTCACAGCTGCGCGCCTTTGTCCGCACGACCAACTCGACCGGTGCCCTGACTGTTATGGGAAGTATGGGATGTATAAAAACTCTGAGAAAAGGACTGGTAAAATGAAAGCATTGTGTGTAATTGTGTCTCATGTTATGAAAACTGGAATCTGTAAGTACAATAAATCTGTATAGAATCATAGTTTAGTATCGGTGCATTCTTGTAATGCATTTTCCATTTTTCCATACTGCAATAAATACTAACTCTCTTACATGTACCACTCACAAAATTATATCCATCAGTCACAGTCATCCCGATGATAGACATGCAGACATTTATATCTTTATCTTGAGGGCTTTTAACCTATGTTGTTCTTATTCTCGAACAAGCTCTGCAAATATGCTCTTGAATTACGTACAATGTAGTCTTTATTGGTACCAAAGTTAGGGTCTAGGCCTTTTCTTACTCTTCACCACTTGTTGACTTTTTGTTGATTTCAAGTACAGGCGCTGGTCCCACTGTGTAGGGGTTCATCTTAATACACATCTCTTCATTTACATACAACACACTACATTACTATCCACCACAGAAACGTGCAAAAGTGAATAGAGGCCCTGGATTTTATTTTTGGCCAGGGGATTGATTTTTACCTGGATCTGAGGGCTGATTCGAAGTCCACTCAACCTATGTGAGAAGAGGAGCTATCTGACTCTGAGATAGTGATCTCAGTCTAGAAAGTGTTGACTAATGGGTGAGAGGATTTGTTGCACTGTAATCTGCAGGCCTTCAGGCTAAGCAGTGGTTGTTTGGTTGCCCAAGATCCATCAGGGCTGTTGCACCATGGGATTTGTTTCAACTACAGGCAATGGCATTTTTTAAATTTCCATAGTAACACAGCAGTCGTATTGAAGAACATCTGTTATGTAATGCTTTTCTGGTCTTTTTCCTTTTTACTTGGGATCAGTACTACTTGTGGATTAAGTCCAGTTTTATGGCTGGATGCCTTTCCTCATGCCAACCCTGTATGAAGGGATCTATTCACTATTGCATGTTTCTGTGGTGGATTGTAATGTAGTGTGTTGTGTGTAAATGAAGAGATGTGTATTAAGAAGAACACAAACACTTTACCAAATCCAGAGAAATTAATCAGGTGCATCTAAATTCTCCAACCTGGCCGGTTATTGCATCCAGGGCCCTGTGAATTGAAGGCCAATATACTAACCATTTAGTCAAGGAGCCAGACAACATATGCTATATATTGGTTTGTTAAATGTAAGGGGGAGAGATTACATCATGATATTTTTTGGTTAAGTTGGTAGACCTATAGTAAACCACACTTACATAAGCAAGTTCCTTGCATAACTGAAGGTGGTAGAGTGGCATTATTGCGTTTGACTGAGGGAAAAATATAGCCAAAATAATCAGTCTGACAATAAGTTTTATGTAATTTGTTTTACGTCCTGAGGAAGTTCACTCCATGCACATGTGTGCTAATGTGATACATATATATACGTCAGTGATCAAAACATTGTCTGCTGTTTTCTCTCAATGAAGAGTGATGAATTATTTCTTACTCCTTTTAGGCCAGTTGTTTGGTAGTGCAGGCGATCACTGCTCTGTTGGTTCATACGTTACTTCTGCCAGTTCCTGGGAACCCAAATTCTAGTCGGCTGGTTCATCAACCTAGAGAAAAAGCCATCACATCACTCAGGTTTGTACTTCGTTCTTGTGTTTGAATTGATATATTCATTAATATTAACCTTTAGTTTTATAATATACTTCCCTGCCATTCATTGCTCAAACTCCAAGTCTATAGTGATCACACTAAATACCTTCGTAACTTGTATTCCCAGTAAGCACTGTGTGAACTCTTGTGCTTACACTACTCTCACTGTGACCTTGTTAACTGCAAAGTCTAATTATTATACCATAGGTTTCACCCTGCTTCTCCACTACTGTGTTCATTACACTCATTGCACAGGATCATTTTGAAACAATGCAGCACCTTGTGTTACACATGTGACTTGTCTCCCTTTCTTTTCTCCTTTCACTTTTAATCTTCTAATATGTGTCTTGCTCAGGTTATTATTGTTAATTGGTAATATCAAACAAGTTTGTATATGACACTTCATTTTGTTTGATTTTGTTTTTAACCCTGTATCTGTCATCTGTTCTGCTCTGTAATTCAAAAAATTATTTTATTCCTTATAGAATAATATGACACTTTGAGTTTCCACCTGTTCAATATTTTGTTACTATTCATGTTAAATAGCTATGTATATATATTTTTACAAGTTATGTTTCAGCCTAATTAGACCATCTTCAGCTGAAAATTAAAATCTACAAAGATATTTACAATTATTGCCATTAAGTGTGGTATGTTAAGAAACACTGTAAATAGTTGAAAACTAATTAAATTAATAGTACGGTGAGAATTATGAATATATGCGAGTGTTAAAAGTCACAAGTGTTTTTTATATTGTAGCACCACATTTTTATGTATATTTTCTCACAGCACATCATCTACTTCAGGTAGTATTGCTGGGCTGAGTGGCTCAGACAGTTGAGGCATTGGCCTTCTGACCCCAACTTGGCGGGTTCGATCCTGGCCCAGTCCGGTGGTATTTGAAGGTTCTCAAATACGTCAGCCTCGTGAGAGTAGATTTACCCACATGTAAAAGAACTCCTGTGTGGCTAAATTCCAGGACTTTGGCATCTCTGAAAACCGTGAAAGTAGGTAGTGGGACGTAAAAACAATAACATTATTAGGTAGTACAGTAAAACCTCATTAATTCAAAGTCGTTGGGACTCAAAAATCGGACTTCAAATTACGTGATTTCGAATTAACCGCCAATTCGCAATTCAGAAATACCAACTCTTACCGCGTTACAAAATGTTCTAAGGTCCGTTACTGCATGCAGTTAACCTTGATTCACAGTTTATACCTTTCAAATGCCATGGAAAAAGAACTATTTCCAAAATGTATCCAAGAAGGTGCATTTACAGTGTTCAAATAATGCACTTGGATATCTCACTGGCAAACATAACCTCACACAATGAAAGAAAGGAAAAAAAAGCACGATTCAAAGACAAGGAGAAATCTATGCTGGTTCACATGTGCAAGTGCTTTATTCATTGGATTACTGTACTGTATGCATTTTAGATGCCTTGAATTTACACAGAAAGTACCCGATGCCCTTAAAATCAAACTTTCCTATGACTCTATCCTTGTACGATTTCCCACCATGGCACTTCTCTCGTACTTCAGAAATGTAAACACTTGCCGCGTCACAAAGTGTTCTAAGACCCGTTAATACATGCAATCACCTCGATTCACAGTTTAAACTTTTCAAATGCCATGGAAAGAACTATTTCCAAAATGTGTCCAACAAGGTGCATTTACAGTGTTCAAATAATGCACCTGGATAAATCCGTCAACGGATAAATCACTGACAAACATAACCTCACGCAATGAAAGAAAAAAATCACACAATTCAAAGACGAGGATAAATTATGCTGGTTCCCCTGTGCAAATGCATTATTTTTTGGATTTCTGGACCATTTGCATTTTTAGATGCTTTGTACTGGCATGGAAAGTGCCCGACGTCCTTAAAACATTGTGGCTTATCAAACTTTCCTATGACGAGGGGATAAAGTTTCTTGCTTCCATGTGCATTGCAACGCACTACAATGACCCCCATCCCCGACCTTTGTACGATTCTCCGGCTGGCACTTTCTCCTTTAAAACCATAAGACCGTTTGGGCTCGCATTAAAATAAAGCAATGTAGTTTCGTCGGCAATGACAATATTGTTCGGTGCCTATGAATTTATTATATGAGCCACGTTTTTTTCATCAACTGTCGGCATCGCCAGTGTTCGCGGATTCTGTTTTTCCACACACTGCCTGTTGCGTGATATTACGGCGTTCCTTAAAAGGTTGAATGCAAAAGAATTCCGATTTCATTCAATTTAGCAATCATGAAGCGCACTATAGACCCACCGAAGTGAGTAAGTGCGGAAAGCTACCACTCCGCGTTCCGGAACACGCGTTCTATTATGACGCGAATAAATTTTGAGTTGAAATTACTCTGTAACATACTATTGTTTTAAACTGTAAAGGCAGTTTCGAATTAAAAGTCTGAATTTCGGTAATAGGGCCAACATTGTACTTCGAATTACGAATTATCCGTATTTCGAATTAAACAATTTAAATAACATGCAAAACTGTATCTCATGTTTCCAGGAATGAGAGCTTCTTCGAATTAGGCGGGATTTTGAATTAACCGATTTCGAATTATCGAGGTTCTACTGTATTTGTTTTCAGTAATTTTATGGAATGTCTTTGATCAGTGTGACTGTAAACCAGCTGAGGATGACCCTTGTGACTGTAAACCAGCTGAGGATGACCCAATAAGTGTCGAAACATATACTGGTGTAATAACAGAAAATACTTTTCCATAATGTAAAGTGTTTTTCGTAATATTGTATTGAAAAGTGGACCACATAAATTCTTCTAGAAGCATATGGGTTTTAAACTATTATTGGTTGACTAGATTTGTGGAGACAATGTACACTCCTCATAATTCTCAATTCGTTTTTAACTCTTTACTGTATTTTTTTAACATGCCACATTTAATGGTAAGTATTGTAAATATCTTTGTAGATTTTAATTTTCAGCTGAAGATGGCTTAATTGGGCTGAAACATGTCCTGAAGAAAAATATATAGACATAGCTATGTATGCAAGTAAGTCTTTAAACTATTATCAGTTGACTAGAATTATGGAGATGACGCGCCACTTCTTTCTTCCTGAATCTAATCAGCTTATAATAGTTTAGAGACAATTCTCAGTCTGCTTTTAATTTAATTAGTTTTTAATGATTTATAGTGCTTTTAAAGTGCCACATTTAATGGCAAGAATTGTCAATATCTTTGAAGATGGCCTAATTGGGCAGAAACATAACCTGTAAAAAGCAAATATGTAGCTGTTTAACAGGAATAGTGACAAAGTATTAAACAGATGATAACTCAGAGTGTCATATTCCATAAGGAATAAAATAATTTTATGTCAAAGTCAATATGGAACAGAGAATGAAGTTTATAAGTTGTATTTTGTGATAAAATTGTTTAAATTAAGCTCTACTTAATTCTCTTATTCATTTCCATAGTAAATATGTTAATAAGTCATTTATTTTATGTCCCACTAACTACTCTTATGTTTTTTCGGAGATGCTGATGTGCTGGAATTTTCGTTTTGTGCCAGTAATTCTACTGACATGAGGTTGACATGTTTAATCAATTTCAAATACCAAGGGATCAAACCAGTGAACTTATGTTCAGAAATCCAGTGCTATACCATCTGAACCACTTAGCTAGCTGTAGTTTGATCCTGGCTCATTTATATACAAGGCAAAATATCACAAATTTTCCGTACAGCTTTTGTTGGTGGAAGAGAATATAATGTTTCTCCAGGATGTGTACCTGGAGGATATTCTTGGGATAGGGGAGAATAATGTAAACAGCAGTGGGAATTTGAATTCAAGGAAACATGTCTCTTCAGCATGAACACTGCAGTAGCACTCAAAAGTATGAGAGGTATTTCATTCAACAAATGATTAAACAAATTAATTTAAAACACCACCTAATCAAATGTCCTGTATATGATACTGTTTTTATAATTCTGCCAAAAGGCAGGAAATAAAGTATCGATTAGCTGGTGGTTTAAATTAATTTGTTTAATAACTTGATTGAATTCATCGATACAGTCATGAAGTGGACAGCTTGCAATAGGTATTTCATTGGCAGGACTACATATCTGCTAGTAGAATCCAAACAAAGTAGACTAGTTTTTGATGTCAGACTATTTCTTGCTGGCGTGGCTTCATGTACTTTTGTACAGGTAAACATTTCCTTTAATAGTAAACTTCCATTAGTGTTTTATCATCCATTATATCCTATACAATGAAGAATTCAGAAAGAAAAGGGCCGAAATAACAAAAGCATTAAAATCATACAGGAAGGTAGAGGGTTTTGGAACAAGAATTACATTCTTTAGCAACTGAAAAGAGTACAGAGAACTATTGGTAAACACAAAGTACTCATGTCAGAAGAAGCAAGCTGAAAATCTAAACAGAGATTCAAAAAGAAAGGATGGTAAGAAAGTGTGGTATGGAATAAACCAAATCTGTACAGAAAGAAAAAGCCCAAGAAAAGCGATTATAAGTAAAGGGGAATGGATCAAACATTTCAGACGGCTGTTACATGGGGATGATGGTTGGAAGCCAAACATAGAAAAGACGGGAATCTCGAAGGGGTTGGAATGCATTCTGGCTACTTTAGACTGGAAAATTTCAGCTAGTGACGTACCTAAAAGATTTAATAGAGAATGGGCAAAATGAAAATTCAGGAGCAATTTCAGGTATCAATAATGAATTTTGGGAAGAAGTAAAAGCAAGTTTCTCCTCAAAAGGAGGTGATGTTCTCAAAGAGGAACTCCAGACTGCAGCCTGGGATGAATACTAGATAAGATTTCCTTTGCACACAATAATTCCCTCAGCATTACACCCTCCTCAGACATTACTTGAGATTATTTAGCTCCTGAGCTGCATAACCATTTCAAGTAAATGCTATGATATATACTCAGACATAATATTTGACCAAGCGAGTCGGCCGTGCGGTTAGGGTTGCGCAGCTGTGAGCTTGCATCCGGGAGATAGTGAGTTCGAATTCCACTGTCGGCAGCCTTGAATATGGTTTTCCGTGGTTTCCTATTTTCACACCAGGCAAATGCTGGGGCTGTACCTTAATTAAGGCCACGGCTGTTTCCTTTCCACTCCTACACACCTTTCCTATCCCATTGTCGCCATAAGACTTATATGTGTCGGTGCGACGTAAAGCAAAAGAAAAAAAAACCACCATAATATTTGCAGTTTCATTTGTGTATATTTGACTGTGTACTGCTCCAACAAACTTTATATGCACAAGTAAATGTATGCAGTGACCGTTAATGAATGCTATATTCAGTATAATACCATTGCAGAATAGCATACCATTCATAACAGTGTGAATGAAAAGAAATACTTGGCTTAAACTTGAATAGATACTGTAGAAATTAAGAAATGTGTGGTGTGATTGGCAAATATTGCAGCTGCATGAAGAAATCCAGCAATATCCAAATATCCAAATCATGCATAATTTAGTGGTAATGTTTGCACCTGCCAATTGTAGGACTTAATATTCAGGCACTGGAAACAAAGTAGATTCTTTCTTATGTCTATTGCACTACTTTCAAACTTCTATTATTATTATTCATCATCTGCAAGCCTCATAAGCATAAAGCCTCAATAACTGCAACAAAAATCTTAAAACATGTGATGAAAGGCAATGTGAATGGTATATTTTGAAGTGCTGTTACTACAGTGTGATACTTTTAAGTAAGGAATTGTGGGTTGACTAGCAGCTCCCCTCTGTTTTTGTTTGTCTTGTACTTCAGTATTGTGTAATTTCTGTTCTCTCTATATCAACCCTGAGGGCTGAAATCTGTATTTGAATTATTGATAGTCTTAAAAAAGACAATTGTATGGAATGAGTTTTTATAAATTCCAACCTCCATTTGTATCCATCATTCATGAAGGCATAAAGGTCACCATGCTTTGACAAGTCCCTCATTTTGCAACACACAGTCTCAGGGATAGTCCAGGGTTTGTGGCTTTCATTATGGTTAGCAGGACCCAATTGAATGTTTCACCTCATCCCAGACGTGTTCAGTGGGATTTAAGTCTGAAGCTCAGCCAGGCCATTTAATAAGACTGATTTGTGGCTGTTGAACATACCATACGTGAGCTATAGAACTGGTGTGAATGAGTGAGAGGTCCTTCAGAGACTCTGTTACCACACTGTGATGTCTCATTCTTAGTACTGGAAGCATAATATTCTGCATGATTTACAAATATTAGTCTGTAGTGAGATGTCCCCTTTGAAATGATAGGTCTTCAGTTGTACTCCTGTCTAATTATGTATGTCTGTTGTGCCTTCATCACCATTGCCATTGCTAACACTGATTTCATTAACAGCTTTTATCTTTATTTTCTCTCTAGTGGTCATCAGAAATTGAAAGCAATCCATGAGTTACTATGCTGGAAACTTCAGGATCAATGTCTAAGTGCTACCAGTACTCAGCTGCAGCATGTTTTTGAGCGAGGAAATATGGAACGCATCAACAACCCACACAGGTACTTACTGCCACAAGTCTACAAATCTCTTAGATTTTGCAGTGATTAAACATCTTCCTTCCTTCCTTCCTTCCTTCCTTCCTTCCTTCCTTCCTTCCTTCCTTCCTTCCTTCCTTTCTTTTTCTTTCTTTCTTTCTTTCTTTCTTTCTTTCTTTCTTTCTTTCTTTATTTCTTTTATTATATATTGATTTTTTTAAACTTATGAAAACCTGCTAAGGTTTTACTGTTTGTAACCTTTACTACAGTGGTTACACAAAACAAAACACTAAACACAATGAAGGGAGGAAAGTAAGAGCAACTACACAGTGCCAAAACTTGCTACACACTCAGTGAAACATCCGCTGAAACTACGCGGATCTCCGCCAATAACAACTTAGTAAATATCAGTGGGGCCAACTAGATGACAATAAACTAGGAAGGTGGGAAGAGGCTAGGAAACTACCAAAGGCATGGATATGGCTTGGGTCGCAGATTCAGAAACAATCAACCGTGATCCATAATTTTGAAAAATATTATTTACAAGTGGATTTTACAAATACATTCCGAACAAATTCCGCCATGCGGAAGGTACTGACACACAACTCACGAATTAAATATTCTGTGATACAACTTAGAAGTTCTTTGCTAATAGCTTCCTACAAGTTCAAAGATTTAACAAACTATACTACTAGTTACAAATCCAGATGTACAATGAAATTTAGTAGGTTAAAAGAAACGTAAGACGGTATTACCATCTACCGTGAAGTTATCGTACCTTTCAAAACTCTGACATACATCAGGTGACACTGAACTACCGGAGACAACACCCCAAGGTAAATATATTAAACTACACTTTACATATTTATCGAAACCAGGAACGGGGAATGCCTCGAAAACAAACAGGCAAGCCCAGCTGAAAAACTAAGGCATCAGAAATAATTGAGTGGCAAATCTAGGTGAGGTTAGGGCAGACTCCTATACGAAATAGCAGGCGAACATTACGGAAATTTTAGGCTGGATCGGAAATCAGAGTGCTTACCCGAAGGTGGCCCATCCCGGTAGCGAGGCATCGCTGACGACATAAAACTTCAGACAGACCAAGACAGAATAGTCAGACTGAATTATCACGAAAGCTGCCTCGCTCTCTATATAAAGGTAAACCCTGGCCTTGGAGTAGCCAATCAGAATGCACGAGCCCACTTATCGTCATCCAGATTCACCAATCACAATTCCTACTCCAGTCGCGAACTTTAAATAACATTCTCGAATACACACGCTCGCGAACCTTCCATTTCCAGAACAGTCAGAAAATATATTCTAGAAGACATAACCAACAAAATACAACACACCCTGCTCAAAAATTCATGTAACATTTCTGGATACTTCCAGTAAGTACAGAACTGAAATCTACTATTTACAAATACCATATTGTACAGGTTAGGTTGTTACAAATAAAACATATTACCACACTTCAGATCATACAGTAAGTACTACGGAAGGTTTACAAATAAAGTCTTCAATAAACACTTTCCACTTTCAATACCTTTTTACACCTGTGACACTGTTCTTTGGTATTTCAGCATATAAGAGTTCATTTTCATTTTCCTTGTCCACATGGGAAACTGTAAACTCCAGGCTATTAAAAGGACCTCTGGTGTAGTGACTGTTTTGGTTTATTGTTAGAAAGTCAACTTCAAGAAAATCATGATTGTTAGGGTCTTGTATCTTTACTATCTGTACTATAGTGAGAAAGGTTTCTAAATTGATTGCCTTTCTTCCCAGTAAAATTATGTTTAGGGTCGAGCGTGACTCGACTTTCGGGGGGAGGAAGATGTCACTGATGTAAAATATATTGGAAGTGGAAAGTATTTATAGAAGATTTTATTTGTAAACCTTGTTAAGTAGTACTTACTCTATAATCTGAAGTGTGGTGATAGAATGTTTTATTTGTATCCCATGTAACGACCTAACCTGTACAGTGTAAATATTTTGGTAACAACTAGATTTCATTTCTATATTTACTGGAACTGTCCAGAAAGGTGACATGAATTTTGGAACAAGGTGTGTTGGCCTTTGTTAGTTAGGTATTCTAGAAAGTATGTTCTGACTGTTCTGGAAATGGAAGATTCGCGATCATGCATATTCAAGAAAGTTATTTAAACATCGCGACTGAAGTAGGAGTTGTGATTGGTGAATCTGGGTGGCGAAAGGCAGGCTACTGAGTTCTGATTGGCTACTCCAAGGCTAGGGTTCCCTTTTAAAGAAAGCGAGGCAGCATTTCATGGTCGGTCTGTCTGTCTTCTATCTCTTGACTGTCCGAAGTTTTGACGTCGTCAGCGACGCCTCGCTACCGGAATGGGCCACCTTGGGGTAAGCACACTTGATGTCTGTTCCACCTTAAATTTCTTTTAACGTTCGGTTGCTTGTTCATATAGGAATTTGCCCTAACCTCACCCAGACTCGCCACTCAGTTATTTCTGATGCCTTAGCTTTTCAGCTGGGCTTGCCTGTTGTTTTCGAGGCATTCCCCTTTCCTTGTTTCGCTAAACATGTAAATTGTAGTTTTATGTATTTACTTTGGGGTTTTGCTTCTAGTAGTTCCGTGTCACTTGATGTACGCTAGTTTTTCCTCTGCCCCGCATCAGAAGTGTTTTTGGTGTGGGACCAAGTTGAACTGGCCTCTGCGCCAAGTTTAGGTATTTCTGATTTTACCCTTTTTCAATTATGTTGTTCAGATATTTTGAAAGGTACATTTAACTTCACTCTAAATTGTTATACCATATCACGTTTCTTCTTACCTTCCAAATTGTATTGTACAACTTGAGTTGTAATTAGATGTACGGTGTTTGCTGACTCTTTGAACTTGTAAGAAGCTATTGTCAAGGAGCGTCTAATTTGTGTGTCTCAACATGTAATTTGTACTTTACAACCTTTTTATCGGTACTTTCCGTGTGGCTGAATTTGTTTGGAATTCATTTGTAAAGTCCATTTGTAAATAATATTTTGAAAATCAAGGATCACGGTTGATTTTTTTCCGAAAACTGCAACCTAAGCCATCTCCATGCCCTTGGTAGGTTCCCAGCCCCTTTCCACGTTCCTGGATTATTATCATCAAGTTGGCCCTACTGATATTTACCAGTGTTGTTATCGGCAGAGTTCCACGTAGTTCATCAGATGTTTTATTGTGTGTGTAGTGTCGTAGGTACTGTGTAATTGCACTTACTTTCCTCCCTTTACTGTTTTTGGTGTAGCCACTGAAGTAACGGTTACACTTTCTTTCTTTCTTTCTTTCTTTCTTTCTTTCTTTTATTGTTATATTGATTTTTTTAAATTTATGAAAACCTGCTAAGGTTTTACTGTTCTTTGGTATTCCAGCAGATAAGAGTTCATTTTCATTTTCCTTGTCCACATGTTTGTTTTAAAGTTTTCTCCTCTATTTAGGCCCCATGAATTCATCACCCAGTAACTATAAATGTGTTTTTTGTTTATAGGTATGGATATGCTCAAGTGTCTCTTGAGTACCTTTGGACTGCCACGCGCATGCTGGGTGAATCAAATCCCTCCATAGCAGGTGATTCCCATAGAGGTTTAGGTAAGATTCAATATCTTCGCTTTTTTATTTTTTCACTATGTGATTTATAATTTAATAAATAATATGCATTACCAACTTCAAAATGTGCAAATTGCTCTACATTTTCTTTGATAAGCTAGAAACTAAATTATCAAACTGGCATCTTCTAGAGGTTTTTTTGTTAAATACCGTATTTGAAAATGCGTGTAAATTGGTTTTAACTGTTCACTATTAAAATTGCAAGATTATGAAAGATGACAACAAATCAAAATTATATTAATTGTACCTGTACCTTATGGTATAAGCTGTCATGGTAGATCAAAACTCATTGTTGCTGTAATCTACTACTAGACGTTATGGCTGACGAAGTCTCAAATGAGACGAAACATGTTCCAGGATATGTTCAATATGTTTTTATATTAAATATTTTCACTTGTAAAGTGAGGTGTATTGATTGGGTGGACGATTGAACCTAACATTGTATCTTATTTTAAACTGTATCAATACGGATCTATATGATGAAGTTCATAAATTGTACTAAGAGAATTTTAAAACTAAGAAACAATATTAGGTTTTGGTCCACCCAATCAATACACATCACTTTAGAAGTGAAAACTATTTAATATAAAAACATATTAAATATATTTTGGAACATGTTTCATCTCTATTTGAGACTTCATCAGCCATAAAATCATGTGGTAGATTACAAAACTCATTGTTTAGAAATTGAAAAAATGGAAGAACCCAATGCCGTTTTAAGGACTATATGAGGTACGCAAAAGATATATACACACACACACACATTATTTACACAATATTGTCTTCACTTCTTGCAAAAACTTTTGTTATCTTTAATGTTAAAATGGAAATATAACCTGAAATATTGCATGTCAGCCATAACGTCTTGTATGGAATACAATGTCCATTGTTGCTGTCTGTAATTTAAAATGGAAGTTCTTTTATGAACTGTTGAGAAAATACTGAAGACAAGACATTGTTTAATAAGGTAGTTTAACACTTCTTGCAAACAGTCTTTCTTCAGTGTTAAATATGAACGACCTTACTTGAAAATGTTGCAAGCATTGTTGGAATCTGGTAGTTTCAGTGTGTTAACTGGGGAGATTGAAATTCTGGCCTTGGAAATAGGATTGGTACTAATTCTACATCAGAACATTTAAAAACTTTAACTCATATGGAATTTTCTTTCAAAATTGAGTTATTCTGGTAGAAGAAATCTGAAACCTTATGAGATAGCCTTCATATGGCAAAGATCAGCGCTGCATGACCACCATATTCAGGGCTTAAATCTTATGAATATTCCTTTTAAAAAAAAAAAATCTAAGGTCTGGTAAAAAAGAGATATAAATACGGATTTATACGATGAAGTTCGTAAATTGTACTAAGAGAATTTTAACCTAGCAAGTTGGCCATGCGGTTATAGTCGCGCAGCTGTGAGCTTGCATTCGGGATGTAGCAGGTTTGAATCCCACTGTCGGCAACCCCTGAAGATGGCTTTTCGTGGTTTCCCACCAGGCAAATGCTGGGGCTGTATCTTAATTAAGGCCACAGCCCCTACATTCCCAGTCGTAGCCCTTTCCCATCCCTCTGTTGCCGAAAACCTTCAGTGTGTTAGTGTGATATTAAACAAGTAGCAAAAAAGAAATTAATAGAACAGAGACAGCATGAGACTGAAGAATCTTCATTTGGTACACCATGAAAAACACGGAAAGGGAAAAAGCGTGTAACAAATTTTTTGAGATTTCGACGCACAATCCATGAATTTTACATTCTTCAGAAAACCACTACATTAATATATAAGTTACAACCTGTGTCAGGAGAGAGGATTTGTTTCCTAGGAGGTTGTATCAGTTTGAGAAGTATTGTAAAAAAGATTTCATCTGGAAAAAGGTTAGAAATAATAAAAGGGTTTTAATCGAGGTCGCCTATACAGTGTCAACTCCAAAGACGTGCACGAGGTCTCTCTGGAGGCCATATGCCATGACATGACAGTAGTTATCTGGTGATTAAATTTGTGAGTGAGTTGCTGTGGAATCTGAGTGTACTTCTGACGACTGATGGGTGATATCCAACAAGGAGATTAGCAGGTGACACAAGACAGGGTGCTGAGGTAAGTGAGGAGACTCTAAACCTTACTTAGGACCCCAAATATAGTGATCTGTTACCACAAATAGATGAGGAGGACTAATAAATATGTTCCTTTCAAAATATTGTATTGTAATCAGTGTAATTTCCACCTTGATTCTCTTATTGCAGTGTAGATAGTCAATTTTCATATTGTTTTTTATCTATATTTCTTAATACAATCATTCGAAAAATTGATTTCTCGAGTAGAATAAAAAACAAAACTACCTAAATTGTAAGTATTCGACTCTATAATCGTTTTTATCATCTCCTGTAAAATTCATATTTTGTTGCTTACGATAGTTTGCCTTTCCAAGGACAATATGTCAGGTACCAAATATTTTGATCATTTACAAGGAGTCAAAATTTTCATACTCAAGTGAAATCACATCTGTGTTAATAGTAAAAGTAATCAGTTTACTTAATTTTATTCAAAATACCATTGTGTCTTGATATTTAACAATTGGTTGAATATGTTTGAATATATTACTTCACATTTGTTTTGATATTACGTGGTTATAGTTTTAATATCAGAGTAACTTATTCCTCACTCAAGATCAAAGAATGAATATCTAGTTTTTGCTAGAATATTTAACAAAATATTACAGTATCCCCAGTTGCTAGAAATACAGAATTAACAACCATTAGAACTGTCAGGCATATTATTACAGCCTGGAAGCTCTTAGAGATAAGCCTACTACATTTCATGTTACCTTTCTAGTAATCACGATGAGACAGAAACTGAAATTTGCTTAGAAGGAAATGTTTCTATTACTGTGTTTTGTATGTTCCAGTTTCTAGTAAGTGCCTGGAACGTGAGCAGTGTTTGGCAGCTAGTGGACTGGATTTACACTCTTGTCTACACTTCCTCCTGGATCTGTATTCTCAGTGGACGTTGCCACAGGTAAATAATAAGACTGTATGAATAATAATAATAATAATGATAACGCTTGTTTTTACGAGGTTATTTCATATCTTGGAAGCATCTTGTCTAAACGGTGTACCTGTGAACAAAACGTTGATAAAAAAATTGGGGCTGCTCATGCAGCATTTGGACGGTTAATGCACAGAGTCTTCATGAATAACGACCTAAACCTGCATACCAAACTCATGGTGTACAAAGCTGTTGTCATTTCCACGCTGGTGTATGGCTGTGAAACTTGGACACACTATCACTGTGATATCAAAAAACTTGAGCGCTTCCACCAACAGAAAAATGAGATTCATCTTGAATATTAAGTGGGAGGTCTATGTGACCAACACGGCAGTTCTTGACAAAGCGCAGCTAAATAGCATTGAGACAACAATCATCCTCATCAACTGAGATGATTAGGCCATGTTCACCGCATGGGTGATACCAGGCTTTTGCGCCAAATTCTTTATGGTGAACTTTGCTTCGGCAGTGGACCTCATGGAGCCTCTCTTAACCCTTTCGCACTCAGCGATCGGTGCGAGAGGTAATGGCGAAAACGCTCACGGCACCGATACATAGGCTCTGTCTTATTTACGGATTTTGGTCATTTGCGTAGCTGTTAAATCGTAACAGTTGATCGTGATGGTACCTTAAAGCGTCGAATTTGTGTTTAACTCAACAGATATATTCACCAGCCCTACAAAATATTTTTATTTTCGACAAATGAAATCTGTTGACCGTGAATGTTTATGGTGTGGTTATTTGAAGTTGTTATTACGTGGATCTGTTTTGATTGGCTTATGAATACAAGAAGTTGATCTTGCTATGAGTTTTGTTTATAGTTTATTTTGTTTCTTTGGTATATCGTGTGTTCGATGTACTTCGTAAACTACAATTTTACTCCTTTTCATAACTCCGTTGTTGCACGTGCTTGCGTCATCTTTTTATCGTCATGGCTAGGCCATATTCAAGGCCGAATGAGGCCGATATCCTTGAATTTTCAGATGATTTAGACAGTAGTAATGACCTTCTTTTGCCGAAAGTGATTCCCGTTATGTGGGAAGTGACACGGTCATAACTGCTCACCGTGCATCGGACCGCGAGGACCTGACATCGATGACCGTTACGTGTACACAGAATAACTTTGTGCAATGCTTCATGAGTGAATTGCAGCACACACATCATATTGATATCAAATTATTCAGAATTAAATGTTATTTCATTTAAGTCTAAGAGTAAAGAAGGAAGACGCAACAATGTCTAATTTTTCTGTCATTGAAAACAATAATTTATTTTTTTAAATTTATTTTCGAAATTTAATAATTTTTTGGGGCTTAACCAATAACAATATGTCCAAAGTATATTCATTTCTAAAATGCTCATAGTTTCCTGTATTAGTGTGATTAATTTTATTTTAATGTGTGTTAAACTCTTTACATGTTGAATTTTTGTAATTTGCTTTGGAAAATCACAAAAATTAGTCTGAGTGTCTTCGAGCAAACACCTGCATATAGGCAGAGTGCCAAAGGGTTAAGCATTTTAAGGACCAGCTGAAACACATCATGAAGACAACTGGTATAGATATACAAACATGGGAAGAATGTGCTGTGGACCTCTCAATGTGGCGGAACACTACATCCACCGCTGTCAGCTTGTTTGAAAGAGAACGCCGCAGACATCAAGAGGCCAAGCGACAAGCAAGAGAACTTCATCAATTACAACCCTGCCCTCCTCCATCCATTTAGTGTGATTTATGTGGGCGTATGTTTTATGTCAGGATTGGTCTGTTTAGTCATCATAAACACATCCATAAACTGAGTTGAACTGGTCAATGTATGCAGGAAGAAGGTATATACACTCGGATCGAGTTACAGCTGACGACGATAAATAATAATAATACGTGTATTGTACTCTACATACATGCCATATGGATGTTTAGAATAGTGCCAGCGTGGTCCCCATATCCTGGAATTGCTGAGAGCATTAATAGAAAGTAAGTGTGATTATGGAAATGAAGTATTCAGAGATTTATTCTCTTTTAAGTACTTACAAAGGGCACTAGGAAAGTTTTGCAATGTGAGTGAACGCTTTAGACCTTTTCAAAATAATTTCCACCACACTCAATACACTTCTCCATACGTCGAAACTAGTCACTGAACCAACTCTGCCACTTTTCTTGCGGTTACATTTTCACACTCTTGATCCCATGCTGCCAGAAGCTCATTGTTGGATGCAAAACGCCGCCCTTTCAGCTTCATCTTCACTTCTGGGAAGAGTGTGAAGTCACATGGGGCAAGATCAGGACTGTATGGAGGGTGATCAAGCACACTCAACCCTGATCTGGCAAGAAAATCCATTGTTACATTAGCATGATGTGCTGGAGCATTGTCGTGATGCAAGAGCCAAGTGTTGAGCTGTGACCTTGGACGGAGCTGCTTGAGAGCCTGGATGACCTGAGGCAGACGAGTCTCACTGTACCACTTCGCAGTAACCGTCCTTTGTGTTTCTAGCACAACCCAAGTCAGGATGGCCCGTTTAGTGAAGAATACTGCAATCACCCTTTTCTTCACTGACCTTGACTTTTGCACCATCACAGGAGTACCCTCATCTTCAAACAGCCACACCTTGTTCTGGGATTTTGTTGGGACATTGGAATAATAAAGCTAAGTTTCGTCACCTGCAACGATGCTGTTGACATTACGCGAAGTCCCATTTTCAAATTATTTTAACATTTTTTGGCACCATTTCCCTCGATGTGCCCTTTGTTCCTCCGAAAGTGAATGGGGCACCCAAAGGGAACAAACCTTTCTAACATGGAGATGGTCATGTAGAATTGAATGAATAGCTGGTGCAGGGATGTGGAGGGTCTTTTCTATCTGCTGATATGTCAACTGCCTCTCTTTCTGCAACATTTTCCTCACAGCTTCAATGTTTTCCTCAGTTACTGATTCAGATTGTTACCCAGAACTAGGATCGTCTTCAACCCCAAATTTTCTCCTCTGGAACTCTTTGGTACCAGCAGAAAATAGTTGTCCGATGTGGACAGTCTTTCCCCAGCACAGGAGTCATTTCCTCCAGGCACTGGTCAACAGTTAATCCACGAGCAAAATTGTAGCGGATATTTGCGCGATATTCACCTTTATTCCACACCGACATCTTAACTTGCTTTCAATCCCACTGCTTGGAACAACTGGTGTGAAGGTCGCGCCTTGCTGTCTTCTAGGCCAGTTTTCACCCCTCTTTTCATCCCTCACCATAACAGGGGTGTCCAGCCAACCATTTTTGCGTATTGCAAAACTTTCCTAGTGCCCTTTGTATATCACTCTTTCAGTCTCTGTCATCAGATAATACACTAGAAACAATTGATAATTAACTAACACAGAATGTGTTGTTTTAGGTTTCCTCGTATGGTTATCATCTGATATATTAGCAGTCCACATATAGTGCTCTTATCCTATCTTCCTAAATTAATCTTACTTTCATTTTCTGACTTGTTATGGCATGGTAACTGATGCCAGCCACACTAATGGAAGATCCTTCAGGTTATTTTCACTGATATAACCCCATCTCCTTCCTGTTACTGATGTGGTTCATTACTTAATTTCAAGAGCAACTGTATTATTTCATTTGTTACCCATAATGTTGATTGATAAAGTGAATGCTGATTGATATAGTGATAGTGCTATAGTTTAAATTGGCGCAAAGTATAAATGATTTTAGAGAACCTGAACTTCATCTTTTCTTCAAATCTCTTGACTTGAGATGCTAATATTATGACAAAATTCCTTCTGTTAAGTGGATAAATATTGCTATCATCTGAATCTCTATATTACGTTGGCCCTGTGGTGTAGGGGTAGCATGCCTGCCTCTTACCCAGAGGCCTCGGGTTTGATTCTCGGCCAGGTCAGGGATTTTTACCTGGTACTGTGGGCTGGTTTGAGGTTTACTCAGTCTACATGATTACAATTAAGGAGCTATCTGACGGTGAGATAGCAGCCCCGGTTTTGAAAGCCAAGAATAACTGCCGAGAGGATTCATTGTGCTGATTACACAACACCTTGTAATCTGCAGGCCTTCGGGCTGAGCAGTGGTTCTTGGTAGGCCATGGCCCTCCGGATTTGTTGCGCCATGGGGTTTGGATTTTGGTTTGGCCACGGAACACAACATCAAAATTGTGGTCAGAAAAAAGATGCGACTGAGAGGGACTGGAGACACTTTTCACAGCTTGTGAACCAAAATCACTTTCAAACCCGACAAGAATTGCTGCAGTCTGTGAGTGAAGGTCCATCCCAACCTGTTAGTGAGAGAACATTGCAACAGGAACTGCATGCAATGAAAATTTGGAGTCGCTCGCCTCACAAGGGGCCATTGTTCACTCAGGTACATAAAGCTGCACATCTTCATTGGGCTAGAAATCATCGAACGTGGACAGTAGCTGGCTGATGGAACGTAATGTGGTCTAACTAATAGCGTTTTAGCCTGTATTCCAATGACCCATGTCGTTGAGTGCACCGAAGGCCAAATGAAGCATTTTATCCTCGATGTGTGCAAGGTAAGGTTCAAGTCGGAGGTGGGTCTGTGATGTTTTGGGTGCTTTTTTCATCGTAATCTATAATCTATAATGCAACTCGGCTACACCAACAATAGTAAGTACATATTCAAATTTACACACATAACCTTTAGACATTCCCCCAACATAATATCTCTCATAGCTCAATCTTATCTTCCACAGATAAATATAACACCATTGCACAGCTACAAATGGGAAAGGAGCCATTACTTTGAACCCAATTTTACGGACGCCACAGGACAACAAGATTTGATTCTAACATAAGGCAACATACATAGCAGACCTGAACATATTTTAGCCAAATTTTATCCATACATCTGGCAACCTTTTTTAAAATTGGAAAGTGTTTTATCCCACATGAAGACTAATCTTTTACTCATGCAATTTTACAACCATATCTTTTAAACTCCAAGAACAGCAGCTGAGTGTACAAATGTAAATGAGACTTAAATACGAGAGTTGATGAATTGACCAACAAGCAAGATACGAATGTTTATGTGCACGAAATGTTTTTTATATATTGTATTTTATCCTGTACATATATATAAGTTAGTTTAAGTGAAGATATGTTTTATACACTCATTTTAGGACCTCAACATAATATTTTAGACATACAGTTGCAATATTGTACATACTGACATATATGCCAATTCACGATTTGTATGTGACTAAATGCACATAATCATATAACATTCCTTTGACAATGCAATTTAATCAAAGCTTCATCATATAAATATGTATTCATGGTTCAGCTGAAGATGACCTTGTATATGGGGTCAAAACCGGTCCTGTAGCTTAATATAAGCAATAAAAAAACAAGTATTGATTGGTGGAAATACTTTCCTATTTTTAATTGCTTTTTTCATATCGTGGATTGGGCCCGCTTACTGAGGTGACCACTAACATGAACCAGCATGTTTATTTTAAACATTGTGGATGATCAGGTGTTGCCTTACAGTCAACATCTGCAGGATGAGGTTGCTATTAATACCCCAAATTTTCAAGATGACAACAGCAAAGTTCATCGGACTGGACACATATGTCACTGGTTTCATGAACACTTCCCCACCCTATTACATCTCGATTGGCCTGCAGAATCATCTGACTTGAACCCCATTGAAAATCTGTGGGCCATGTTGGAACAGCGGTTAAAACGCCGACATCAGCATCTCCACAATTTGGTGGAATTGCACGATCAAATCATCGACGAGTGGCTTAACCTGGATGCGATATACCTGCACAACCTTGTGGACTCACTTCCTAACTATATCCAGGTAGTTATCAAGTCTGAGTTACATGGCATTAAATGATGCTTGTAATGATTTCTCCAGGGGTGATTAATTTTTTGTCCAGTGATCTTATAAAACAAACAGGTTATATGCTTGTACGGTATCAGGTAGCTCTTGCCATGAATTTAGCAGTCTTAATTGCATTAGGGTTAGCTAGTACTAGATCATCCATTGGATACCTGACAGAGCAGAAACTACAACAGCACCGGTGCTCAGTACTTTAGAGTTCTCCACAATTGCAAAGGATGATCTCTACGTGGAAATTCCACTTCTGTAAATTCACACAGATCTGCCAGATTTCCATGTCATTCCATTCTCTTTGTGGCCAGTGAGTTGATTCGTTCGATATCTTCATATTTTGCACTGCAAAGTCACATAGATTTGTTTCCGGAACCTGATGCAGCGGCATTAATGATTTTCTTTGCCATCACAGATAAAATGTAGACTTGGTGATTCTGAACTGTTCAGCAGTTGTAGTTTTCTTTAATGTAGTATGATCTGCTTCCTCTAGAATCTTTGGTTTTGTCTGCAGGTGTATTGCTGGCTGTTTCCTCGGGGCCATGGCTTGATGTCTTACTCCTGGCATATTTTATGTTCTGATGGGATACACTGATCACTACTGCTAAATCAAGCAATAACAACTATTGAGCTGCATGAAGGCCTTCTTCAGTATTATTAAAATGAGTTTGTAGGCTAACAGCATAAGCTGATTGTTGACTCGGTGACGTTCACAATTGTTGATATAATTGCTCCAAGAAATGTAAATGTTTACCTATTTACTCATAGCTTAACATCCAAATAAACTATGGTTTGACAGTGGATTACTTTCATCTGTACATGCTTCTTTCTTGGACTCCAGCAGAGAAGCAACTTAAAGAACATAATGGATAGCGTGGGTGGTTCACCTTATGATATAGAAGTTGATTCCCATAGGGAACCTGAAATATTTGTCCCAAATGAATAAAAAATATTGGTTCACCTTAAGCGAGATATAATGATGCAGGGAGCTAAAAATGTTTGTAATTTGGGGTAACCGAAACTCGTGTGAACTGAGGAGACCTTCCATAAGAAATAATACACACTCTGCCAGGACTAAAGTTTTGTTAATGTTAACCAAGTGTTTTAGGAAAGTTCATCTTAACGAGGTTTTACTGTATGCATTAGAAGATGGCATTGTATGAAGATTGAGGAATTGTCCTTGTCTCCTCTTTCTGTTGCTTACCTGTCATTTTTTTTTTAATCCTGCTGTATGTTCCTTTTCATGTTTCTATCCTTCTACGTACGACTTGAATGTTGTATGTATGTTTGGATTACTCATTCTGACTTCTGAATGGCTTGATATCTTTTTGTTTGCAGTCAAGTATGCCTCTAAGGTTGGTCAGTGAAGCTATTCGTTCAGTGCTGGCAATCTCAGACATGTTCACAGAGAAGGCTCAGTTCCAGTGGATGTTGGCAACTTGTCTTGAATTAAGCCGTCTACATCCTCTGGAGGATGAGGTGCTACATCAGTACTTGGTGTTGGGAGCCTGCAAAGCAGCTGCTGTGCTTGGGCCGGTCAGTCATTTGGTATTCTTACTGTCATTACTGTATCATGTGGTAGTGAAAAGGTTTTGGAGAAAGAATTGGAAAGTAGACTCCTCTTCCTCTTCTCAGTCACTTGATGAATGTTACCCTGAGAAGGTGGTTAAGAGAGTAAAAGAGAAAGTAGAAAGTAAATGTATATATAGAATGGTAAAGAAAATCACTTGATGAACGGATTTGGGATTTTACTGGTCCTGAGCACTAATTGACATCTTACCATGAAACCTCTGAATATGAGCAAGTGTAAGACTATGAGTACCATAGGATTACCATTTCAAATTGCCTGAAGATGTGAATTTTAATAAAATGGTACAAAGAGCTGTGTAAATAAAATAATCTTTCAACCACATTTTTGTTTTAAATTAATGTCCATCGTCGCCATATGACCTATCTGTGTTGGTGAAACGTAAAGCCAATAGCAAAAAAAAAAAAAATATATATCCAACTCCAATATTTTGAACTGCACAGCTGCAAACTTCTCATGCTGTAAGTCCTGTTGTGCAGAATACATGCAACTTAACTCCAGTTTAATATATGTATATATCACTTCATCTTTACTTTGCTGGAAATGTTACTGTTGCCTGTTCAGTTGTCTCAGCTAAAGTTTGCATTCGTCATCATTTGTTAAGAAGAAAGCCATACTTTCAAGTGTTAGTAAAATGTAACATAAAACTTTCCAGTTTGTCAAACACACAGCAATTTCAGTTTGAATTATGACACTATAAACATACCTGTAAAAAAATACTGTTATAGAAAGAATGACATGTTTTGTTCTACAAGAACATCCTCAGATTCTATTAAATCCCTTAAAACATGAGTATGTATGTACAGTATTGTTTACGTTGCATGAACTTGTCAATAATAGAGTATTAGGTGACAATATGAACAAGTATTGACAAAAAATGATACAAGTATTAAAATAATGAAAAAACTTCTGTACTTATATAGACTGCCAATGCTAAGTCCATTGTCTTCAAACACTATCACAGGACTATGGTCATGGAGAGGCAAATGAAAAAAAGAGCTAACATAACCCACCTAAATGACCATACACATTAAAAAAATTTCCCCCCTCTTCGCTTTACTTACATAATATCTGGACAACACTTACTTTTTAAATTAGCACTTAATGGCCTTTAGAATATGGTGTATCATAAAAATAACATCTAAAAGATACCCTCTATTTCAATTCCACACTTCATTTAACCTAAAATCATTAAATTGCTTTCATCCATAGTACCTAAAATACCTTATAACATGAAGAAGGTTAATTACTTCCTCTCCCCTCTCCAGTGATGAAGGAAGGTTCCACAACACTCCACTCGCCCTGGCCCTACTTCCCTCTCCCCTCTCCGGGGTTCAGTATGCTAGATTATAACATCCAATAGGAAGAATCCACAACGCTCCACTCATTCTTCCCCTGCTTCCCCTCCTATCTCTGCAAACAGTATGCTATGCCCAAAACTTTCCATTTGCCTCTCCATGGGCAGTCCTGAAATAGTGTTTGAAGACAACGAACTTAGCATCGGCAGTGATTTGATAGAATCTGAGGAAATTCTTGTAGAACGAAACATGTCTTGCTTTGTATAACAGTATGCACTTTTTTACAAGTATGTTTATAGTGTCATAATTTAAATTGAAATTGCTGTGCGTATGACAGACTGGAAAGTTTTTATGTTATATTAATCATCATCATAATCATCATCATTATCAACATCAGAGAACCCCTCCAGCACACCAGGTAGGGTGGTGTTGAACGACTCTTTGCCATTGTTGTCTGTCCAAAAATACCTCCTCTCTCACCATTGACTCCCAATTCCCTCCTCTTCTCTCCACATCCTCTCTCAACTGGTGTAGCCACCTTTCGTAAGTCTTCCCACTGGCCTTCTTCCTTCAACCTTTCTTTCTAGTCATGCACATGGTATTCTTGTGCCAGGCATTCGCTTTACATGTCAGTACCATATTAATATTGAAGTACTTAGCTCCTCTTCCATCAAATCCACTTTTAATTCCATTCTGATGTCATCATTCCTTATATGGTCCTTGCATATTGTTTGGAGGGTAGTTCATAGAAAATTCATTTCGCATGCTTGCAGTTTACTAACTTCTCTCTGTTTCAGTGTACATGTTTCTAGAATGTCTGTGAGAATAGGCACAAAGTATGACTTATACAGAGTCATCTTGGTTTTCATGGGTGCCTTGTTATCCCAAAGTAGATGTCTTTTGAGGTTGTAGAAGTTGGAAATGCTAGCCGCTCTCTTTACTAATTTTTTTTATTTATTTTAATCTGCAGTACCCTTGCTGGAAATCATGCTGCCTATGTATTTGAATAACTGTATAATTGAATGTTTTCTCCATCAGGCTTTATGTGACAGACAAATATCTTTCCTAGTCATTCTCAGTGCAACAGTTCTTTTAGTAATAACTTTCATCTGATATTGTTTGAACTTGGCTACCCATTCATCCAGCCTAGCTTGTACCCGTACCTCCGCCTCTCCCCAGATAGCTACATCATCAGCAAACACCAATGTGTGTAGTTCTCCATCTTGTTCTCTTTGTAGTACCGGTATATATTTTTCAGGAATTTCCAAATTAAAATTTATGGTCTGATAGTATAGCAAAAAATCTGGGACATGCAGTAACTAAGGTGACAGTAAAATATTCCCTTGTTCAACAAACCCCTAACTCCTACTCTGTACAGTGCCATTTCTTTTACTATATGTTCTCAGTATTTCTTTTACATGGAAAGCATATACTTCTGTTTGCCTTCTGATATTGCATTTTTGGTATGTTTTTGCTATTGTGTAGGAGCCTGAAATCTATGAGCGTGTGAAGAAACTGGTTGAAAATGGACTCAAAAGCTCTTTTCTTCCTG
This sequence comes from Anabrus simplex, assembly GCF_040414725.1. NCBI lineage: Eukaryota > Metazoa > Arthropoda > Insecta > Orthoptera > Tettigoniidae > Anabrus > Anabrus simplex. The sequence continues at coordinate 222,471,482 of NC_090267.1, read as the reverse complement.
CAAGAGTTTCTGCCCTACATGGTGTTCTCTATCTTTTGCAAGCTGGCCAGTATAAGGCAGGGTCTGGAGAGGAAGCTGTGCATATTTTGCCTGCTGCTATAGAATATATACAGAAGCACACTGATAATGGAGAAGGGTTAGTACTTCAAATTATTTATACTAGTTTTATTTTATTTTGGTTATTTTTGTTCAGTTTTATAAACAGTCAGAATATACTGTGATGAAACTATATCTTTAGTGATTCATTCATTGAATCTGAAAACGACCATTTTGCTTAACTGCCCCTCGTGTAGAAGATGGATACAATGGGAAACCAAAATCAGCACGCTCATCATGTGAAGGGAGCAAACCATTCACACTTGTGACTGCTTATTCTGCATGATTGTGCCTTTATGTGAAATTGGTAAGCAAAAAATAGACCCTCAAGTACCCTAATATTCCATCCACTCTTCAGCCTGTACCCTATTTTGTGTCCAATCCTCCTGCCTCCTCAGGCACTGTCTATTTGAATAATGAAGATCATTCCGTCATGAGAGCATTTGAAGATGCTTTGGTTCCCATATAACAAGACAGCCACTTTGTGCCCCATGAAAAATGTACAGAACTACAAAAATCTCCCAACATTAACTGAATTACCTTATTGGAGATTTAGACTTACTGAAATCTAGGACAGAATGGATTGCCTCGTGCCTTCAATACATGACATTGTCAAAATGTGATGTTCGATGTTAAACAATCCATGTTGGAGACTTTCTTCATCAAACATGTTATGGTGACTTTGTGGTGAGTGTGTCTGTCATCAGAGCAGAAGCACCATCAAAGGTTATGCAGTTTTAGGGAAACTTCAAAAACCATTGGCAATATTAAAATGAGACTTACTAAGCAAGATGAGGAGTGAGGTTGCTTGCCATTGCTTTCCTAACTGGATCAGAAAGTGCTGTAGCAGTACAACCGGCCCTATGAGTAATACCTTTCATAACATTAAGACCGGTATTCATAGTCGGCGACTTATTTCTCTAATGTTGTTTATAAGTTTCATTTCCATATTGATAGATATTACTTTACAAAAACAATATAAATATGAGTCACCACCTTATCAATACAAAATTTATTTACATTCAGCTAGTAAATAAATTTTGTATTGATAAGGTGGTGACTCATATTTATATTGTTTTTGTAAAGTTATTTCTCTAATACGAAGGTAATCCCCAAAATAAGGTCTCCTATTTTTTTATAAATGCATAGACCTGTTTATTTCTACAATGTTTTACATCATTTTACAGCTTGAAAATTTAGCTATCTTTCAACATAATCACCATTTCGGTTGATGCATTTTTGTAGGCGCTGTGACAGGTTTTGTATGCCCATGTCATGCCAGGTTGCCGCCATGCTGTTCAGGAAGTTGTGAGCGGTACTTCAAAGAACCTCAGGAACCAATGTGCAGAGATCATCCAGGGTGATCCGCCGATCTTCACGCATGATTTGCTCAACCTTCACGACTGTCTCAGTAGAAATTGATGGTCTCCTGCTCCTTTGTTCGTTCGTCGTGAATTTCAGTCTGACCGGCTGCAAACTCTCTACACCCCTTACGAACATTACATCCATGTACGACTCACCATACACTTCCGTCAATTGGCAATGGATTGCAAATCGGTTCAGTACCATTTGCGTTCAAAAACCGAATAACTGCGCGCACTTCGCACGTGGCTGTAACATCCAACGGGAGCTCCATTCTCAATGGCTGCCAAGCCAAGACCAAGTGCCTCAATGCAGCGTGCGCATGTTTATATGCGAGAGCGGGAAACACTCTTCAGAATATTGTGACCAACAGCCACACGAACAGAGTTCTGTATTTATAAAACAATAGGAGACCTTATTTTTGGGATTACCCTCATAAGAACGACTTAACAAAGCTGTACTTATTCGTGAACTCGATTTAAATGTTCCTCGTATTCATAGTCGTTGATCAAGTTCTACTTTGTTAAGCTAGACTTGATAAAGCGTTACTTATTATGCAGACGCTCTGCACAATTAAGTCGAACTTTATAGTATGAGAAATAGTACAGGCATCATCACAACAGTTGAATGTGTGAGTCTCCTTCAGACATGGCCAACTAGATCTACGCTGCACTCCTTATTCTGAGTTTATTTGTTTATTTATTTGCCCTTTTACCTGTTCCTCTGCGGCTTAAATTGTAGTTACTTTTTCTTAAATGAATACGAAAAGCAGTCGCAAGAATTTTATTTCCGTTGAAAAGGTGGTTTTCAAGGATATTTTATTGAAATATTCTCAGATCATCTATCTATCTATCTGTCTATCTATCTATCTATCTATCTATCTATCTATCTATCTATCTATCTATCTATCTATCTATCTATCCCTAGAAAAATTGAAAATTCTCAAAATTCCCTCAGGGGGGCACGCTGTGGGGGGGGCCTTCAATTTTGAGCTCAGCATAAGAACGCAGTCGTATATATTCATCCAGAGCGAGTCAGTCTATGTATATATCAAGGTATAAAAATGAAAATAGACGTGAATTAATGAGGCAGTTCCAGGCATCTCAGAAACTTGCAACTTGGTACTAGTGAAGCTGATGACCTCAGGATCACTAAAAAAATCGAAAATTATCAAAATGCTGGGGGGGTCTTCAAATTTTGGGCTCAGCATAAGAATGCAGTCATATATATTTACCTAAAGCGATAACCTATAGGTTTCGTGGGCTTAAAAAAACTTTCAGGAAAGTTCAAATCAAGATGGCGGCACAATCTGCCAGATAAGCTAGAAAATTGAAATTTGGTGGAATTGTAGCTTTTGGACTGTAAGCGGTGGGGAAAATTCCAAGTTGTTTAAATTTTTCACTTTTTAGTCAAAAAAAAAAAAAAAATTCAAAATTTAGAGGCAATTTTAATGACGGTACAGACCTTCCTTTCGAGGTATTTGGTGGCTAAACTGTAAGTTGTACCACAAAGCGGGTGACACATTCTTGCTTCAATTTGGAGTGATCTACAACTTTGGTCCTATGACTTTTTGTCATATCTCTCACCCTTATACGTTAGATTTGGCTATATTTCTCGATAGTGCATAAATTTTGTGTTTGTTAAAATATATTTCATAGTTTGATACACTTATAGAAAAGATAGTCATCGAATTTGGCACGCACACTGACATGACCGTTGGTGGCAATATGTGAGGCAAATTTCATGGTTCTAGCTTCCACATAAGTATGCGAAAAATAATATAAAGTGTCAAAAATGTACCCAAATTTCATCCCATTCAAATTTTCTAACTCAATCAAACCCATAAATTTGGGAGATACGAGAAAATGTTTAAGGACCAAACATGTAGGACGATAAAAGGGGCATCTGATGGCGCAAACAGTTTGTCGATATGATGAACCATTAAGGACCAGTAAATCTAGAAATTGCACTTACAAACGTGCCCATGCTTATCTGATACCTATATATAAAATAAAGTCATTGTGGAGCAATCTAAAAAGGGCGTGTCTGTTATTATTATTAATACTTTAGAAATTGATAGTGACCGTCAGCCGGATGGTGTCTCTGGTTGTAATCAGTTCTCCCCACATCTACTTTGACTGGCTGTAGGAATGGGGTCCTTTTCCAACTCCTGTGTAACTGGCATTAGTAAGGAGGGCCTACCATTTTAATGAATAATTCCCTTCTCGGCTTGACTAGCAGAAGGCAAGGGAGCCTGCAATTTTGTTCACGTCTCCCCTACCTGATTGTGTCTGGCAGTAGGCAAGGGTGCCGGGCATTTTAAACAAATTTACCCATTAAAATGTGACTGGCATTAGGCAAAGTGGCCTGGTATTATTATTGAAATCCACCAACTCGAGTGTGGCATGCAGTAAGCTGACTGGCATTAGGAAGAGGGGCCTGTCATTACAATAATAACAGCATAACTCAGTTTTGATTGGCAGTAGGGAAGGTGCCTGCTGTTATAATGAAAGCTCCTCAACTCTAATGTGTCCGAAAGTAAGAAAGGGGGCCTGCCATTGTAATGAAAACTCCCCAAATCGATTGTGACCGCAGTGAGCAATGGGGCTTTGCCATTATAATGAAACTTCCCAACTCGATTGCAAATGGCAGTAGGAAAGTGAGCCTGCTGTTATCATCATAACTGCACAACTCATACCTTACATGGGAAAGAACGAATGGAATCCTCCCCATGTTGTTTCTTCAATAATGCTAAAGGCTGGTTTACACGGGTAGAGTAGCGAGGCGAGTAGAGTAGATAGTAGAGCTACTAGCATCGTGTAAACGACCGGGATAGTAGCAAGTAGAGTAGAGTAGCTAGTACGCAGTAGAGTAGAGTGGGTTTTTGCTGTGGTAAAGTAACTCTACCACTATCCTTCCCCCTCCACCGGAACCGAGCTCCGAGAGCTGGCGGAGAAAGCCAAGGACGCTCGATTTTTCAGTTGGCGCGTCATTTGCCTATTTCCATGTGTGTACTGATGGTATTCCATTGAATAAACTGAGCATTTTTGTGCGTTTATTTGGCGGCAAAATGAAGTGTAACGAAGAAGAAACATGCAAATTTGTAGAACTCTACAGTGCAAAAGAATGTTTATGGAACATAAACGGCATTATTTACAGAAACTAAAATATGAGATGGGCGGCGGAAGAGGACTTGATTACTAAAGTGGGTAAAGAGGGTTTTGGTTTTATGGAACTTAAACATAATTTTTTTAAAAATACGATGTACCTACAACCAAGAACTAATGAAAATTCGTAAATACAAGAAGTCTGGAGGTGGTGCCGCCGACATCTACACTCCCTCTCTTAAGTGATTAGTAAAGTATAATTTGCAAGGTAATACTGAAAGCTGTCTGCCTCTGTGGTGTGGTTAGTGTGATTAGCTGCCACCCCCGGAGGCCCGGGTTTGATTCCCACCTCAGCCATCCTGGAAGTGGTTTTCCGTGGTTTCCCGCTTCTCCTCCAGGCAAATGCCGAGATGGTACTTAACTTAAGGCCACGGCCACTTCCTTCCCTCCTACTTGTCTATCCCTTCAATCTTCCCATCCCCCACCAAGGCCCCTGTTCAGCATAGCAGGTGAGACCGCCTGGGCAAGGTACTGGTCATCCTCACCAGTTGTATCCCCCGATCCATTGTCTCATGCTCCAGGACACTGCCCTTGAGGTGGAAGTGGTGAGATCCCTCGCTGAGCCCGAGGGAAAAACCGACCCTGGAGGGTGAGCAGATTAAGAAAGAAAGAAAGAAATAAAGAAAGAATAATACTAAAAGCCTATTCATCCACAACGTAACATTATAGCTGAGTGATATTAAGGGGAGGTACACCTTTGGAGGTCAAACAAATGCAGGTGTATTGTCCGATAATGGAGAACAGACCTCCCTCTTTTCGATGAGAGAAGGATTTAAAAAATACCTAAACCTATAATAGTTTCAAAGATGCAACGACAAATATAAACAAGTGTCAGCTGGATTGTCCCTTTAACTGAAGGTTTCTCAAGTTTCAGTGTTACACAGTGTGTTCATCATGTGTCTCGACATGCTTAAGTTAGACAATGATGCAGGACTGTGTACTTTAATCGTATTAATAACGTACATAGGGATTTCTACATATCACTTGACAATGCCATTAATTTTAAGCAATAACAGTAATGTCCACAACAAATAGAATAATTTTCATATTTTGTTTGGAATATCCAAAATAATTATTGTTTACAGTACAATGTCAGGTCTTGAAGCTTAAGCTCTACACCTGGGCCGTACAAGCAACGAACAAACAAATTATATAAATAGATCAGTAATCAGGGTGTTTATGGCAAAGAAGCTACTACAAATTAGGCCTATGCTAGCATGATTTACAGTGTACTGATGGCTATTATCATTGGCCAAGAACTTCAGAGTCACCTCAAGCTTAAATCTCGGTGTTATTGCATTTCTTATTACTGTGTCGTGTCTTTGAATTTGCGGTGTTATAGCATGTAACAGTGTCTGAAAGTTATCAGGCTTCATTCTCATACACTTTCTGTATTCTTCTTTATACTCTGTCGCAAGTTCTCTCAGAATTAATGTTGATGCCCTGAGTGTATCTCTCCTAAGCCAGCCTCTTACCCCTTCCCTTCTTTCCTCATTTGCTTTTTCTAATGCTTCACTAACCTCTTGCATTAATATGTTTGCAAATGTCTTTAAACTCTTCGTTACGATGTGCTTGTTTCTTGACATGGTGCTACTACTCTACTGTATGACTCTACTCCCGTATGAACGATATAAGTGTCAACTCTACCAGACAGTGGTGGAATAGAGTAACATGGCTACTCTACTATCTACTCTGCTCGCCTCGCTATTCTACCCGTGTAAACCAGCCCTAAGAGACATGGTATTTAATAAAATCTAACTCACCGCGTGTAAAGTAATTCACGTAGAAATCTGTATACAATGTAGAATATCGTAGCCTAGCATGGGTACATTTGCTAGTAGAGAATAAGAAGATGGACACGGTATCTTCTAAGCAAAAGGAAGATGCTTGGTTAAGTATTGCTGAAGAATTCAATTCCTCAATACATTTCTTTCTTAATCTGGTTACCCTGCAGGGTTGGTTTTACCCTTGGACTCAGCGAGGGATCCCACCTCTACCGCCTCAAGGGCAGTGTCCTGGAGCTTCAGACTCTGGGTCGGGGGATACAACTGGGGAGGATGACCAGTACCTCACCGAGGTGGTCTCATCTGCTATGCTGAACAGGGGCCTTGCGGGGGGATGGGAAGATTGGAAGGGATAGACAAGAAAGAGGGAAGGAAGCGGCCATGGCCTTAAGTTAGGTACCATCCGAGTATTTGCCTGGAGGAGAAGTGGGAAACCACGGAAAACCACTTCCAGGATGGCTGAGGTGGGAATCGCACCCACCTCTACTCAGTTGACCTCCCGAGGCTGAGTGGACCCCGTTCCAGCCCTTGTACCACTTTTCAAATTTTGTGGCAGAGCCGGGAATCGAACCCAGGCCTCCGGGGGTGGCAGCTAATCACACTAACCACTACACCACAGAGGCAGACTCCTCAGTACATACTGTAGAAAATGTAAGTAATGTTCTTATAATGGTAAAAATACTATTACAGAAGCGAAGATTATATAAGTATTATTATACCTAGCATTAATTTGGTTATCATTTGTTATAGTGCACCCAACGTGGTTATTGGGCATCCTCTCTTTTTTCCGTTTTAGTCCCACGTTGGAGCGACAAATTCTTCTTGCACCAGTCTGAGTCCATAGTTCGTGGTGTTCAAGAAAATCCGCAGCTAGAGTCGGAGAACATCTCAGGGATAATGTTAAACATAAAATTTTTTACGTGACTTCGACTGAGAATTATCCATTATCTTTCTTTCAGTTACGTTATGTTAGGTTTACGGACATTTGAGCTTAAAAGAAAACCAATCGCAGATTCAGCAACTTCTTATTAACTATGACATCATTTTATATTACTACTATAATCTATAAATAATAATAATGGATTAAAAACTTAATAACTATTGTTTATGCAAAATAATATAGTTTGATAGATAAGTTAAATCAAATATTCCAATATTCAAATATTGATCATACTGGGCGAGTTGGCCGTGCGCGGAGAGGCGCGCGACTGTGAGCTTGCATCCGGGAGATAGTAGGTTCGAATCCCACTATCGGCAGCCCTGAAAATGGTTTTCCATGGTTTCCCATTTTCACACCAGGCAAATGCTGGGGCTGTACCTTAATTAAGGCCACGGCCGCTTTCTTCCAACTCCTAGGCTTTTCCTATCCCATCGTCGCCATAAGACCTATCTGTGTCGGTGCGACGTAAAGCCCCTAGCAAAAAAAAAAAAAAAAAAAAAGATCATTCTTTGCATTGACACCTCCTTGTAAGTATCGTTTTAAATTCAATCATCTTCCTGAACATCATAGCCTTCAATTAAAAAATAAATATCAGCTTTTCCAAGGCTTTGATTTCATAAACAAATATAATTCATCCCCTATAAGTTTGCATGGATTTGAAGTAATTAAATGAAAATCATCTTGACCTAATATATAAATTACTTCTCACATCTTCTAGGTTTCTTATTAAAGAATAAACATTCAAGAATTCACCATGTTGAAAAAAAAAATTATTCCATTAACACGTTTGAAAATTTTGAAATCGCACAAGAATAAGAAAATTAAACTTTGCAGATTAACTAAGAATGATTAATTCCGGTCATTTCATTCCTATCCGATGTACACAATTAATTATTTGATTAAACATACGCAGAGTAACATTAATTTCACTTTTGTAGCTTCCAGTGGCTACCTACCATAATAAAAAAATATTAATCATCAATAGTCAATTTCGAAATACTTTCCTAAAAAAATAGGTTAAATTGTCTTAATTAATTTCTATAACTTCGTTGACAGTTTGCATTTATGTCAAATCACTTCATAAAATTCAGTCATACGATTGCAAGTCAACAAGGAATACAGTGGATGAAATTTCTAATTCTTTAATAGTGATAGGCTAACATAATGGGGCCAATGACCTTCGATGTTTGGCCCCTTAAAACAACAAGCATCAGCTAACACAATGAAGACACTAAGATCGTATTTCCTACCAATGACCTTTTATTTCAGCTTAAATCAGCTTAAACCTTAAATATAATATGAGATTCTCTTTGAAGTTCTCCCTGTCTCTACAATCTAGTGACAGATCATATTTTAAACAAACTAACTGAAGACTCTCTCACAAGCCACTATGGATTTTCTTTAGTACCACATCTTCCACCTTTAACGATCATGGGTTTTGCTGATGACTTGGTTGTCATAGGAAATAGTCAAACAGCAGCGCTTGAGCTCTCGAAAATAGTCACAAGGAGATCTCATGAAATAGGGCTTTATGTCAACCCAATGAAATCTACGGCAATCTGCATCAAACGTGGAATGTTAATGGAAGACCCAGCTGAATTTAAGAGCTATGATATATTGAGTTTGTGACGTGGGGAAACAATCCACTATCTGGGAGTTAACTTTTCAAATGAAATAATTTTTCAACCTACAGAGGAGCTTAAAAAATTACAGAATAAAATGGAGAAATTGGTTTCTTCTCCACTATTACAGGCTGACCAGAAATTTAAAGTAATAAACACAGTTATATGCCCATCTCTCGTATACCCATTCCAAACTATCAAGCCAGAGAAGATTCCGAAAAAGTTCCTTTGCTGATACAGACATACTAATTCGAAGTGCTCTTAAGGAAATTCTTCAAATACCTGCAGACATTCCTAATGGAATGGTCTACACTGAGAAAAAATATAAGGGGTTGGGACTCTTCTGCGCCACTAGGGAAGCTCATCTTCAGTGTTAAAAAAGGAAAAATGTTCCACATTTTCAATACAATAACACTGTTGCACGAATCAATGTAGCAACATATTTAATTTATTAAGGGACCGGTTTTGACATCTGTCCATGACATCATCAGCCTACACAAAAAAATGGCAAGAAGTTAACACAATGGTAGCACTTATGATCAAGATCAGCAAGAGTGCTCAAGAACCTCTACATGAACTTCTATTTTTAATTCAAGAAAAGTGTCATAAGTGCTACCATTGTGTTAACTTCTTGCCATTTTTTTGTGTAGGCTGATGATGACATGGACAAATGTTGAAACCGGTCCCTTAATAAATTAAATATGTTGCTACATTGATTCGTGCAACAGTGTTATTGTATTGAAAAGGTGGAACATTTTTCCTTTTTTAACATTGTTACTATTAGTTCAATACGGATCAGTTATGAAGTTTTTAACTTTAAAAAAGCTCATCTTCAGCACATTAACATCTGTAAGGTACTATTAAGCTCAGGTGATGAATACATCCGTGCTACAAGAAATCTGAAAGAAGTAATAACTCTCTCACTACAATCCCTCAGTGTCCCTCCATCTGACAATTTGCTACATCCACGCCTAGAAATAACAGATGCCAGGAAAGTGAGAAGAGTACTTAGAGAAAGGGCATTCAGTGAGTGGAGTAACTTGCAGCAGAAAGGAAGAAGTGTATGTTTGTACAATGAATATACTCCTGCCAACTCCTGGATTCGAGGCCATTAAGGCTTATCATGTAGTGAATGGCGTGAAGCAATTAAGATGACAGCAAACATTTCAGCAGTTAGATCGGTACCACCAGGAAGATCTCAGAATGATTCCCTTTGTAGGCGCTGCCTCAAGGAGATTGAAACTCTTGCACATGTTCTGGGATGTTGTCCTCATGGTGAACTTTTAAGGAATACACGTCATCATAACATCTGCTCTTTAATTGCGGCAATGCTAAAAGACCATGGTTTCCAGGTATTTGAAGAGGTTCATGACTTAGCGGACAACGGAAGCCACAGAAGGATTGACATCATTGCTTTCAAGAATAAGAAGAGAGGTTACATCATCGATCCCACAATTCGCTTTGAAAGCCATAAGTCGCAGCCCTCAGATGTTAACCTAGAGAAAAGGAATATTTACTTATCAACAATTCCTTACTACAGGGAGAAATACCAGATAGAGGAAATCGACATAGTAGGTCTGATGATTGGAGCAAGAGGAACGATTCCCGCTTTTGCCGCTTATTTCTGGAAACAGATGTGTCTGCCAGTTACAACGTTACGGGAGATTGCCATCATAGCCTTAAGGGGCTCACTGATAATTCTAAGAAATCACTGTTACAATTAGGTTACCTTCAACATTTCTCAAGTACAGTATATTTATTTCTCTTCTAAAAATAAATGTAAATGTATACTTTGTCGCAAGGCAGCCTCTGTATGAGAGGAAGTATTTAATAAAATAAAATAAAATAAAATAAGTATTGACTCGTAAATCCATTATCAAATTGCCATTAATTCATATTATAGGTTATTCCATATTTCACATCATTACTAGCATCTACTATAACCTTGATCCATATTTGCCTTACCTAATCCTTCATTAATTAACCTTATATGAAAATCTTTCCTTATATGTCTTCATATTTATCATAATTCAACAACTACTTTATCCAAGACATCATTATTCCATACACTCGCATTCCTTTCCTCATATTTCTCCATATAATTATATTGCTGCATTTGCAAGTATTATTTATTCAATTCAATGTAACACATGACTCAATTAATTTCTTAACTTTTAAAATTAATATTTCATGGATCAACAAGTAATATATTCCTAGCAATATGCACTTCACTTATCGATACGTTACCACATTTAACCTATATTGACTTAAACTTGGCAATAAGTTGTTGATATTTATGAACTCGGTAACCTATGACTTGATATAAACATGTATCATACTTCACATTCATCAAAACTCCCTATCTTTGGCATTGCTTCTTGTGAATAAACTGAATTATTGCTAATGTAACACTTCATTGACATACGTACCTTTTTCTACATTTGAATATATATAATTATTTTGAAAGGCTGCCTATAACCTTCCTTAAAGCATAACTATTAATTCACTCGCGTTGAAACTACGTAGTAAAGCACTTCACGAAGATATAACGTTAAAGTATGAAGGCTTTCACGGCCGGTGTCAATATAATAAAAATCTTCCGGGCTGTTATGCCGTGGTCCACTCCTTTCGCTTCTCCCAGACGTTTCGACTACTGCTGCGGTAGTCATCTTCTGTGGCGTTGTGTAGATACGCTCTCCTGTATCCCGCTGGAAGATGTAACGATCTATCTTTCACAAACATCATCAACCAACAACTCACTACAAGACAGAAAAACGTAACAATTTTAAAGTAAATTGCGAAACTTATCTTATTTTGCATGTGCTTGTGGCCGGGATAGTTGTCCTGCTACATCCTTCCTCGGGTCCGTCCTTCTCTGGACCTCGGTTCCGTCATCTACGAGTCGTCTGGATTTCATCAGTCATCAACCCCATCTTTGGTTTAGCAAGCCATCACGATGATTTCGGGCACATGCATGAAAAACATATCCAAAGACAATGCTAATATGACCTTCTTCTTAGTTACAAAGCCTTCTTGTACTATTACTGTGTTTTTGTACGGTTAAAATATTGCGTCAATTTATCTGTTATAGAGGTTTCTCTGATGTTAATGGTAGCTTATGATCGTCTAATTTATTGGTGGTACACTTTAAATATTAGCGTTTTCTTAAGATGTGTTTCCAAAAGAAACTTTTGCTTTCCTTCAATGCAATCCCAGTATTAATTCTATTGTACTTTATCTCTTCCTTCATACTTTGCTTTAAATCTCATATATTTGAGATGCACGGCAATAACATTACGTTATATCTTCAGTTTTAACGACTAAATTTGATATTCTTGTTTTTGAATATGTTATTTTCCTTCACAAAATTATTCTCTCAAGCTTCACCGGAGCATATTTCTATTCAGTGTTCAATTGTTCTCTCTGTTGACTTTAACAATTTGAAAATAGTACATTTATCTCGGTCATGGCCACTTTGATTCAACTTGCTCGTATTATTTAACTTGTATTTTCTGCTGTTTGATTTATGAAAACTTTTAGCATTATTCACGGCAAATGACGACTTTAAAATTCCGTATTTCATTAATCATTACAGTGAAATGGCACAGTAGCAAGGTGCCAAACAATTGCAGGAGGCATGGGAAAATATGAAATGCCATCACAGGAACCTCCTTTTGAATTCCACTTCATTGTAGAATTCAAATGCGTCCATAACATTTTGCAAGTATCACCTTGGAGCACAGATTTCTTCTAACACTTCCTCAAAATCACCCATTTTATAGGTTAAGATGCAAAATAAGTCAAGGGTCCCCTAACTTGACAAAGTTCAACTTATTTCATCACATAGGTAGCACTTAAATTACTATGAATTCCAATAAGTCGAGCTTCATGAAGTTAGACTTTATGAAGTATATTACTATTAACAGGTTGACTACCAGCTCCTTAGCGGGTGATTTAAACCTCCAGCCCAGCCTTTTTAAATCCCCCCATCACTATAGTGCACTATTTTACATTAACTGTTACTGTACGAAAACTGTTCGCTAAGCCTTTCTAGAATCAGCCTAATTTTGCATAGCCTATCAGGATTCCCCTTTTAATGACTGCTGTTCTTAAAGTGCAAGAATGACAATATGTTTTCGAACCAGTTTCATGCCATGGTTTTCAAAAAAGAAAAAGGCAAGCCGAAAATAGTGTCCTCTGACCGGTACATTTTCAGATCTGGTTTTGGATTTATTTCGGTTACAAACATTAGTCCTAAAAACTTTTTCATCTCATTTACGTCAACCGGTTTCCACGTCTGAAAAATAGAATAAGCCTATTCAGTGAATGAACGTGGTGCTGCACTAATAACTTCTTCTGTGTAAAGGTTTGTCTAATGGCATACATATTCAAGGAAATCATCATTTACAAATAAATTGACGAAACACATAATTTCGTTGCTATTTTCGATGTCAACATGTAATCCCACCTCACCAGTGAACTTGATTGCAGGCGGGCAATAAGGCGGGTGCATTTCGATTATTTGAATGTGCACTTTGCCCAGAGTCTGATATATCATCATTGGAAAATAAAATTGATTAATTGTTGATCTGCCTGTCAACACCGTATCACTAAAGGAACAATCTTCTTTTGTTACAATGAAATGAAGGATATTCCATTGTTACGCAATTAAGGCTATCCGTCCATAAGGACATTAAATGGGGGATATCCTTCGAGGCTGCAGTGGTGCACCGAGCACAGCTTCTTTTTTGTAAAAAGTACCTCTAGATGTGTCAATTAACAAACCTTTTAAGGATCATATTCAGCATTTTTATACGGAATGGATGGCAGCGGACAAGCTCAGATTCACTCCAGGTGGCAAGATTCGGCGTCCTTCTTTAGAATGAATGTGCCAGTGGATAATAGGAAGCTGGAATTTAATTCTGTGTGAAATGGTTACAAAAAGCTTCAGGAAAACGGGAATATCCAACTCGCTGGATAGTTTTGAAGATGACGACTTATGAAACGGCAGAGAATCACAAGAGCAATGATTCTAATCTGACACTCAAGTCAGATATAACCCTACCATTCTAAGGAAATTTGAAAAGTATTTTTATTACTTCATTGTTATTTTTCAATTTCATTGATCACATTTTGCAGTTTGAAGGATTTGAATGTTCTTTGTTGTTACTGACTTCTGAAGTTTGTCTTGTCTTTGCAGGGCTAGTGCTCACAGTGAAGAGCATCAGCTGGTAATGTGGGCACTAGTATTCTACCTACTGGAAAATGTTGAAGAGCAAATGACAGAAACTGATGTTGCTCCAGCTGTTCTGCAATTGGTGTTGTCTCTTGCTACATCTCATAATTTACCAGCTAGTGTCCACCTAGCTCTTTTACAGGTGAGTGTGGTGTATTGATAGTTGTGGAGGCCTTTATTATGTGATATTTTGTCAGATCAGATGTCAGATAGCATGTTTTGGTACTCATGAAGTTTCCGAAACATAATTTCATGAACTTTCTCAAATATATATTTTTGGCCACTGATGGTACCAAGAGCCTCTTCAGAGCTGATCTTTAGGTTACCCAAAATTATACATCATCATGTGTGATATAACAAGCGAGTGATGTTCAAGTACTATCACTATGACTGTCAGCCATATTCAATCATTTTTGCGATGTGGCCTCTTTAAGTCCGATGCAAGGTAGGTTTTCATGAGGTCTTGAGGTCTGGGACGGTCTTGAGCGATGTTCTGCTAATTGATCCCAGTAATCTTCCAGATGTCTTTATCCCATCGGTCCGGTGGTCTTCCCTTAGGTCTCGAATGATCTTTCGGACTCCACTCAAGCACAAGCTTTGTCCACCTACCATCAGTTCTTCGAGCAACATGGCCTGCCCACTGTCATTTTAGGGTAAACACCCTTTCTAAAATGTCTCTGACCTTTGTAACTGACCTGATGTAATCTGCTCTCTTCCTGTCTTTCTTCGTGAAGCGTAGCATAAACCGTTCCATAACTCTTTGGGCTGTTCTGAGTTTTTGCTTAACAAACTCTCTCAATGTCCAGGTTTCACAACCGTAAGTCAGTACAGGGAGAACACTCTGGTCAAAGACTATCTTCTTTACGTGGGTTGGCATGTTGGATTTGAAGACTGAGGAATTTCTTCCATAGGCTTGCCATCCTAGTTTGATACGTCGGAAGATTTCTGGTCTTAAGTCCCCTTTCATGTTTACAAGCTGTCCAGGATAGACATATTCACTGACCTGTTGTAATGTAGAGTTTCCCACATGTAGCTTTCCTGCTGGGGCTTATTTGTTGAGCATTACTTTGGTTTTAGAAAGGTTCATGGATAGTGCCACTTTTTGATAGGCTGAGACAAGATCTTGTATCGATGACGTTGGCCAAAAGTGTAATGTCGTCTGCAAACCTTAAATTGTTCAGCCTTTTCCCATTGATTTTGATTCCTGTACTTTGCCAGTTGATTTTTGACATGACTATTTGTAATACTGCTGAGAACAGCTTGGGAGATATGGGGTCGCCTTGCTTTACACCTCTTTGAATGAGAAAATCCGTGGTTGCCACATTGACATTCACGAAGGCTGAAGAGGTGTTGTAGATATGCTGGAGTACTCTTATGTAGGCAGCATCGACATCATGTTCGGCTAAGGCTTACATAACAGCAGCATGGCTCACCGAGTTAAAAGCTTTTTCAAACTCCACAAAGTACTAGGTGAATCATATATAAACCAGAATTATTTTTTACAATTATCTTTCTGATGTAAATTTCTTTACGTATACAGGTACTGCAGTAAACATTGTACTGAATTATGCCATGAGATTATGAGATGTTCTGCAAAGTCAGCTGATCTTGTGAAAGATGCTAAAAATTGTTCCATTTTTGTGCTCTTAGAGATCATATACTCATTCAATTGTATTTGGTATGTTTGTTTTTCTTTGCAACCTTGTATTGATTGTATTGCTACTTGGAATTAGATCCTTGTTGATGCTAGGTATTCTGTAGTTTTCCCTTTATACATCTTGTTATTCATATGATCTCTGAGTGCTGATAATTCAATTTAGCACTGGATAACCACACAACTAAGGACCCATACCTTTCTCCCAAGAAGCTCTCATATTTTTCTTTCTCTCTCTCTCTCTCTCTCTCTCTCTCTCTCTCTCTCTCTCTCTCTCTCAGCTTAGTGTTCTAATGTCATACTGTTTGTGGAAAATACTAATTCATACTCTTATGTAATAGGGTTTCGAACGACTGGTAGTAACACGATCAGTTGGTGGTAAAGTTGGTGAACAGGTGACCAAATTAGCTGTAGAGCGACTCAAACATCCAAATCCTGGAATGTCTCTACCTGCCCTTCAGCTGCTGCTCTCCTGCATGTATATCGGTAAGTTGTGCATGACAAAAATTACACTGTTGTTGAAGAATCTGGAGTGTTAACAGTAGGTGTCATTTCACTGGTTAAACATTGCATCTCAGTGACTATGAGATTTGTGATAGATAATCAATGTTGGGACAGTTCTGCAAGATGTCTATTTTTCTGTCACTGTCATTCCAGTAAAGTTCCATAACTAATGATTCGTCATAACCCTGAAGTGTGATTTGGGCTTTACCAGCTAACATGTTCTTCCACCTCAGCACCAACTGAAGACCTGGTACATAGTTCGAATTAGGCTAAGTGTATTCCTTGTAAGTCCTCAGTGGATTTATCTGTTATGAGTTTGGTAGAGGGGCTAGTAATCCTGTTGTTTTATATCCTAGAATAATAATCACTGTTACCTGGTTGAGGTTTTTCTGAACCCTCAAACCAGTAGGTGACGATAATTCAACAGGTGTGCATCTATCTCGTCTGCAGCTGTCGATATATTGTCAATCAATCAATCAATCAATCAATCAATCAATCAATCAATCAATCAATCAATCAATCAATCAATCAATCAATCAATCAATCAATCAATCAATCAATCAATCAATCACTACTGATCTGCATTTAGGGCAGTCACCCAGGTGGCAGATTCCCTGTCTGATGTTTTCCTAGCCTTTCTTAATGATTGCAAAGAAATTGGAAATTTATTGAACATCTCCCTTGGTAAGTTATTCCTATCCCTAACTCCCCTTCCTATAAATGAATATTTGCCCCAATTTGTCCTCTTGAATTCCAGCTTTATCTTCATATTGTGATCTTTTCTACTTTTCAAGACATCACTCAAACTTATTTGTCTACTGATGTCATTCCATGCCATCTCTCCACTGACAGCTCAGAATATACCACTTATGATATAGATGTTGATTCCCATAGGGAACTCCAAATTTTTGTCCCGAATGAGTAAATTTATAATACCAATATAGTTGGTCTGTTATTGGACATTATAAATTTTCCAGCTAACTCATTCCTGGTTGTCAGCGTTTCACCCCAATGTGCCACATTGGGCTCATCAGTTGGTAAATAGCACACCTACCAAGGCGCATGGTTAGTGCATATTGTGGAGGCCATTGCGCAGGCTACTTGGAGCCAACGGCAGTGCCAATGAACTATGAGAGACTTTGTCTCATTTTCAAAAATTCATGCCCACCTGGCCGTCAGATGATATAGATGTTGATTCCCATAGGGAATACGACCATTTGGTGTCGTTGCACGATTGTCAGCCACCACCCACTCGGTATACAGTTGTTTCAAGGCTGCTTTTTAATGGAAGGTTTACATAGACATCCAACGGCTGTAACATTGACATCAATCCACCCAGAATGATTGCTAGATCGGTTCTTGTGCCCGTGGTTTGCTTCTTCATAGCTTCTGTTGTGAGACCGCTGTAACTGACCATAACAAGCAAGCTTTTTCATCCAACTGACCATAACAAGCAAGCTTTTCCATCCAAACAATGCACCAGGGCGATGTTGCCAAGCACATTTCAGCCAGTCTTCCACTAGTAGACTGTCCATCCAGCCGGAGTCCTGAGTTCTGACGATAACACCAGCAGGTAGATTTTCTTTTGGAAGAATCTTTCTCTTCAAGACAATGTACAGTGGAAGTTCAATTCCATCAGCAAGTATACATGACATTACTGTACACCTCTGTTTTTCATTACCGTCCATTCTGATGGTAACACTTTTTGATCCATTAACACTCGCAGTACTGTCCAGTGGCATTTCAAAATATACAGGCATCTGATCTGCATTTCCTATTTGGGAAAGCAGGTATGAATTTTTTTTTTTGCAACCGAATTATATGGCACTGGAAGGAAAACTGTTTTTCTTCATAAGCAGTAAGAACACGCTGTAAAATTATGATACGTCTTCTAATGCTCAGTCCATTCCTCTTACAGAAATCCCTTATCCACCCTCGGCTTGCTTTAAACTCTGCCGAAGAAAGATCTTTTGCAATTTCTAATGCTTTTAATTGGCACATTTAGGTAGAAACGCCATATCCCAATTCCCAACTTTCTGATATGTATTTGTACAGAATCCTTTCAATTTCAGGAAACTGCACTCTGCCCATGGAAAGCTCTATGATCACCACTACTGTTTAAAAGAAAATCTTTTTTCTTTCTCCAATCTTGAATACAAGATTCATCTATATCGTATCTCCCACCGGTGGCACGATTTCTGATAATTTCAGCTTCCTTTATAACTTGCAGTTTTTCATTTCCATTAAAAGGCCGCAAACGCTTTGTCGAATTCATGTTTACACGTGGCACTCTAAGAACATGAGAGTGTAGTCTGACTGCCGCCGAGCGCTTACGGTTAAAGGAAAGTGAAAGTGTGTTTGGGGTTGGTGGAGCGTGTGCTGAAAAGCTTGTTTGCCAAGTTACTGCGACCAGGAGTGTGCCGATGTTTGATTTCAGGGTTGTTCCATACTTAGAAATAATTTTACTGAGCTTATAAACTACAGCCGACTTTTAGGAAAGTTTTACATACATTTATATTATAGAACAAATCTCCATTATCACATGAAATACATGAGAGAACAATATGGTACACACGTCTACTTGTTATTTTCAAACAAATGCTGTCGGAAGACATGGTTGAATCCTTAAAACTAAAATATACTTAAAACATAACATTCCCTAAGATGCATGAAGTATCGCACCATGAAATGAAAGGCTTGAATAAGACCTACATCCAATTTTAGAAGCAATATTTTCAACAAAAACAAAAGTTGTGGGTGGTATTGGGGATTATGTGGCAGTTTATTATGAATGTTTTGGTGTACCGTGTTATAAGTACATATTCTATGAATAATACGTATGTCAGAGTGACATACAACAAGACTGCAAATGTGACTCACAACCACTATAAACATCTTCATTCCTTAATAGAATATAAACTTAGATTCCACTTATTCAAAACTTCATTAGACCATTCATATCAGCATCAGCGTAAATTAACATTTTGTTGAAGATGGTTTTCCATGGTTTCCCATTTTTACACTAAGCAAACATTGGGGCTGAATCTTAACCCCTCAAGCGTGACATTGTAAAACTGCATGCTGCACCCACAGTGTGCTTTATTTCTACCCTACTCCCAATGCTGAGCACGGTGTCTAATGAATTTTGCTATAATTTTCAAACAGATGGATGGAAAATTATCAAAAAAACATATAATAACATATTACACTATAATATAAACATATGCTAACCTGGTTATCCCTGGACAGCTGGACATCAATACTGACACTTTGTGTGATAGATTTCAAAGCACCGGGCGAGTTGACCGTGCGCGTAGAGGCGCGCGGCTGTGAGCTTGCATCTGGGAGATAGTAGGTTCGAATCCCACTATCGGCAGCCCTGAAGATGGTTTTCCGTGGTTTCCCATTTTCACACCAGGCAAATGCTGGGGCTGTACCTTAATTAAGGCCATGGCCGCTTCCTTCCAACTCCTAGGCCTTTCCTATCCCATCGTCGCCATAAGACCTATCTGTGTTGGTGCGACGTAAAGCCCCTAGCCTAGCAAAAAAAAAAAAAAAATTCAAAGCACGGGTCCACACAAAGGCCTGGTTGTCCTGGGCAATTTTTGCAGTGGTACTTGGTGTCCTCTGTCTCTTCTTTTTGCACGCTACACATTTCTTCCT
Organism: Anabrus simplex; assembly: GCF_040414725.1. Lineage (NCBI taxonomy): Eukaryota > Metazoa > Arthropoda > Insecta > Orthoptera > Tettigoniidae > Anabrus > Anabrus simplex. The sequence goes on along the minus strand of NC_090267.1, from coordinate 222,451,454 downwards.
CCCAGTGGATTTGTATGCAGTTCCTTGGTTTTTAGCTGGAAAATGTTGTCCCGTAAGTCGCGTTGCGTCACATCTGAGTCCGCATCAGATGGTCTGCCTGATTTTTTCACAGGATTCCTGCCCAAGTATTTGGCAATCATTTGGTCTACCAATGTTATCCTGAATTGCAAGTGTGTACCCTTGAATCCTGCTTTACGATACATAATATAGGCATTTATTATCGATACATTGACGAGGTGTCTGAAAAGTTTTTTGTACCAAACTTCAGGTTTTCCAAAAGGAATGCCTTTAAAATTTGATCCTGAAGATCTACCCCACCCATAAATGTATTGTATTCAGTGATACAAGTGGTTTCTCTACTTCCTCTTGTCCCCCCTTCACATACCTTGATACAGTGGTGCATGTGTCCCCATGACACATAGTTAACATTGCAACCTCCCGCTTGTCCATCCATTTCAGTGCTATCAACTTCCAATTTTGAGCACTCACTGTATCACCCTTTTTCAATTTCTTCTTCAATTTCTGTGGCATGTTTTTTCTTGAAACCTTTACAGTCCCTGTGGCGTCGGTGCGGTTTTCAATCAGCCGCAAGAAAAGATTAGGGATACTGTTAAAATTGTGCATATAAATACACCTTCCTACATCTAATAATTGTTCAGCCAGGCACAACACAACCTTACTGGATAGTGGATCATCAGGCTTTTGTAGATCACAATGCAATATACTCCCAGTGCCTGTATAAATTATGAAATTCCAGAGATACCTGGTAGTAGTGTCACATAGTTTGAACAATTTTATACCGAATCACGCTCTTTTCAGTGGCAAAAACTGTCACCAAGTCAGCTGTCCTTTCCATAATAATAGAGATTCGTCCACAAAAATATCTCTCCCTAGATTGTAGTTACCCTGAAACCGATTCTGAAAATGTTGCACTACAGGCATTATTTTATGGTCATCCATACTTTTGTTTCTCAATTTTATTGTCGAAATCCATGAAATGAAGGAATTTTGAAAGCAGAGAAAATCGCTCCTCCGACATAACATTAGGAATGGAAGGTGTTTCAATGAGATGTTTTCTACTGAAATACAGCTTTATGCTAGACTTCTGATCAATGCCCATCAATATACAGTAAGAAGTGCAAGATACACCTTTACCTCATTGGCATTAGTGGGGGTCCAGTTCGACAGCCAGGATTTTACAATTACAAGTAACAACTCTAATATCACCCTTTCTCAAGACTTATGATTTAAAAAAGATCCGTTTCATTTTATTTTTATTTTTATTTTTGAACATTTTAAGTTAACCAGAATAGAACTGCCAAGTTAAAACACATTTAATTTAAATTTATATTTTCAATCTTGACCAACCTACAAGCAACAATCAGTTCAAATCTCCATTTATTGTTGACGACACATCCTGTCACCAGACACGGTACGTCAAGAACTTAATATGATATAGGGGTCACATAAACCCCGATATGTAATCCTCTTTACCGAAAAGAAGATCCATTTTAGTTTTGGACATTTTTCATATTAGATAGATTAGGACCAAAAAACTTAACTGTATTAACTTATGTTACCCATCTTAAGAGTTCGTTAATGTTTGTATATATTGTATATAATGTATATATTGTATGTATTGGTATGTTTATATTGGTTAAAAAGGTCCCAAACCTTGACCTAAAGGTTGTTTACAGGCTGAAGATGCCCAAAATAATGGGTGAAACATGGAAAGTATTGAATTAGGTGGTTTTTTATTAAATTATCCTTGATATCTATGCCTATAGCCAGGATTTTGTCAGTAATTGGAGGCGTAACCGATGTTGTTGCAAGTATTTATCAGCATACACATTGGTTTCATGAACGATTAAATATATCAAAACATCATCTACAAACATTTCCTGAAAGCCAAGTGGTGTTCCTTTAGCTGGGTCCAGTTTATTTTCACACACCCAGTCACAATCGAAAGGTATTTGCGGGTTTATGATATCACAGTCACCCCATGTGTTCGCATTTCTCGGCGTATTGTAACAAATTATATCATCAGTATCACTATCTTCGCTGAACATTATCACAAACTCATCCTCTAAATCACTGTCACACTCTGAATTACTTTCACTGCCACTATTAACCAGTAAATTAATTATTTCTACATCACAAATCACTCCGCTTGGACCTGCCATGTTTACAAACAAACTCATGATCCTTTAGCGGGAAACACATGTGCAGAGTTCTACGAACTGATAAGATAGGCGACATCTCTCGGGAATAATTATTAGCTCTGAGTGTAGCTAAAAGCTGCCTCTTCCTACCATCTTACGATGAAGCAGATAACTGTTACGAAATCCATGTAGCGGGCGTTTGAAATGTCACTGTGCACTATTGCGCCATACACGCTATGACCATAGCAAACCAGTGAGCACACCATTCCACCGCACACACTAGGGTTTTCATCAGAAATAGAATGAACATATTTTTATTTTTTATTTCTTCGAGTAGGGGAAGTTTGCTCCCCCGCATGGTGATCAGTACAATCTGCATCACCTCCGACATGTTGTTCAAACATACTTAACCATACCTAATCTCATTACCCATCTCTTGAACATAATCACTCATCGCAACCATCACTCCAAAAATACCTTCATGCTTTTCCCTCACCTCACTCCAATCTCATTTAAACTTAGCTTCACTATTTATTCTTTATGTCCCACCAGATCCACCTCTTAATCATAATCATTCTTACCTACACTTATAATTCAATCAGTCACTCCAAGATCAAACTCCAACCACCTTTCAGCCAACCTTCCTTATATTACCAAACTTAATAATTAATTACTCTTACATACCACCAATAAACCTCTTAATTTTAATTACTCTCAATCACTCTTACCTACCATCAAATCAACCTCTTAATCAAATAATTCAATTCCACCATTAACTTGCTTACTCTTAGCCAACTACCACTCCATTCTCTTTTAAACCTAAGACACACACACTTTACCTTCATAACAATTATTTAAATTTCAGGCCATATTCGTTTAAATTACCATACCCATCTCTTAAACATAATCACACATAGCAACCTCAATTCAAAATTACCATCCTACTCCCCTTTCACATACAATTTGCACTCACAATCACTCATTACAACCACCACTCCCAACTTATTTAAAATTACCACCATTCTTACATTCGCTTAATCCCATGTATCAGCCAATCCATCATCCTCATCAATCTCATACCACCAACTCATACTCTTATTCATAATCTCTCTTATCTTCACTATTCTCTATTCATTTTAAAGATAATACACATTTCAAAAACAATGAACATACTGTTAACCAACACAACCACTCATCACCACCACCACTCCCAACTCACACTATACCTTCCAAACTAATTATACATGACACCATTACCTAGCTCACTTACTAATACTACATGACTTTTTACTTCTCGTTATTCATTTCAAATACAATTAACAAACACACTCTATCATCTACCAAATTTGCCTTCTTAACATCATTATGATTTCTTCATCACCTTAACTTACTATTCAAATATATGTAACTTTAATCGCACTTACCACCCTGACTTTAGGTAGCACATATTATATTTACACCCTATCCCCTACCTTACTGACTAACTTTCTACTTCTCGTTACTATACCCTCCTCATTCCTTTTTTTCTTTCCCCACAAATCTTTTAGACTCATGCTTCTCCCTTTTTCAAAGCATCCCTTTTAATAAGTTCCTCCTTCATACCTTTCAGATCATAGCAGTTCCTCTGCATTTGTCTTATACAGTCCTCCCAGCCAATCTCTTTTCTTATTTCCCTCACTAGATTCCCGTATGCTTTCCTAGACGCTTCTATTCTCTCCCTATTAACCACTGACCTTTCTTTATCACTATGTATGTCCACTTCATCACTGTTTTCACCTCTCTGCCTTTCCTCCGGGCTCGATGCTTCCAAAACAGCTTCTATGTCCGTACTGGTTCCTGGTCTTCCTTTTTCACCATGTCTGTCTTCTCCGGCACTGTTTCCCAATGCCTGCCTTTTTGCAGTCTCGCCACTGTCACTTCTTCCTGCTTCATCCTTTCTTCTAATTCACGTAAGCATGTCACTGCCCAGTATCTTATCCACTTGCCACTGGTCACTTATAATTGCTGTCCCCTAATGTGCGCTTTTAATCCTTGGTGTCTGGCCATCACTAAATGTTTCTTAAAGATTTTAAAATTCTTATTCCCTTCTCTTCCCATGTCTCTCTTAATCCAAATTTTTTCACGCTGAAGGTTACCCACATTTCATCAATGCCATCAATGAAGATATCAACTTCACTGAAAATAATTTTCATTTTGTTCAGGATGAGCTCCACCACTTTGTAAATTGTATTCACTTTGTCCTCTCTCTTTTCCTCTGGTACGCCATATGTAAATGTGAAGATATTTTCAGAGAAATCCAACTGCTTCAGCAAGGAAAAGCAGCAGGAAGTGATCAAATTACTGGGGAGGTATTAAAGACAATGGGGTGGTATATAGTGCCTTATTTAAAATTTCTCTTTGACTATGTCATAAATAATAGTGTGATACCAAAGGAATGGAAGGAATCTATAATAATACCAATTTATAAAGGAAAGGGTGATAAAAGGAAACCAGAGAACTACAGACCAATCAGCCTGACCAGTATAGTTTGTAAAATACTGGAGAGTTTAATACCAAAGTACATCAGAGGGAAATGTGATGATAAAAATTGGTTCATGAGGAGCCAGTATGGATTTAGAAAGAAATTTTCTTGCGAGGCACAACTGGTGGGATTTCAGCAGGACATATCAGATCAGTTAGATTCAGGAGGCCAGTTAGATTGCATAGCCATAGATCTTTCCAAAGCCTTTGATAGAGTGGAACATGGAATATTATTAAAGAAATTGGAGGGAATAGGATTGGACGTAAGGGTTATACGTTGGATAAGAACATTTCTAAATTCAAGGGTTCAGAAAGTCAAAGTAGGAAATAATATATCACAGGAAGAGAAAGTCTGGAATGGAATTGCACAGGGTTGTATAATCGGTCCGTTACTTTTCTTAATATACGCAAATGACTTAGGGAACAATATAACATCGAAAATAAGATTGTATGCAGATGACATAATTGTTTACAGGGAAATAAATAACATTGAGGATTGTTCAGAATTACAAAGGGACCTTGACAGTATCCAAGAATGGGTTGAAGAAAATAATATGAAGATTAATGGAGGCAAATCAACTGTTACAACATTTACAAACAGGAGCTTTAAAACTGAATTTGAATATACTTTGGATGAGGTAGTTATCCCAAAAGATGGCAAGTGCAAATACTTAGGTGTGAGATTTGAAAGTAATTTGCACTGGAAGGGTCATGTTGATGACGTTGTTGGGAAAGCATACAGATCGTTACATGTCATAATGAGGCTACTTAAAGGATGCAACAAAGAATTAAAAGAAAAAAGTTACTTAAGTATGGTTCGTCCATTATTGGAATATGCAAACAGTGTTTGGGATCCTCACCAAGAATACCTAATAAAAGAACTAGATGGTGTGCAGAGGAAAGCAGCAAGGTTTGTAACAGGGGATTTCAGGAGAAAGAGTAGTGTATCAGAAATGTTAAAGGAACTTGGGTGGGAAACTTTAAGTAAGAGAAGGGAGAAAAGTAGACTTATAGGATTATATAGAGCCTATACAGGAGAAGAAGCATGGGGAGATATCCGTGAGAGGCTTCGGTTGGAAAATAATTATATTGGTAGAACTGACCACAAGTACAAAATTAGAAGGAATTTTAGCCGAAGCGATTGGGGTAAATTTTCTTTCATTGGGAAGGGCGTGAAGGAGTGGAACAGTTTACCAGGGGTAGTGTTTGATCCTTTTCCAAAATCTGTACAGATATTCAAGAAGAGAATAAACAACAGCAGAGATAATAAATTAAATGTTAGAGGGCATTCGACCAGTGCAGGATATTGTAAATAATAAATGTGTGTGATTAAATTAATTCCATCCCCTGGTCTAAGGAGTTTGGACAGCCCAAGTAGGGGACTGCCTGTAGGGGTGAAGTACAGTGGGGACTTCGAGGGCCCTGGGACCGCTACGGTAGCTGTGAAGGCCCTTCAGGAACTCTGAAAAGTGGTGGCAAAAGGGGCTCTGGTTAAGGCGCAGCAGGTCGTTATGCTACTTAGGTTCCAAAATGGGTAAAATATAAATATGTAAATAAATTCAATGTTAATTTTAATCTTATACCAGTTGTATAGTATTATTAGACGTAATTTCACATACCGTACTGTATATGAGTTGACTATGTTTGTAAGATATTATAAGCAGAATTTTGTAAACAATATAAATTTATTAAGGATGATGTGTGTGTTTAATAGAAAAAATTATTAGCGTAAATTGTAAAATATTGTATTCTAGGAAAATTTTCTTCGTCTCCTGTTAATTTAAAATTTAGTGCTTGACAATAATGTATTTTAGTGTACCTTTTGCCACCGAGGTAGACACCTCATTTGCAAATAAAGAGATTTTGATTTTTGATTTAAATAAGCATTTCTTTCTTCGATCTTGACTACTGGCTTCTACATCTGTCTTCAGCTTCAACACTTCCTCTTCCTAATTTCTTATTTTCTCTCTTAGTGACACAATTTCTCTCTCGTTGTTTCCCACTTTGGCTCTTGTTTCATCCGTTTTTTTTTTCTGGAAACATTTCTTCATATTATCGAACTCCTTTGCTTGCTCCTGTGTCATATTTTTAATTAGCTCAAATGGGCAAACTTCTTCTACCACCTCTTTTACCACCTTCCTTATTACTTCCATGTCTTCCCAACTCATGCTTCCACTGGAGGTCGGTCTGGGGTATACTACTGTAAGAAGTATCTGCCTGTCCCCATGCTCATGCTATGAGGCCAGATGAGATGATGAGGTATCATAGTGGTGTAAACAGATAGTAAGGGTCAGGGAAAAACCATGTAGGAGAATTAAAAAGATGCCTCATGTACAATTTGTAGATAACACATGTAAGGATGTGGGCTGGAAGAATCCAGGTAATGTTAGTGTAGAGTATGTGTCATTCACAAGTGGTGTCCATTTACCTGCAATATTTGTTTGTTAGGCAGATCAGCTATCTTGGTGGTGGTGGTGGTGGTGATTATTGTTTTAAGAGGAAGTACAACTGGGCAACCATCCTCTCAACTGTCTTGGTATTGTGGATTCCGTGCATGGATTCGGTGGCGTCTGGACTGTAAGACTACAGGCTAAGTGCCACACTCCGGCTGCCAATGTTCCCTAGTGCCAAGTTTCCATAGTCAGAGTAGGGAGTATTACTAGTCAAACCTGCAAGAATGCAGGGGCTTTCTTCTTCTTCTTCTTCTTCTTCTTCTTCTTCTTCTTCTTCTTCTTCTTCCCTTGGGTGTCCTGGCATTGCGGTGGTATACACTCATTTCACTGTAATTCTACAACATATCAATATTTGTGCAGGAACAGTGATTACATAGCAATTGAGGCTTTCACGGCCGGCGTTAAAAATCTTCATGAGGTATATTTTTGGGCTTATACCATGTAATTAATTATAAAAACACACTCAACGTGTTTCGAAAGGAACCTTGCCTTTCTTCATCAGGAGACACAGAGAAAATGAAACGATGCATAACAGGTTGCTGCGAGAAAGCAACAAGGAACTTGAAATGGTGCCCTAAGATGTAAACGGGACACCATTTTAGCCCCAGGTAGAGACAACGAATGGCAACAGTAAAGCATTACTCTCTAATGGTTCTGATAATAGGTAGCCATGATTCACTAAGGTTGTAGCCTGTATCGCGGTTGAAATTATCTGGGTGTTTACGTATTTCAACCGCCTCCCTGATAATTCTTGGGCGATATTGCTTTATACGGGCAAGAACATCCACTTCTTGGAACAAAACATCATGACCAGGTGTTAAGGCATGATCAGCAACAGATGATTTATCAGGTTGGTTGAGTCTGATATATCTGGTATGTTCTTTGATGCGAGTACATACCGTTCTTGAAGTCTGCCCAATATAAATCTTGTCACAAGTACAGGGAACTCTGTAGATACCAGGTTGTTGCAATTTAGGCAAACTATCCTTAGTTGGTCGCAGGAGTTGCCTAATCTTAATTGATGTTCCAAAAACAGTTCGTACATGGTACCTACATAAGATTTTAGCAATACGATCCGTCGTGTTATGTATGTAAGGTAGGTAAGCAAGAAGGTGTGTCTTATTTCCTCTCTCACTTTTCTCCTAAGATGCCGGGATCATGATATACTCCCAAATTTTGTTTTGTTTAAGCATACCTTCAGAACACCAAAAGCTATGCGAATCTATCGTCGTACAAGCAAGGCGTTATTGATAGAGAGGATACAGCAGACGCGTAAGGAGTTGGATTTTATCTCGAAGGAGTTGCTTCAGCTGCATCTACGCCTCTCAAACTTTGTAAATGAGGAATTATGGAAGGTTTTTGATCGTATTAGTGCAGTGCAAGCCAACAGCACACTAGATCAGGTAAGGGGCAGGCATATTTCCAAATATGAAAGGTTATGTCAGATGCAGAAACCACATGCCATTAGGCCTGATGCCAACAAAGTTGTCCTAAATTTGTCCAGTATGCCTTTGAATGAAACCCAACAGGCAGTTCTCACTAAAGGTCTAAACTTTGCTGAAGCGCCTAGAAGAATTCCAATTGAGTAACTTATTACATCTATAGAATCCTCGGTACATAACCTCACACCTAAAGAAGCTGAGGAAGTTGGACAAGAATGTTCCAGAGTTCTCAAGACCGCTAATCCACCTAAGTCCAACTTAAAACAAGGTGAAATCCAAGCGCTAAAAGATCTAAGGGACAATTCTGATATAATCGTTCTCCCCGCTGACAAGGGTAACGCGACAGTGGTGATGGATAAGGATGATTATGACAACAAGATCTTGTCTTTGTTAGATGATCCCATATACAGGATTAACAGTCGTGATCCCACAACTTGCTACTCAAATGCGACTCTCAAATTGGTCAAGCAATCTTCTATTCCAGAAGATACAGTGAAGAGTCTCCTTCCAGGGGATGCTATTCCTCCGAGACTATATGGGCTTCCTAAAATACATAAGGAAGGTGTTCCTCTTAGGCCTATTGCATACCTGCCAACCCTTCCGATTTACCCGTAAACTTTCCGGTTTTTAACTCGTCTTCCGATTTTTCGATTATTTTTACTTCTTCCGATTTTTGACTAAAATAACCTCTAGTACGGCCAATACTCTTCGCCTAGGATAAAGGATAAATTCTTATACGCTTATGTAATTTACGAAACCTCATTTTCAAGCTATTTATTTGATACTTTATTTCGTGAGTGTTTCGTCCGGCGCCTTCGTGTATCGTGTTTCCCGCTCACCACAGCAGCGTGTGCGCTTGATACAGCTGGGGATTCGGGGCGGTGATCGTCCTGCAAGCAAGATGCTAGCGCGCGCTAACGACTCAGTTAATCGGGACGAAAGAATGAGTTTGTTATTGTGTTGTTCGCGCGCTGTTAACATCGTTTCTGTGCGTAGTTTCGTCGGAGTTGTAGGCCACTTTTTTTCCCTTGCATTTCTGTGCTTTCCCTCTCTGTCAAAGTCGCATGTTAATAATGTATGGGACATATTGAATTATTTTGTATGTGGTTCCGTTTATTTTACCGTCTGTTTAAGGAAACTACCGTATTTTCTCTCGTAATTAACGCCCTTGCATAATTTACGCATCCCAATATTTTTGGGTCCAAAGTGGAGAAAAAGAAATGTCCACGTATTTGACGCACCCACAACTTCGAACATCCATCACTCAGCTCCGGATGCGTTTCGAAATAGAGATGTCGGTACTCAAGTAGCAGGCTTCCTATTGCGAAAGCGGGCATTCCAAACACAGGGCAACGTGCTGTTATTAGCCGTCAGGAAATCCCACTGCACTAGTTTTACGAGTGTTTCGGGTACGGGACATTCTGTGATCTCATAATTGTCAGTCCACAGTATTGGAGTAATACTGCATCATACAAACTCGCGGTGATCAGTTACGCCGAAACATACGGGAATAGAGCAGTGGGCAGCAAGTATTCAGTGTCCAAATCAAACATGCACTACCGCGGTAACAGAAGTGCACTTCAAGCGGCCATCAAGTCTCGCAAAGCATTTCGCGGACCAAAAAGCGGCAAGTTTCCACAAGTAGAGTATCTGCTCAAACATATGATTTTGTTACGCAATATTGGGTAAGCCGTTTCTCACGAAATGCTGTATTTTAAAGAATGAGATATAGCAGCCGCACATGGAATCAGTGTCTCGAATTTGAAGGTTAGTCGAGGCTTGATTAATTTTATGAAGAGAAATTGACTTTCTCGTCGACGAACATTATGCCAAAAAATGAATGATTTCAACCATTTTCATCGCTTTGTGATTGAGAAGCGTAAAGTGAAGGAATATTTGATCTCCCTTATAGGAACCGCAGGTCAGACTCCAATCAGTTTCCATATGCCACAAAATCGAACAATCGAAAAGAAAGGAATATGCAGTGTTATCGTACGCGCTCCGGAAGCAAGAAACAACGATGTACTGGTACTGCAATGCTTGCTGTAACAGCTGATGGCAGAAACCTTGCACCTTACATTGTTCTAAAATGAAAAACAATGCTTAAAGTTAAATTTCCGCGAGTGATCCACGTTTGTACTCTATTCAAGAAAAAGGATGGATGGACACGTCACTCGTACAAGATTGGATACGAACGGTTTGGGGTAATGTAGCAGGGTCCCTCCTTCGATGCCCGGCCCATCTCGTGTTGGACAGTTTTCTTTTTTTTTTGTTTTTTTTTGCCGGTATGTCATTCAGGTCGTATTATCAGCTCGTAATGAAAAGAATTTTTTCTAGTGTCGGTACTTCATACCCACCTGTCTAACTTTCCTGATGTACCCTATTTGACTTTTCAGAAAAAATCTCACGTCGGAATTTTACGCCAAATGACGATAACCGCAAATGAGTTGAACCAATTGTGTTTATATTATATTTGATGTATCTTTTAAATGTAAATGAATTGTAAATAATTTGTAAAGATCTGAAGTCCTTGAATAATTTACGCATCCGAAGTTTTCGCCTGTATTTTTCTTCAAAAATGTGCGTTAATTACGCTAGAAAATACGGTATTATGCATTTTGTTGCGTGTGTCGGTGTGACATAAATATTATCCGTATGTAAGTGTCAAAAATGAGAGTTATTAGGTAAATTTTTTGTGACCATTTTTATGTTTTCTTAGTTGAAGTTTTTAAATTTAATGGTCAATTCACATTGTAACTGTAGATATGTATGCCTTTTATCCTGACCTTTTTTCACATAGACTGTGGTGGAATATATGTGATGAAATCCAAGAATTAAAAAAATCTTCCTATTTTTGGTTTCTAAAAGTTGGCAGGTATGCTATTGTGAGTATGATTGGTTCCCCGACATATGCCCTTTCTAAATATTTAGGTAGTCTACTTCAACCACACCTGGGTAACACCCCTTCCTATATTAAGGATTCCACACATTTCATTGAGAAGTTAAAAACTATATCACTTCAGCCAGGCGATATCTTGGTGAGTCTCGATGTGGTGTGTCTGTTTACGAAAGTACCTGTTGATGGTGTTATGTCTCTCATTAACGATATTTTCATGGAAGAGATCGCAAGGCTTTTCTACCACTGCATGTCCTCCTCCTACTTTCTATGGAATGGGAAATATTATGAACAGACAGATGGCGTGGCCATGGGAAGTCCTCTCTCTCCTGTTGTGGCTAATTTCTTCATGGAAAACTTCGAAGAGAAAGCTTTGTCGTCAGCACCTTGCAAACCGAAGATCTGGTGGCGTTATGTGGATGATACGTTCGTCGTATGGACGGAAGGTGAAGACAATTTTAGTCACTATCTGGATCACCTTAATCGCCAGCACCCTTCCATTTGTTTCACCATGGAAATGGAATCTGACGGCAAAATACCATTTTTAGATGTTCTCGTCACCAAGAAAGAGGATGGATCTTTAGGACACAGCGTTTATCGTAAGCCTACACACACACCAATAGATATCTCCACGCAGATTCTCACTATCACCCTGCCCAGAAACATGGTATCCTTAAAACTCTGACTACCAGAGCCAGGAGGATTTGTGAAGTGTCAGCTCTACAAGAGGAAATTAACACCTTGAGAACCACCTTTGAGAGCAACGGTTACAGCAGGGCTTTGATCTCAATGGCTCTTAAATCGACACATAATTGGATATCTGTTAAGAAAAAAGATGTAAAAGGAACTGCTTACCTACCTTACATACATAACACAACGGATCGTATAGCTAAAATCTTATGTAGGTACCATGTACGAACTGTTTTTGGAACATCAATTAAGATTAGGCAGCTCCTGCGACCAACTAAGGATAGTTTGCCTAAATTGCAACAACCTGGTATCTACAGAGTTTCCTGTACTTGTGACAAGGTTTATATTGGGCAGACTTCAAGAACGGTATGTACTCGCATCAAAGAACATACCAGATGTTATCAGACTCAACCAACCTGATAAATCATCTGTTGCTGATCATGCCTTAACACCTGGTCATGATGTTTTGTTCCAAGAAGTGGATGTTCTTGCCCGTATAAAGCAATATCGCCCAAGAATTATCAGGGAGGCGGTTGAAATACGTAAACACCCAGATAATTTCAACCGCGATACAGGCTACAACCTTAGTGAATCATGGCTACCTATTATCAGAAACATTAGAGAGTAATGCTTTACTGTTGCCATTCGTTGTCTCTATCTGGGGCTAAAATGGTGTCTCATTTACATCTTAGGGCACCATTTCAAGTTCCTTGTTGCTTTCTCGTAGCAACCTGTTATGCATCGTTTCATTTTCTCTGTGTCTCCTGATGAAGAAAGGCAAGGTTCCTTTCGAAACGCGTTGAGTGTGTTTTTATAATTAATTACATGGCATAAGCCCAAAAATATACCTCATGAATAGTTACACGGGCCGTGAAAGTCTAAATGATAATGTTAAAAAATCTTGGAAGTGTTTTCGGGGCTTGTAGCCCGTGGTCTAGCAGCATGTGATGGTCCCAACATTTCACCAAAGACTGCGTTCGGCATTATCAATAATTTGCGTTCGGCATTATCAGTAATCAATAATGATTAATGTGCAGTCTTCGGTAAATCGTCTGGACCATCACGTGCTCCTGGACCTTGGCCTACAAGCCCGGAAAACACTGAAATGATTACATATGTATAGCACATTTTTGCTCCGCGCTCATGTTGTTTTGTGACATATTCACTAGAGGAGCAATAGTAAGGAATATATTTTAAGAATAGGTGTGTCAGAAGAGATTGTTGGTGGCATCTTCGGGCGTGGGCTCCAATTACCTTACTCTCATTCCTGTAACAATAAATACATACATAAAGGCAATTGGAATAAACATTTTTGTTGTTGTCGTAAGTGTTTAGTGTAGTGGTGGTTTTTTTTTTTTTTTTTTTTGTGCGTTGATGCCTAAGAGTGGCGGGGGCAGTAGGGGGGTGAGCCTATTACCTTCTAATCCTGTGCTGAATAGTGTATGTTTAGATGTGGGGTACCTCTTGTGTAGATCGGCGTCATAGCATCCAAGAGATACACATCAAGTGTGCTATTTACAACAAATGATATTTTAAGATTTTATAAGCAAAACTGGTATTTTCCAAGAACAACAAGAGAAATATGGACAATTTAACTGTTTTATCTGTCTTATGACTTGCAATTTTAACAAAATTACGAAGATCTTATTTTAAATGTCAAAAATTTTTAATATGTCTTTCCAATTTTAATAATATTTATTTCTGATATATTAATGTTAATTTATTATTAGCTGATTATGTCCCTTAGGGGACAAAACATGTACTAGATATAATAAATTATATATTGTATTGAATAGGCAGACCACTTAATTATAATATTTAAGTTTATCTTGAATATTCATTGATTGATTATAGTCAGTACGGGATTAGTATTACTTGAAATGAAGCTATTAAAGCTTATCACTTGTAACATGTGGTAGTGACGTCACCCGCAGGTTCATTGCTCGTGACGTGTCCAGCTCGCCACGAGGAACTTCGTATTGCGCTCGCACAAGATGTCGGGTATACGAACATATATTTCTGCTGTCCTTTTTCCATATATTCTGGCAATTTTAAAATAATGTACCGGGCTGGAACAGTTCCTGGTACATAATCCATCTACTTATTGTTTGTCCCAACAAACGAACTACAAAGTTATTGATTGACCACAATCAACTATTATAAAAATGAAAGAATGAAAAATTGAAAATAAAATATATTCCCAGCTGACGAATCGAACCCACATTTGTAACTCAAGTCTCACATAAATAAGCTGAGTGTCAACACGCACACTAACAAAGCAATCGGACGTCTGAACGACAAAACAATTAAGTCCGTAACTAAAATAAAATAGTGAAGTTCAATGAACTCAAATGCGCATGGCAAACAGCAGTAAATACTCAATCACCGTTAGCTCAGTATCCAATATTGGACAACCCTCACGTTCATGCCACTAGTGGTTCCATAATCTTATGTAAACACCTTCCAGCTGGTAAGGGCTGTGCCAAAACATGGCCTCAATATTACTTCGCTGACACTCTTCGCATTGCGTACACTACTGCAGACACTACCATCATTCAAGTCACTTCCCAAAACACCTAACCTCTGAATATATACAGACGACACCCAAAACCTATCGTCTGGCTTACATAATGTCTACATACCCTAACACTAACATCTGTGTACACACCCACCTTCCTAAATCTATCTATACAACCTTTAGGTCAAGGTTTGGGACCTTTTTAACCAATATAAACATACCAATATATACAATATATACATTATATACAATATATACAAATATTAATGAACCCTTAAGATGGGTAACATAAGTTAATACAGTTAAGTTTTTTGGTCCTAATCTATCTAATATGAAAAATGTCCAAAACTAAAATGGATCTTCTTTTTGGTAAAGAGGATTACATATCGGGGTTTATGTGACCCCTATATCATATCGTGTTCTTGACGTACCGTGTCTGTTGACAGGATGTGTCGTCAACAATAAGTGGAGATTTGAACTGATTGTTGATTGTAAGTTGGTCAAGATTGAAAATATAAATTTAAATTAAATGTGTTTTAACTTGGCATTTCTATTCTGGTTAACTTAAAATGTTCAAAATAAAATGAAATGGATCTTCTTTTTTATCATAAGTCTTAAGAAAGGGTGATATTAAAACTGGGGCTTATTTGACCCACGATTTTCATTTTCGTGTTCTTGACGTAGAAACACAAAATGATACCAGATTTGAGGTAAAAAAGAAACTACCAAAATTAGCGGAAGAAATAAACGCAAATTCAAATTTCAACCACAAAAAATTGATCCAGAACTTAAAAAGGAAAATAGACGACAACATTATTGTCACAAAAGCGGACAAAGGAGGATCCACAGTTCTCCTAGATCAAAACACATACATTCAAAAAACAGAAGACTTTTTTAAGGACAAAATATACACGATAGTCAACAAAGATCCAACCACGAGAATTCAGCGAAATCTAAAAACTCTAATAAGAAGTTGTAACTTACTTTTCAGTGAACAAGAACAACAAAAACTTTTTAACATGAACCCTAGTATTCCGACAGCCAGAGCCTTACCAAAGATTCATAAGAAGGACATTCCAATACGCCCTATCATAAACTGTAGAAACAGCCCCACCTATAAAGTATCAAAATTCATTCACGGCTTCCTAAAAAAACATTACGTATTCAATAATAAACACCCTTTAAAAAATTCAGTCACTTTTTGCGAAATTCTAAACAAGTTTAAGCTGTGACCCAGTCACTCAATGTGCTCCCATGATGTCGTAAATATATACCCAAACATCCCTAACAAAGAAACTGTAAGAATCATCAATGATAATATCAATAAACGCAGTGGCCTTAGTAAGATGGAAATTGAAGAATTCATGAAGATATTAAATTTTGTCTTATGCAACAACTTTTTCTCTTTCAATGGAAAGTTTTACCAACAAAAAGGCTTTCTGGCATCTTAGCAGACATTTATATGGACACAATAGAACACACAAAAATTACAACACAAATAAAAGGCGTATGTTTATGGCTCAGATTTGTAGACGATACTTTCGTAATTTTCGACAAAAATGTCACTAATAGTGACGAGATCTTGAGTCCCTAAACAAAATTGATCCCAGTGTTAAGTTTACTAAAGAGGATGAGGTTAGGAACTCATTAAACTTTTTGGACTTAACTATTACACGCGGACATAATACCTTCGATTTTCGAATATACAGGAAACCTATACACTCTCCCTTAACTATTATGAATTCATCCCTACACCCCAAGTCCCCAAAACAAGCCTCTTTCTATAATTTAATTTATAGAGCTTTTAAAATTCCTCTTTCTCCCAACAATTTAAAAATTGAACTGAAGTACATAAGGAATTTTGCTCAACTCAACGGGTTTAAAATAGATATGGTGAACTGTTTGATTAATAAAATCAAAATTAAATTGTCCACTAATCTCGTCCCAGAAAAACCTAAAAAAACTAGTTTCGCCACATTTACATATAACAACCCAGCCGTCCATCAGATCACAAATACTTTAAAGAAGCACAATATTAATATAGCCTTCAGGACAGTTAACACCAATCAAAACATATTTTTTAACCACAACAAGGTCAATCACAATAGCAACCATTATTCAAGGTCCGGCATATATAAACTAACATGTACACAATGTGATTTTTCTTACATCGGACAAACTGGCCGGAGCTTTAACACGAGATATCTGGAACATTGTAACGCTCAAAAACACAATAAGTACTCAGCGATGAGCCAACATATGAGAGAAACGGGCCATCACTTTACATCCATAGAGAAAGATCTTACCATCATTAGAAGCATAGGTAAAGGGAAATTAATGAATGAACTGGAAAATCTACACATCTTTTTAGACCAA
The DNA here is from genome assembly GCF_040414725.1 of Anabrus simplex. Taxonomy (NCBI): domain Eukaryota; kingdom Metazoa; phylum Arthropoda; class Insecta; order Orthoptera; family Tettigoniidae; genus Anabrus; species Anabrus simplex. Next base: position 222,434,397 of record NC_090267.1, on the reverse strand, counting down.
ACCTACAATAAAAATAAAAATCTCAACAATGTCAATGAAATTAAAAATCCTTTGTACGAATTAACACCCAGATTAATTAATATCGTGAATTCAGATCAAAACAAAATCCCTCAATTATTTAAATCTCCACACTCAAATGCTTCATCCACCATGCCAAAAGTTAAACCCGCCCATATCGCTTCTAGAAACTCCCCTCCAGCAATAGCACACATGCCCATAGACCAGCCTACCCCCACTCTCCCTTCATGCCCCGCCCCTCCATTACCGCACCAGTACAATACCAGGAGTAGAAATGTTGATAAGACAGGCGCTGCCGGAACAGACAGGTCCATCTAGTATTAATTGAGCAAGTAAGTCATTTTACAGTTAAGAGGTGTTAATTTAATACATTTTATCACAATGCGTGCTCTAAATTTTTAATTCAATATTACTTTTCTACTTCATTACAGATATTCTTAAGATCCCTCCCAAAGACCAAGCAACACATCAATGGGAACAATATTCATACAAGACTGTATCAAGTGTCTAGGATGTTCCTTCTCAATTAAGCAGCAGCCTAAAACTATGAAACAGCTTAATATTGTACTCTTGTCAATTCCTTGACGTTACATGAGACCCAAAGTCAAGACGCCAACAGTTTCATTCACAACGTTCTTGACCAGTCTACCTACAACAATTGGTACTTTAAATCTCCACTTGTGCATGACAACACATTTAAATATTAGTTACGTCAAGAACACGAAAATGAAAATCGTGGGTCAAATAAGCCCCAGTTTTAATATCACCCTTTCTCAAGACTTATGATAAAAAAGAAGATCTATTTCATTTTATTTTGAACATTTTAAGTTAACCAGAGTAGAACTGCCAAGTTAAAACACATTTAATTTAAATTTATATTTTCAATCTTGACCAACCTACAATCAACAATCAGTTCAAATCTCCACTTATTGTTGATGACACATCCTGTCAACAGACACGGTACGTCAAGAACACGATATGATATAGGGGTCACATAAACCCCGATATGTAATCCTCTTTACCAAAAAGAAGATCCATTTTAGTTTTGAACATTTTTCATATTAGATAGATTAGGACCAAAAAACTTAACTGTATTAACTTATGTTACCCATCTTAAGGGTTCATTAATGCTTGTATATATTGTATACAATGTATATATTGTATATATTGTATATATTGGTATGTTTATATTGGTTAAAAAGGTCCCAAACCTTGACCTAAAGGTTGTATACAGGCTGAAGATGCCCAAAATAATGGGTGAAACATGTACCTGACCTAAATAAGTGTACATAAAATCATGTAGATAATAACCACATTAAACGTGGAAAGTATTGAATAGGTGGTTTTTTATTAAATTATCCTTGATATCTATGCCTAACATCATCTTCAATACGGAACAATAATGAGAGTTATTACTTGGATTTACCATGTTGCCAAAGTCTCGCGTTATGAAGGATTTTCCGAAATTGATAAATTATTCGGTACTCGAGGTAAACCGAAGTATCCCGGCATTTCATGAGAGGGCAACTGGCTTGGCACGGTGAGTGCGTTCCCACGAGAGAGCAAGGCTCTTGAAATAAAAACATGGCTACTCTCAAAAAAGTTGTTTGTAGCTGAAATAAATATCTGGAATTGATTTTCATCATAGAATTATGGGTTCAATGTATGCAGATTTTAAAAATTGTTGTTGAAAATTTGACTTTTGAAGATAATATTTTGTGTATGTTTATTAAGTAGTACTTCCGTAAGTGTTTTAGTGTGCTTCAGTCGTAATACAGCAGGATGCTTTGCACAAACTATCATTTAAAATATGGGGTACTCAATGTCCCATGTTTCACTTCATGTCCTAAAAAACCTACATTTCCATTCCAGGGTTAATGGTTGGAATTACGTGTGTTTCTCGCATGAAGTGCCTCGCTATAATCCACAAGGGCCTAGTATTCGTCTTGAATGTTCATAGCTTTTTGCTCCATTTGCTTGACCTGTGTTCTTTTAGTGCTGTCTGAATTTCTGCTTTTAGCTGATTTTTCATTTCTCCCTCAAAATCATAGTAGTAAAGAGCCCAGCTTCTCCTATGGCAGTTCAATCTTCTTATGAGGTCTTTAATGAGCTATTTGGTAGCCCCTGTGAATAAAGGAAAGGGTGATAGACATAAAGCTGAAAATTACAGGCCAGTCAGTTTGACATGCATTTCATGTTAGCTTTGGGGAAGCATTCTTTCTGATTATATTAGACATGTTTGTGAAATTAATAACTGGTTTGATAGAAGGCAGTTTGGGTTTAGGAAAGGTTATTCCACCAAAGCTCAACATGTAGGATTCCAGCAACGTATAGCAGATATATTGGTGTTTGTTTGTTTGTTTGTTTGTTTGTTTGTTTATTTTTTTTAAATTTTTTTTTACAAGTTGCTTTACAGTGCATTGACACAGGTAGGTCTTATGGCGACAACAGGACAGGAAAGGGTTAGGAGTGGGAAAGAAGCAGCTGTGGCCTTAATTGAGGTACAGTCCCAGCATTTGACTGGTGTGAAAATGGGAAACCATGGAAAACCATCTTCAGTGGTGCCAACAGTGGGGTTTGAACCCACTATCTCCCGAATACTGGATGCTAGCCACACTTAAGCGACTGCAGATATCAAGCTCAGTATCTTGGATTCAGGAGGCCAAATGGACTGTATCACGATTGACCTGCCTAAGGCATTTGATAGGGTGGATCATGGGAGACTACTGGCAAAAAAAGAGTGCAGTTGGACTAGACAAAAGAGTGACTGAATGGGTTGCTATATTTCTAGAAAATAGATCTCAGAAATTAGAGTAGGCGAAGCTTTATGTGACCCTGTAATAATTAAGAGGGGAATTCCTCAAGGCAGTATTATTGGACCTTTATGTTTTCTTATATACATAAATGATATGAGTAAAGAAGTGGAATCAAAGATAATAAGACTTATTGCAGATAATGTTATTCTCTATAGAGTAATAAATAAGTTACAAGATTGTGAGCAATGGGGTTAAAATTCAGGTTGTGAGTTTCACAATTAGGACAAGTCCTCTCAGTTTTAATTACTGTATGTAGGGGTGAAAGTTCCTTATGGGGACCTAGGTGTTAATATAAGGAAAGATCTTTATTGGGTAATCACATAAATGAGATTGTAAATAAAGGGTACAGATCCCTGCACATGGTTATGAGGCTGTTTAGGGGTTGTAGTAAGGATTTAAAGGAGAGGGCATACAGGTCTCTGGTAAGACCCCAAATACCGGGCGAGTTGGCCGTGCGTGTAGAGGCGCGTGGCTGTGAGCTTGCATCCGGGAGATAGTAGGTTCGAATCCCACTATCGGCAGCCCTGAAGATGGTTTTCCGTGGTTTCCCATTTTCACACCAGGCAAATGCTGGGGCTGTACCTTACTTAAGGCCACGGCCGCTTCCTTCCAACTCCTAGGCCATTCCTATCCCATCGTCGCCATAAGACCTATCTGTGTCGGTGCGACGTAAAACCCCTAGCAAAAAAAAAAAAAAAATAAAAAATAGACCCCAAATAGAGTATGGTTCTAGTGTATGGGACCCTCCCCAGGATTACTTGATTCAAGAACTGGAAAAAATCCAAAGAAAACCTGCTCGATTTGGTTTGGGAGATTTCCGACAAAGATTGGACTTTGAAGACTTGGGAGAAAGGAGCTTGTCTGAAGATGAAATATGAGCAGGAAAGTGTGAACAGAAGGGGTTGCTACAATATTAATTCTTCATATTGTCGCTTGAATTTCTCATATATCACTTTGATTTGTGTGTAAATTCAACTGACTGCTACATTTCTTGCAGACGCCTTTCTTCAACAAAAGGAACATGAAAGAAATGTTATCACAGTGTGAGAATTTGAGTGTTGTAGCCTTTAGACAATTATTATTCAAATTGAGAGGCATTTGTTGTGCCCACCATTTGGAAATGATGGAAGTAGGAATTGCAATCTGTACATTTTCATATGGCCTATGTATTTATTTTTATATTTTTTGAAAAATACTCATTGCAGTATTGTACTTTCAATTTTTTTTAAACATAAGTTCTGAAACTTTCTGAACGCGATGATATGTACTTTGTATATTGTATAATATGTAGAATCTCACCATGGTGTAGGACTAGAAGTAGCTATTCCTATCCATTCCGCTTATGAGACATCATTTTCCTGAACTATTTTTTGTTGATATAAATTATGTTGGTAATTTTTTCTTATTTTTTTAAAAGGAAAATACGAGCGCCAAACTTCTGGTCGAGGAGAAACTAATCCTCAAAATGGTAAAGACATGGACCCTGAACAGTTGATTCAAGCTATGGAGAAAACCTCAGCATTATTTGATCGGTAGGTTTGTACTGTTGCTAAAACTTAATTTGTACATTGTGCAGAAGCTGTTCTTAACACATTGTGGAATGGTCCACGTATTTCTCATAGTCAGACATGCAACCAAGGAAGGCAGCCCATGATAATTTTTGTTTTTATGTGTTTCTCAATTCTTTGACATCTTGTGCTTTTCTGTGTTTGTTACATGAAGCTATTTACTGGTCCAGCATCGAGTTTAGAAGTGGTTAAAAAGTTCTTATGAGATGTAAACATATGAGTTATTTTTAACTTATTTTAGTACATTAGAAAGTTATTTTGAGAAATTTACTATCATCAAACCTTTCAAAATCATCTTCAAAATTGAAGAAAAATGCTGCTTTTATAATGAAACCAAGTTTAGAGGATCATTATCCCTTGCTCCCGGCTATTGAGTTTGCTAATTGAATATATGTTTTTACTTTCTTGTTACCACTATGATGCATCCTATTTGTTTTATTAATAAAACTAGCTGTAGTACCCAGTGTTGCCCAGATTGTTTTTGAATGTTTGCCTTTAAGATTATTATTATTATTATTATTATTATTATTATTATTATTATTATTATTATTATTATTATTATTATTATTATTATTATTATTATTATTATTATTATTATTATTATTAAATCTCCAAAGTGCTGTGAACCCTATTTTACCATAAGTATGTTAGGGTTGTAGTTTATACAAAATATACAATTTCTCTGATAAAATTCAATACATAAACAGTAAAATAGACATGAACAGAAATAGAAAGGTAAAAGTATGATATGTACAATCCTTAATACTAGAGTACTAATATTTAAAATAGCAGATCATAATATATATACAATTCTTCTTTTTCTTTTGCTACTGCTTTTCCCACACCTGTGAGGTCGCGGGTGTGAACTGCGTTGCACATGGGGCTTTGGCCCTGTTTTACGGCTGGATGCCTTCCTGATGCCAACCCTATATGAAGGGATGTAAGCATTATTGCGTGTTTCTATGGTGGTTAGTAGTGTTGTATGTTGTCTGAATATGATGAGGAGACTGTTGGGACGGACACATACACCCGTTCCCTGAGTCAGAAGAATTAATCAAAAGTGATTAAAATCCCCGACCTGGCCAGGAATCGAACCCGGGACCCTCTGAATCGAAGGCCGGTGCACTGACCATTCATCAACGAGTCGGACATCATAATATATACAATACATATGTTAAACAGCTAATAAGCAGACAATACAAAATTATATGTGTTTAAATACATAATAAATTCTGAAAATTGAAAAGAGCAGCATTTTTTAAATAAAATATGAAATTTAGTGGTTTTTCAAAATAGCAACTGCAAGTTAACAAATGCATCTTAAGTTCAAAACATGCTCTCTCAAAAGCAGGACATTTTAACAGAATGTGTTCTACAGTTTGAATGTCTTCAGTGCAGAAGCACTGTGAGCCGTTAGGTGTTGGAATTTTGAATAGCTCGAAGTAAGCATTGAATTTACCATGATGTGAAATCACTTGAGTTAAATAAACGTTGCACACTATATATTTACATCCCAGCCTACTATATACATTTGGAAAAAACAAGTCTTTGGTTACTAAGCCATTTTTGCTTAAATTACAAGCTTCTTTGGCCAATTGGTCAACTCCTTCATTCTCCTTTTATGGCTTATGGTTATTGTACTTTGATATATTCTCTCTCACATGTATTGCCAAATTGTGTAAATTATTTTTAACTTTTATGGAGTTCAGCGCTGCTTGTGAGTCCCTGAGTATAATCGCACAAGTATTTTTCTTTATGCACCACTCAACTGCTTTCATAATTGCAAGCAGCTCGGCTTGAAACACAGAACAGTATTCTTTTAGTTTTATTTTCTCAGAATGAACTTCGTCTTCACCCTCATATACCACGAAGGTGCAGCCCACTAGTGATTCACTGCTGGAGATGCGAGAACCATCTGTGTATATTGAATGACTGTGATCTCTGGTACATGGGTGGTAAAATACAGAGCTCATATAATCTGCTGGATGTCCGGCGGCAGTATGATTTACAGGCAGTTCAAGTTCCACTCCTTCCAAATCCCGGGGATGTATTCTGTTCTTAAAATTGACAGAAGTTGACATGTTGAGTCCTGTGAGATGCAGAGGTTCTATACCAGAAATAATAAGGGCAGCGTCAGTCAATACTGTACGGTAAGCGCGTGTGATGCGTAATATGAAATCTCTTTGAATTTGAGACAATTTTTGTTGCGACTATTTTGTATGCTGAACATGTTAGAAAGCAGTGACACGATGAAGCACCGTTGATCCAACAGCTCCACGATATATAATCTTCAAAATTTCCGAGCTTAGTTGCCATGTGTAACACGTGTACCATTTCATTGCTCTGATTACTTAAAACGGAATGTTAAAGTCATCGTGAATATCGTTAAAAGTTTCTTATATCAAATGGCAGAAAATACGAGTTGAAAGATACAGACAAATGGAATCAAAGTAGTTGTGACCGAGATGAATGTGTTAATTTCAAATTGATGAAATCAACAGAGAGAACAAACAATTGAACACTGCATTGAAATAAGCCAAGATGAATTACGAGAGACAGGTTACGTGAAGAAAATAACAGATTTTAAGAAGAAAACTCCAAAATTTATCGATTAAACTAATCATAATACAAAATATTAACGCTGTGCATCTCAAATATACGGGATCTCAAGCGAAATATTCAGAAGGAGATAAAAAATAACTGAGCGCATACTAGGATTGCACTGAAGATTAACAAGAGTTTCTTAGGAAAGACCTTAAGAAAACCCTAACATTTAAAGCAAATTAACGTTAAATAAGACGATTTTAAGCCACCATTAATATCATTGAAACTACTGTAGCAGAACGTCAGATTCTACCTTTCAAAACATAGTAATAGTACAAGAAGGCTTAGTAATTAAGAAGAAGATGAAATTAACATTGTCTTTGGATATGTTTTTCATGCATATGTCTGAAAACATCATGATGGCCTGCTAAACTGGAGATGGGGTTGACGTCTGACGGAATCCAGCCGACTAGTCCCGTGAATGCAAATCCAATTGCCGAGACTCGGAGATGACAGAGCTGTTGTCCAGAGATGAACATTCTTGAGGAAGGACAAAGCAACAAGTATCCCAGCCCATAAACACACGCAGAATAAGTTTTACGAATTATATTTAAAATTAATTCTGTTTTTTACTGTCCTGTAGTGAGTTGTTGATTGTGTTGTTTAATAAGGAATAGGACGTTATATCTTTGAGAAGTGCTTTAAATATGTAGTTTCAACACGAGTGTACTAATACCGATGTTTTAAGGAAGGTTATATGTAGTCTTCCGAAATATTTAAACACATCCAAATGTAGGGAAAGATGCATATGTCAATGAAGTGTTATACTAACAGTATTTCAGTTTATTCTCAAGGAGCTATACCAAAGATAGTGTGTTTTGATGAATATGAAGTACAATATTGGTGCATATCAAGTTATAGGTTACTGAGGTCAATCGACAACTTATTGCCAAATGTAAGTCAATAGAGGTTAAATATGGTAATGTTTTGACAAGTGAAGTACATATTGGTAGTTGTTGATCCATAAAATATTAATTTTACTGAGTTGAGAAGTTATGTGAGTTGAGCGTTACATTGAATTGATTAAATAATATTTGCACATGCGGCGATATAAAGATATCATGAAAATATGAGGTAACGAATGTGAGATTAATGAATAATATTTTCTCAGATAATGTTGTTGAGAAATTATGATAAATATGATGACGTATGAGGAAATTATTTTATGTAAGGTTAATTAATGAAAGATTGAGTAATGCATATATGGATCAAGGTTATAATATATGCTAGTAATGATGTGAAATATGGAATAACCTATAATATGAGTTTATGGCAATTTGATAATGGACTTACATGTTAATAATAGATTATGGTCATAAAAAATAATTTCAAGTAACCTATAATTAAGACTCTGACGGCAACTTCAAAGAGAATTTCATATTTTATTTAAGGTGCAAGCTTGTTTAAGCTGAAATAGCAGATCACTGATGGCAGATACAATCTTAATGGCTTCATTATGTTAGCCTAGCACTATTAAAGAATTAAGAACTTTCATCCATGATATTCCTTGTCAACTTGCAGTCATATGATTGAATTTTATGAAGTGATATGACTTAAATACAATCTGTTAACAAACTTGTTGAAGCTATCTAGGAAAATTTTACCTATTTCTTAGGAAATATTTTGAGTATATCTAGTCATGATCAATAATATATTTTAAAATATTATGATAGGTAGCCATTGAAAGCTACAGTAATGAAACCAGTCTTATTCTGCGTATGTAATTTTTTTAAAAATTCTTGGCGATCCTAAAGAATTTTATTTTATTCTTATTGTATAATTTCTATACTTTCAAGCATGTTAATTGAATTGTTTACTTTCTTAATGTCAACATAAAGAATTCTTGAATTCTTATCCTTCAATAAGAGGCATAGGAGATGTGAATTGTAATTTATGTGGGGTCAGGATAATTTTCGTGAAGTAATTTCAATCCGAATAGACTTCAAGGAGAGGAATTATTTTTATTTACGAAGGCAAGACCTTGGTAGATGATCGTATATTTTATGATTGTGGACTAGAAAGTCAAGATTAAGAGAATAATTATGAAACAATACTTTCAAAGTAATATCAATGTAAATACTAAAAATATTGGAGCCGGGCTGAGTGGCTCAGACGGTTAAGGCGCTGGCCTTCTAACCCCAACTTGGCAGGTTCGATCCTGGCTCAGTCCGGTGGTATTTGAAGGTGCTCAAATACGACAGCCTCGTGTCGGTAGATTTACTGGCACGTAAAAGAACTCCTGAGGGACTAAATTCCGGCACCTCGGCGTCTCCGAAGACCGTAAAAGTAGTTAGTGGGACGTAAAGAAAATAACATTATTATTAACAAAAATATTGGCACAATGGATTTAACTTACCTGAAGTATACTATATTATTCTGAATAAATATTAGTAATTAAGAATTTAATTCATCATTATTATTTATAGATCATAGAATTAATGTAAGATAATTTCATAATTGATAATGAGTAAATGAATTTACAGTTGGTTCTTTATTTCACAATAGTCCGTTAAATTAAGATATCATGAATGAAGGAGAGATGAAGGGTAATTCTCAGTCAAAGTCACGTAAAAAAAAATCTTATGTGTAACATAATCCCTGAGATGTTCTCAAACGTTAGCTGTGGATTTTCTTGAACGCCAACGTGGGCTAAGTGGAAGAAAAAGAAGATGCCCAGTATGGTTGCAAAGGTAAGGGTTGGCGCACATGGTTCCAGCTTTGCACGAACGCGACTGTGACCATACCATTATTTTCATGCAAGATGGGTCAACACCACAGGTCGCTCACCAATTGAAAGATTTGCTGCGAGAAACCTTCAGTAAAGACCACGTCATCTCTGGGCATTTTCTAGATGTGTGTCCTTCAAAATTCTTCTTTTCTTCAGCGTTTGTCCTTCCTTCACGATTTCCCGACCTAAATCCATGTGATTTCTGGTTGTGGGGATATTTGAAAGATTGTGTATCAGGAACATATCTGGTCCCTTCCTGATCTAAAGGCTAGCATACAATGGCATGTTGCTCTGATTTCACCAGATATGCTGCAGGCAACTATCAACTATTCCGTGTTACAGATGCAGCATGTTGCTGAGTTAGGAGGAGATATTGAACAGTATTTGTAACCATAAATCGTAATAAATGTGCCAGAACTGCCGTTATCACGTGTGTGATCTTTCCTGCCTTTTTTCTGCGATCCTACCACTGCTGCCTGTTGGCAAGACTAGGAACTAATAATTTTTGTAGCATAGTTCATGAGTGCATTGCTTAGGTAGCAAATCTATGGAATTCACACTCCTACTAACATTACAGCCCATACTGTACCGTGCTGAACACTGTCAGTTTAATTGTGGACACCCATTATGTAGATAAATAATATCATAATCCTACGATTGATATCAAGTACCTTTCTCTGTTATTTTCCAATTAACTGTTATACGCTCAGCGAGCCGATCTATCGGCTCGAGTGATATTGCTTAAAATACTCAGCATGTCGATCTATCGGCTTTGTGTTCGGTTGGCTGTGTTAGTATCTTAATGGACTCCCAGATGTCAGGAAATGACAGCAATAGTAGCTTTTGGATTTAGTTTACACTTTTCTCGAGAGATAGACACTAAGCTCATCTGTTTGGAACAAATGAAGTTATCAAACCGCGTATGTTTACCGCATGGCGAGTTGAAGTGTGCTGCTTACGAGTACAGTCTCCTTTAAGCTTCAAAGTACTTGTTTTCCTTCGTTTTATTGTTTCCATTTTAATAGTACTTTATTGTTTATTATATTTTGTTTATATTCAACATTTATCGGTGTTCTCAAGTGAAGTTTAGTTTAACATTTTGTTTTATTAGATTTTCGTGCCATGAGTAGGCCTAATTTTTCAAAAGGCTGCAGCAAGTTCTAGGTTAATAAATTCCGACGTTTTGGATTATTTAGATGCTTTTGATGATGACAGTGACTTTATAGCCGATAGTGATCCGGATTTTAGTCCGACTCATTGGCTGAATGGTCATTGTTGAGGCCTTCGGTGCAGAGGGCCCGGGTTTGATTCGCGGCCAGGTCGGGGATTTTAATGGCCTTTGATTAATTCTTCTGACTCGTGTTTGTGTTTGTCCGAACACTTTCCTCTTCCTATTCAGACAACACACTACACTGCCAACCACCACAGAAACAGGCGATAGTAATTACATCCCTCCATATAGGGTTGGCGTCAGCAAGGGCATCCGGCCGTAAAACAGAGCCAAATCCACGTGCGACATAGTTCGCACCCGCGACCCCACAGGTGTGGGAAAAGCTATAGATGAATAAGAAGAAGAGTGATTAGGATTTTATAGGTAGTGATGATAGGAGAATGTTTTCCAAAACACAAATGCTGACTCCGGAAGTTACCTGCACAGTTCTTTACATCAGGTGCTATAACTCATGACTAAATAGAATACAAAAAACAAAATTATATCATGTTATATAGAATTAAATGCTCTTATTTTCAGAATGACTGAACAACAATATCACTAAAGAACAGATTACATTTTTAGTATTTGAAAACCTATTTTTATTTTTTGAAATATATTTTGTAATTTTCAAAAATATTTTTGTAGTAAAACATGCCATGAACAATTTTTGGATATTTTTTACCTAAAACAGTATTGAATAGTTTAATATTGTGATTTTTTTTCAATTTTGTACCTGGGGAATTCTTTATACGGCAATTTTTTACATTTTAACATGCATAATCATGAAAAATGGTCTGAGTGTTTTGGGCTTGACTGGTGAAAATAGCCTTAGTGCAAAAGGGTTAATGAAAGTTTATTCTTTTGCTTACATTTTTAGGATTAAGAAAGGCTACCCATTTGAAGTAGAGTTACTCTGTGGAGTTCTTCCCAATCTTTTGACTGACTTTTTCCCACCATCAGAAATTCTCACTAAAGTGATTGGAGAATTTCTGTCACCACAGCAACCTCATCCTCGCCTTTTGGCTGCTGTTGTCTTCCAGGTAAGTTTATAAATCTCTACTAGTAGTTATTTTTATAACAATATAGAATTACAATGGCATGAAATGAGCTATTTAAATAGTATATACACTGTTGCTGTTCCCTTGAAAAAATTTATTATAACTGCTCGAAATCATATTTCAATATGCTGTTATGTCAAGTCTCCTGTGAATTTTCTAGTTACGTCGTACATTAATCACTTGTGTCTAGTATGCAGGTGTGCAATGTACTTAGGCAAGGCAGTAAGTATCTGCAATTTTGCTCGAATTGTCTTTAGGTTGGCTCTATGGCATTGTGTGCTCACCAGTAGCTAGCTGGCACCGTTTTCTATGACTGTGGTAGGTTTCACCTTTATCGGATCAGTACAGCTTGCGCTGTTGCGACATAAAGATGGCCATGCCACTCTAATTTTGCACCAAGCATTCTCTTATCTGTTTTTTGTGGTCTGAGGGTGTACCAGGAGCGGAAATTCATAGAAGGTGGTAAGGAATGGTAAAGATCCACTATATTATAACAGAGAAGTAAAGAGATTAAGAAGGAGGTGCAGGTTAGAAAGAAAGAGTTATAAATGGTTGTGGAAGTAAGGAGAAATTGAAGGAACTTACTAGGAAATTGAACCTAGCAAAGAAGTCAGCTAAAGATAACATGATAGCAAGCATAATTGATGTTCATACAAATTTTAGTGAAAAATGGAAGAGTATATATAGGTACTTTAAGGCAGAAACAAGTTCCAAGAAGGATATTCCAGGAATCATCAATGAACAAGGGGAGTGTGTATGCGACGATCTTCAAAAGGCAGAAGTATTCACTCAGCAGTATGTAAAGATTGTTCGCTACAAGGATAATGTCCAGATAGAGGAGGTGACTAATAATAAAGAACAACAATAAAGAACAATAATAAATGACAACAATGACATTTACAGTAAGATACAAAAGTTGAAAACTAGAAAAGCAGCTGGAATTGATAAGGTTTTGGAGAATATACTAAAGACAATGGGTTGGGATATAGTACCATATCTGAAGTACTTATTTGATTATTGTTTGGGTGAAGGAGCTATACCAAATGAATGGAGAGTTCCTATAGTAGCCCCTGTGTATAAAGGAAAGGGTGATAGACATAAAGCTGAAAATTACAGTCCAGTCAGTTTGACATGCATTGCATTTAAGCTTTGGGAAAGCATTCTTTCTGATTATATTAGACATGTTTGCAAAATTAATAACTGGTTTGATAGAAGGCAGTTTGGGTTTAGGAAAGTTTATTCCGCTGAAGCTTAACTTGTAGGATTCCAGTAATATATAGCAGATATCCTGGATTCAGGAGAGCAAATGGACTGTATTGCGATTGACCCATCTAAGGCATTTGATAGGGTGGATCACGGGAGACTACTGGCAAAAAAAATTTGTCTGAATGGGTGGCTATGTTTCTAGGAAATAAAACTCACCGAGCTCGATAGCTGCAGTCGCTTAAGTGCGGCCAGTATCCAGTATTCGGGAGATAGTAGGTTCGAACCCCACTATCGGCAGCCCTGAAGATGGTTTTCCGTGGTTTCCCATTTTCACACCAGGCAAATGCTGGGGCTGTACCTTAATTAAGGCCACGGCCGCTTCCTTCCCACTCCTAGCCCTTCCCTGTCCCATCGTCGCCATAAGACCTATCTGTGTCGGTGCGACGTAAAGCAACTAGCAAAAAAAAAAAAAAGGAAATAAAACTCAGAGAATTAGAGTAGGGGAAGCTTTATCTGTCCCTGTAATAATTAAGAGGGGAATTCCTCAAGGCAGTATTATTGGACCTTTATGTTTTCTTATATATATATATATCAATGATATGCGTAAAGAAGTGGAATCAAAGATAAGGCTTTTTACTGATGATGTTATTCTGTACAGAGTAATAAATAAATTACAAGATTGTGAGCAACTGCAAAATTACCTCGATAATGTTGTGAGATGGACAGTAGGCAATGGTATGATGATAAACGGTGTTAAAAGTCAGGTTGTGAGTTTTACAAACAGGAAAAGTACTTTCAGTTTAAATTACTGCGTTGATGGGGTGAAAGTTCCTTTTAGGGATCATTGTAAGTACCTAGGTCTTAATATAAGGAAAGATCTTCATTTGGGTAATCAAATAAATTTGATTGAAATAAAGGGTACAGATCTCTGCACATGGTTATGAGGGTATTTAGGTATTGGTATTGGTTATTAAGTGCTTATAGTTATATATATCTGGTACAGAATCCAGGACTGGAGTTATCAGGAAAAGGATATAAAAGGAAATAATGTGCTCTTAAATGTATGCTGTTTTACTAAAGATTTGTATATGTGTAACAGTTCCTTTTCTAACATAGTTGAAAAAAAGAAGCTCTCTATGAGAAGAAGTCTTGGATTCAAATTGTATCATGTGATAACATTATACACATAAGAAAGGTAAAATAATAATAATAATAATAATAATAATAATAATAATAATAATAATAATAATAATAATAATAATAATAATAATAATAATAATAATAATAATAATGTTTCTAGTAGGGATGTAAAGGAGAGAGAAGAACTAGAAAAAATCCAAAGAAAAGGCAGCTCAATTTGTTCTGGGTGATTTCCGACAAAAGAGTAGCATTACAAAAATGTTACAAAGTTTGGGCCGGGAGGACTAGGGAGAAAGGAGATGAGCTGCTGAACTAAGCGGTATATTCCGAGCTGTTCGTGGAGAGATGGTGTGGAATGACATCGGTAGATTAATAAGTGTCTTTAAAAGTAGGAAAGTTCACAATATGAAGATAAAGTTGGAATTCAAGAGGAGAAATTGGAACAAATATTTGTTTATAGGAAGGGGAGTTAGGTATTGGAATAACTTACCAAGGGAGATGTTCAATAAATTTCCAATTTCTTTGCAATCATTTAAGAAAAGGCTAGGAAAGCAACAGGTAGGGCATCTGTCACCTGGGTGACTGCCCTAAATGCAGATCAGGATTGATTGATTGATTGATTGATTGATTGATTGATTGATTGATCGATCGATTGATCGGTTGATTGATTGCTTCTCCTCAAGGGTACATCCAGAAATTTAGGTACGTGTTATAGGTGTGTAAATATAGTGTGTAGCAGTTCAAATGGATGTATAAGTGTGAGGCAGGATGTAGGGAATATTGACATCCCATTTAGGAATAATTTTTATAATATATGTCGAATGTCTGCAGGTGGTTTATAATGTGTTACTGTTGAATTAAAATTATTGGTGGATTGAAGTTTCCCTCATTTGATGTTTGTAAATGTTGACTGGCACACTAAAGGTCTTTACCTTTGTACATGTTTTTTTTAGGTCTTTGAGCGAGCTTGCCAGCAATCTCAGTTATCACTGTTACAAGATTGGGTGGTTCTCAGTCTCTCAAACTTCACCCAGTGCTCTCCTGTTGGCATGGCCGCTTGGTGTCTGACATGCTTCTTCATCAGTGCTTCTACGAATCCATGGCTAAGAGCTATGTATCCTTACCCATAAATGAATTTATCTCAGGTACACTTGTATTTTCTGCTAAGTTGTTAGTAAGTGCTTATAGTGATATATATCTGGTACAGAATCCAGGACTTGAGTTATCAGGAAAAGGATATAAAAGGAAATAATGTGCTCTTAAATGTATGCTGTTTTACTAAAAATTCATATATAAGTTCCTTTTCTAACATAGTTGAAAAAAGAAGCTCTCATGAGAAGAAATCCTGCATTCAAATTGTATCACATGATACCATCAAAGACGTAAATTAATAAACAATCAATGGAAGATAAACAGATACTCTAGCAAGAACGACTGATATGAATAGACGGACAAAACAATGCGTGGAAGGTGCTGGATGGCCCTGCCGGGAACGTAATTAGGTGGTGCATACATTTTTTAATAAGATTATCAGCTTCCTTAAAATATCATTTATTAAACATAACTCTTTAGTTTCATATTGGTAACGACTTTGGAATTGAAGATTCCCTATTGCAGTGAGCTAGTCCCATTCTACCAAGACTGTCAACAAAAAACACTATGGCATTACTTTGTTACGATTTACATAGTAAGGTTGCCTGCTCCCAAATAAACTGTGTAGCATAGCGCTGTGAAGTGCTTTTTCAGTTAAATTAAATCATAGGAGATGCGAGATCGCCCCGCCGAATTTCTGCAACTGAAAAGGTTTAAGTTAAGACATGTTAAAGAAAATAAAAACATATTATCCCATTACTTCGGCCGGAACTCCCTTCTTGGAGCAAAAGCTCGGAACAGATATCTCCACCTTCTCGGAGGAGTAGCAAGTTTAATATCCATTTCACACCCTCAGTTTTCTTCACTCATTTTCACTTAGTCTTTTCTGTATTTACAGATTCCCAACACACACTGCCCAAATACACATACAGACACTGCTGTGTTTTCAACATGTTCCATCAAGAACCTAAGAAAATAGCACTGAGAGGATGTTCCCTCTAAAACAAATAACCATTTGACTTATTATAATAACCCATTGCATAAAATCAGTAATGTAATATTAGTTATCAAGTGTCACACATTCTATTCAAACATTGTGAAGTCAACAAATTCAATTTTACTTTGTATGGACAACAACCAAGGCAGTGTCATCAATGACATACAACACCGCAGTTTGTTTATATTAGTTTTATTAAACTTTAACATGCACAGATTATTTTAATAATATCAAGTACAGACTTACGCAACACTCAATTTGTATTAATGCAACAAACAGACAAGATAATTTATACGCTTATATTGATATTGGTTTAGGAGCTTCCGTGGCTCAGACGACGGTGCGTCGGCCTCTCACCGCTGGATACCGTGGTTCAAATCCTGGTCACTCCATGTGCTGGACAAAGCGGAGGCGGGACAGGTTTTTCTCCGGGTACTCTGATTTCCCCTGTCATCTTTCATTCTAGCAACACTCTCCCTTCTCATTTCATGGCATCTATCATTCATTAATATGTAGGTGGATCAAAAGGTTAGTTGCACTGACGCGCCGCAGCAGCACACTGTGTTTCGCAAATGTGGGCACAGCGAAGAAAGGGACAGACACTGCCCACATGTCTGTTAGGCAGGTCGCTGTGGTGTCTCGTCTAGTTTTGTGGGAATAGCGGCCAAATGCAATGGCACATCAACTGGACGTTCACTCCAAATATGAGGTACATGCAACAATCCGATTCCTATGGGCCAAAAGGAAGAATTGCATGGACATTCATCGTGAAATTAGTGCTGTGTATGGGGTGCGGGCCATTTCCCGCCAAGCTATCGTAAAGTGGTGTCAGCAATTTGAAGCCGGACGCACGGATATCACGGACAACAATCGCGAAGGCAGGCCCGCAACGTCCAGGACCCGTGCAAAGGTCAACAGTGTGAATGCGATCATTAGACAAAACCGGCACATTAAACTGAGAGAAATCTCGACGTAGCTGAACATGTCTTATGGCAGTATGTTCGCCATTTTTTCACGAGGACCTTGGATATCTTAAGATGTGTCAAAGATGGGTCCCACGTCTTCTCACCGATGAGCACAAGGGACAAGGTTTCCAATCCTCCCTGGCATTTTTGCAACGCTATGCTGCAGACAGCAACAGGTTTCTGCGGTGAATTGTCTCAGGCGACGAAACGTGGGTCCACCACTTCACCCCCAAAACTAAGCGAACATCAATAGAATGGGTGCACCCCTCATCACCACAACGAAAGAAGGCCAAGGTTCAACCTTCAGCCGGTAAGGTTATGGCAACAGTGTTCTTTGACATGGAGGGTTTGCTGCACATGGAATTCATGCCGAAAGGAATGATGATCAACGCGGCGTCGTATTGTCAAACGTTGCACCGGTTGCGTAAAGCGATTAAAGAGAAGCGCTGGGGGAAATTGAGTGCCGGTGTGATTTTGTTGCACGATAACGCAACACCTCACAAGGCCTGCCAAACGAGAGAACTGCTGCAGCGTTTCAAGTGGGAGGTCTGGCAACATCCACCCTACATTCCCGACCTAGCGCCATGTGACTTTTATCTGTTCGGTAAGCTCAAAACGGAGCTCGGTGGTCGACGTTTTCAGACCGATGAGGAGGTGAAGGCCGCTGTCTCCGAGTGGTTGCAGAACGCTGGAGGAAATTTCTATGCATCCGGCATCAACAGGTTGATTGTGCGTTTGTAGAAATGTTTGGAGTCCCTTGGAAACTATGTGGAAAAGTGACGTTACAGTGTATATCATTATAGTCGTGTTACTGTTGTATAGGTGGTGTAATAAATGGCCATAACTGGGAAGTGCAACTTATTTTCTGATCTGCCCTCGTAAATCACTTTGGGTGTGGCGACCCCATCTTACTAACAGCTGCTTCATTCATTACAACCCTGACCCGGTCAATGACTGGAAAGCAGGTTGTAGGTTTTCATTTTCATTGATATTCATTTACTGTATATGGTCATATTGGTTATAACCTCATTACAGGTTACATTAAAAAAAATATATATAATAATAATAGTTGTTTAAGAAACTTCCAAGAAAGTCTAAAACATGGGTGTCCCCAAACCTGATGTTAGGTGAGTTTCAATTGGACCATGTAGCTGTTTCTCAAAACTGTATTAAGGAAATTATGAATGTTAAAGTAATAAGAAGTGGGGAGTTTGACTCCGATCACTACCTCTCTAAAATTAAGCTAAAGCTTCTACCTCGCAGGAATCAAAGAAGGTCGAGAAAATTAATGAAATACAATTTAGATAGGCTCAACATTACACAAGCAACTATAGAAAACTTTTAGGAAGAAATTAAAATAACTCAGCATGGCAAATGGCCAGAATTATCTAAGCAGATTAATAGTGCAGCGAAGAAAGTATTTGGATCAGTTAAAACTAAAAAGAAAGAATGGTGGAATAATGTATGTGAGGAAGCACTTATGGAAAGAACGAAAAAGTGGAAATGTTTCGGAAAGAATGAACACTATGAGCTATTTAAACAACAAAGAAAAGAAACAACAAGAATAATAAGGCAGGTTAAAAGATCTTTTGAAAAATCGCAGCTAGTAGAAATTGAGAATAATTTTGTAAGAAATAACTCCCGAAATTTCTATAAGACCTTTAAGAATAACCTGAAAGGTTATCGATCCCGGAGTATTTGCTTCAGAGATGAAAATGGTAATATTGGCCTTAATAATGCCAAGAATTGTGAGATTCTGGCAAAACGCTTCGAACACCTGCTGAACTGCCCTGAGCCAAATCATAAATTAGAATTTTCAGAAATTCACGAAAATCTAGAAGCTGATTCACCTCCAACAGTGGAAGAAATTAAGGAAGCATTCAAAAATATTAAAAATAACAGAGCTAGTGGGGAAGACTCCATAACAGCTGAACTTTTAAAATGGGCTGAACCAAAAATTATAGAAGATCTACAAATAATCTTTGAAGTAATTTGGAAAACAGAAAAGATCCCAGAGGATTGGAAAGTGGCTCTAATACACCCATTACACAAAAAGGGTAACAAGCAAGATGTCAACAACTACAGAGGTATATCTCTCTTGCCTGTTGCTTACAAGATATTTTCAACAATACTACTAAACAGAGTAAAATCGACACTGGACAGTCAATTGGGTGAATATCAAGGTGGATTTAGAGAGGGAAGATCTTGCTCTGAACAGATTTTCTACCTGAAATCTATAATTCGACACAGATTAATAAACTCCAAAGACATAGTTGTAACATTTATTGACTTTAAAAAAGCTTTTGACTCTGTTGAAAGGGAAACCCTAGATAAAGTAATCCTGGAATTTGGAGTTAAAACTAAATTGGCAAACCTAATTCGTGAAACACTTACAGACACTATCTCAAAAGTAAAATTTATGGGTGAAAAATAAATACAGGTGTTAAGCAGGGCGATGGTCTATCTCCACTCCTTTTCAATTGTGTCATGGAGAAAATTGTAAGAATTTGGAATGAAAAACTGAAAGAATCCAAAATATTGCCACTCATGCTGGGGAAGAAGAACAAAGGTGTTGCAATAAATTGCCTAGCATTTGCAGATGACTTTGCCATAATGCGGTTAAAAGGGATGAACAAAATCAAAACAAACAAGAATAACAAAATTAACAAACTCGTTTACAAATGAAGGTAAATTTGTGATGGCAGTTTCAAACGCTTTTAAGAAAGGAAAGTGGACGTAACATTACATGAGTGTCAATGACTAATCCCTTATGACTAAATGAAATTAAAGAAAGGGACATGAAAAGATATTAATACAGAAAAGAAAGGGGAAGATTAAAAACAAAAAACTTAACAGATGCGCCGAAACCTAGTATTCTCATCTAAAACACTTCCAGCAAGTAACATCGGTTTTCGGGGCGTGAGTTAAGCCATGCTGAACTACTTCATCCTTGAATTTGATTAAAAATTGAAGGAAAAATATAACCTTGCCAATAGAATTAGCAATAAACTTTGACACTCCCTTAAATATAGTTGTCAATGGATGAGGTAAATAATTGGAGAAAATCTGGGAGAAGGCAGGTATAGGAGATACGTGGGAAGGACTAGAGTGGACCTGAGAAGGAATTACAGCAGCATAATAACCCTGATTCGAGCGCCCTTGAGATAAGGATGGTGTACTGAAAGTGAGGTTAGGAATAGCATTAGACTGTAATGTAACAGGCACAGATATCCTCATCTGCAAAACTTTTTCACAAATTTGAGAAACCATTGGAGCATTAAACACTTATTTAGGGGTTATACAACCTAAAGGAACACTTTGTACAGATGGCACTTGCATAGGAAAATTGTTTTGTGCTATCGCCTGAGAAACAGGTTGTGCAGCCAAAGTAGGCTGACACTGAGACACGGTAGAGTTACAAGGTGCCATAGAAATATTAGCTGGCATTCCAACATGCACAGAAGACACATTACATGAATAATTTACAGGCACCAAAGCACTTGAAAAGAGAGCAGAAGAAGTAGTAGTCTGGGGAACATTACCCACATTAGATTCCCAAATAACATTAGCACTAGTGACCACGGTACAAGCTTGAGAAGCAGTAGATATAGTAATTGTAGTAACACTTTCACTTGTTCGAGAAACAACTGGGGATTCAACCCGTATGTAGTTACAATCACTTTCACCAGATTCTGAACAGGTAAGCACTTGAACATCAGAAGTTGAATTAGGCAATTCATGCCCTTCATGCAAGCTTATAATTTTGTCAACCAACTTGGAGAATGATGTTAATAAAGACTCACACTCCTGCCGCTCGTTTTCTTGCAAATTAAGTGACAACAAATCCCAAATACAATCCGTGTAATGTTGTAGCTGCCTTTTAACACACACAAATTGATTTTCTGAGGGCTCAGAAGAACGGAAAGATAAAACTATGGCATTAAATTCTGGCAATCTATTTTTAAAAAACGTCTATTCAAGCTTTTAACTAAAACCTTTATACAAAAGGTCAATTTGATATTGTGACTTGCAACGTCACACATGACCTCAATTTTAAAACATGGCACAGACTTAATCAAAAATCACTGTTTTACATTGGCTATCAAGATTTCATCTTGTTATAAATAGAGTGCCTTTGCCTTCAAGCACAATCATTTCTTGTATTTTATCTAATTAGTGATCTAGTAAGTGTAAAGGGTTTTATATTGTGAATATTTCTTGTATATTTGCCCTAAAGTAAGATCGGCTGATGATGTTGTCTAACAATGTCGAAACCGGTACCGAGTAACCAAATTAAAATGTTGTAATTCAAATTGAACAACATAATTATTTTGTATTGAAAAGGTGGACCTTTTTCAATTTATATTGCTTTTTGGTATACTAGGGTATGCATTATTAAAGGAAATAAAGGGAGACAACAAACGTATGAAATTAAACATTATTATAATAAAACACATTACACCTGTAGATATCCATAAATGCGGCAAACTTTTCTGTTATTTATTTTTATTCTTTCCGTCGTGGAACTTTTGGCACTATCCGGGCGATAGCATACCTTTTTTTTTTTTGCTAGGGGCTTTACGTCGCACCGACACAGATAGGTCTTATGGCGACGATGGGATAGGAAAGGCCTAGGAGTTGGAAGGAAGCGGCCGTGGCCTTAATTAAGGTACAGCCCCAGCATTTGCCTGGTGTGAAAATGGGAAACCACGGAAAACCATTTTCAGGGCTGCCGATAGTGGGATTCGAACCTACTATCTCCCGGATGCAAGCTCACAGCCGCGCGCCTCTACACGCACGGCCAACTCGCCCGGTGATAGCATACCTAACCTAAATAATGCAGCCTCTCTTATCTCATGTACAGCTGTTTAAATAAATCCTGATGTGATAAATGTAGAGAACAAGCATGAAATATACCTAAAAAAAAAAAGGTCTGGCTTTCAACAGCCGAAGTTACCCAAAGAATGCTTCCAGTCACTATGTATTACATTCGGAAGTACAACTCGTAACACACGCTAGTTATCAGCTGGTGGTTTGGCACGCCTTCTACAGCACAGCTTTATTCGGAAGTAGCTTCAGCTACACATACTCCAACTGGGAATATCAGAGACCATCTCCAGAAACCATTTGGGAATAGATTCACACTGTTTAGGCTCTATAGTCAGGAACAAAACTATGTTCAGAAAGACGGGACCTTGTATGCTCTCGATTGCAGTGCATGGCTGATGCGGCTGTCGAAATGGCAGCAAAGATGACGTCACTTGGATTGACAATGTGCTGGTAGCAGGGAAGTTGGCGGTGCAAGACAATAATTCAAATGAAAGCAGTGATCAGGTTTACTCAGGTTTACTGTGTGGTCTGCCTACTGCTCAGCTGACAGGGACAAGTGACTGGCCATTAAGTTCTTTTGTATCAGTATTGCATACCCTTATCCCTTATCCCTTATCCCTTTTTGTCAAGTGTGAAGTGAGACAAATCTCCATAGCGAGTTTTTATGACTGTATGCCCTTCCTGACATCAACCTCTTCAGAGGAATTAATGAGATGTAACAAATGACGTGATATGAGGAACTAAACAAGGTAGGAGGTCTTAATGAATGAGTAAAATACAGTACAGTAAAATACAGTAAAATATTATTCCTTTTTTTACTTTATTTAAAAAAAGGACATGTTTAATCTCTCATGAAACATCTTCAGCTTAGAATATTATCATAAACACATGATATTCTTAACACTAAGAAACAATGACATATCCTTCAAATGTTAGAGTGTCAAGATGACTCAATCTGTCACGTGTAAACACAGTTTTAAAATAGTTCATGTTGTTAGAAGACCAATTACTAAATGTTGAAATTCCCATTCAGTTTTGATACTCAAAATAAAATCAATATGATGACCACAGCGATCTAAAATCGGAATTACATCTTGAAATTAGGTCGATGTCATCTCAAGTTGGGAGCTTGAATACGTATATGTCTCGTTAAACAGGGCTTGTTTTTTAGGTGGAATTACTCAATATGTTGGATTATGTAGCTGGACAATTCGTGCAATCCATATATTATTGGTGTATGAAAGATCTAAAAAGAAAAAATAAGAAAAAATTAAGAGACTTGTGCAAACGTCGAAGGTAAATAAAGTCGAAACCAACTTTCAACCTATTAGGTAGTGTTACATACATTTAGTATGTGTTGAAGAGATGTTAAGTACAGAACAAAAATGACCAACCGGACACCAGTCGGATCCGAACCCACAACCTCCCGATTTCGCGTCGGTTGCTCTACCAATCGAGCTATGGTGGCCTAAGTCATCTTTGTTCTGTTGGAAAGGATCTAAGCACTACTGCCATCACACTGTGTAGAGTGTGTTTAAGTCGCCTGTTGTGGGCTAAGTCAATGAATATTGAATTTTCACGACTGCATTGTAATCAAAACCGTTTCTATTACAATGTGGTCATGAAAATTCAATATTCGTTGTAAATAAAGTGTTTCTCCGCACTGTTTATATCACTCTCTTGTCCGGCCGGCACGTGTGTGGCTCTGTGTGGGACTGTTGTTTACTGTTGATTGTAGGCTAGGAATAGCACGTTTCAGAGCAGTGGTGAGGGGAGTGGTGGGAGGGGGAGTTGAGTGGAGGGGAACGAAAGAATTAGAAGCATTAGAATTGTTCGTTTTCTAAAGAAACATTTTAATGATTTCTTCAAAGAGAATGAATGTTATAAGTTTCAGAGATTTCATATTGGTTAAAATTGGGGTTAATTCTTTGATGGATGTTAATAAAAATATTTTTACATATATTGAGAAGGGTGCCTTTATTAATTACTTTTAGGATACCAATATAAATGGTCTGTTACTGGACATTATAAATTTTCCAGCTAACTCATTCTTGGTTGCCAGCGTTTCGCCCTCGTTTGCTAGGTTGGGCTCGTCAGTTGGTACCTAGCACACCTACCAAGATGCATGGCTAGTGCATACTGTGGAGGCCACTGCGTAGGCTACTTGAAGCCACCGGCAGTGCCAATACACTATGAGAGACCTTGTCTCACTACCAAAAATTGATGCCTGCTTGGACATCAGATGATATAGATGTTGATTCCCATAGGGAATCTGAAATATTTGTCCTGAATGAGTAAATTTATAATACCAATATAAATGGTCCGTTACTGGACATTATAAATTTTCCATCAACATCTATATCATCTGATGTCCAAGCAGGCATCAATTTTTGGTAGTGAGACAAGGTCTCTCATAGTGCATTGGCACTGCCGGTGGCTTCAAATAGCCTATGCAGTGGCCTCCACAGTATGCACTAGCCATGCGTCTTGGTAGGTGTGCTAGGCACCAACTGACGAGCCCAACCTAGCACACGAGGGCGAAATGCTAGCAACCAGGAATTAGCTGGAAAATTTATAATGTCCAGTAACGGACCATTTATATTGGTATTATAAATTTACTCATTCAGGACAAATATTTCAGATTCCCTATGGGAATCAACATCTATACTTTTAGGATGGAAAGATCTTGTTGGAAAATGAATGGTTATAGTCAGACATGTGACTACTCGTGGCTGAGAACTTACCATATTTGTTGGCATTAACATGTTCTAGATAACGAATAGAGAAACTGCCATGTTTGCCCGATATAGCTGGTGGGACAGTGAGTACAACTCAATTCATAGACTCCTAAATTTGAGAATTAGATCTAGTATTGATTTGGTGATTAAAAACAAAGTAGAATTATTGTTGACAGTATCAACCCTTCGCAGGCGGTGATCATTTATGGCCATAGGTGGCAAAGAAAAAGAAAAAAAAAAATGCATGCCAAATTTTGGGAAATTGACTAAAACCGTGAAAATATACCTAAATATACCACATACCTTGTTTAGGAGTGGAAATCCAAGTTTGAAGCGGTTTGAAGGCAAAATAAAAATCGTAAAATTTTTTTTCATCGGAAGAATAGCACAAGGCACACTCCACTTTATGATGTGACAGTGGTTAACTTGAAGTACACTGTAGTCCGCTATTATGAAATAAATATACAAAAAACTACTTTCAATGATATTTTGGTTTAATTTTTTGTCTTTTTCCATCAGAAAGGGAAAAAATCTGTCAGAAAATAGTCATAGCAGTTGAACCTACGCTGTACAGATATTTTAGATATTTTATTGCTTCCACCATCAAGTACAGAAAAGGTACACTAGTTATTGTCAGTATTAATAAAAATAATCTATAGACAATATCTTAGCCATAATGCCTGTGTCATTAGAAAAATTATTTTAGCTACCTCTATTAGGTCAGTTTTTGAAATACCACATTCTAGATACTCTTGTACACTATAAAATGCCTTTTTCCTTAAAAATTGTGACAGTACCCTGTTAAGTGCACTATTGTCTAATGTTTGAATAGGTAGTGGAATACCCTGAATTTGTGAGTGTCAAGGTGATGGATCCTCAAAACTCATGTTGAGTGTGGTATACCTTGAAGCACTTATCTGGATGCAGATAAGGCTTTGAAGTGCAAGTTTCGCAATAATATGTAGTGCACTTGCATTGACCTCGAGTCCTACACACAACACAAGTGAGGGACTTGACACTGCTTTGGTCTATGAAATGTGGTATTCCGTTCAGTCTCTCATTGGAGGGACCACCTGAAGTTTGCTTTCTGCTTGCAGGAAGTGACTTGTGGAAACTTACCCTTCCCTCTACTAGGGACTCCACCAAACACCTCTTCTTATGACTCATGGAGTTTTTACCACCTTGGTTTTGCACCATAGTGTATAGCAAGAATGAATTGACTATACATACTTCAAATAGCCAAAAGAACATCTTTCTGTACAACTTACGTGACCGTCTCATGAATTGGTATGCTGCAATATAGTGGTCAATTCTGTCAACCCCACCCATGCTTTTAGTGTAGTCTAGTACTACATCGGGCTTGGTGACTTCTGCCCGGAGCGCAAGAAAAGTCGACCATATATATATGTTTCCGCCTGCGAACAGTTAAAAGCTATATATTAAAGTTCTGTAAATGAGATGTAGTTCTTTCTTTTTTCTGTGACTGCAATTTTGTCACCCTTGTGACAGGTACTCAGCATGGTCACTACACGCTTATTTTTCCACGCATTTTTCTGGCAGCTGATTCTATCCACCCTTTTCATTTTCTTTACTGGCATGCCTCTTCAGGAGGGAAAAACAGTACCAGTTGTGACCATACTCATTCCTAGTAGTTCGTTAGCTAGCTCTGATGAGGTGTAATAACAGTCAGTATAGATATGGTAACCTGAGGGTGGAATATTGACATTTTTTTATGAGGGATGAGCACAGACTTTTCACAACCTAAGTTGTCTTCAAAAGACCTGCATGTTCAAGGTCAGATTTTCCCATATTAGGAATGAAATTGCAGTAGAACCTCGATAATTCGAAATCGGTTAATTCAAAATCTTGCCTAATTCGAAGAAGCTCTCATTCCTGGAAACATGAGATACAGTTTTGCATGTTATTCAAATTGTTTAATTCGAAATACGGATAATTTGTAATTCGAAGTACAATGTCAGCCCCATTACTGACATACAGACTTTTAATTCAAAACTGCCTTTACATTTTAAAACAAAAGTATGTTACAGGGTAATTTCAACTCAAAATTTATCCGCATCATGATAGAATGCGTGTTCCGGAACGTGGAGGGGTAGGTTTCCGCACTTACACTCACTTTGGTATGTCTATAGTGCGCTTCATAATTGCTAAGTTGAATGAAATTGGAATTCTTTTGTATTCAACCTTTTAAGGAGCGCCGTAATATCACGCAACAGGCAGTGTGTGGAAAAACAGAATTTGCGGACACTGGCGATGCCGGCAGATGACGATAAAGCCTGGCTCATTTAATCAGTTCGTAGGTATGTATGTGTATGTTGGATATTCAGCCCAAAGGCTGGTTTGATCCTCTGCAGCTCCGCCAACAGCTGTCATAAATAGCCTAGGCGTCATTGAAGAGGCGTACTAGGGAAATGAGGAGTGAGGTAGTTTCTCGTTGCTTTCCTCACCGAGCCAGCAGTTGCTATTACATATCAGTCTGCCAAGCCCACTGAAATGCATGCACCAACCGACCCTATGAGCGTTATTTTCACACCATTCATAACAGGGACTGGCTGCATAAGGAATGGTATTACTAGAATCACTCATACCTCTGTCACTTTCATATTGTCAAAGCCAAGGATGAGACTGAGACAGGTCAATGAAAGTAACAAATTTGATATAGACATAGTGCACTGTAAACACTACATCTCGCCAGCAAAGGCATAATTCGTAGGTACCGATCAATATTGTCATTGCCGATGAAACTGCATTGCTTTCTTTTAATGTGAGCCCTAATGGTCTTATGGTTTTAACGTAGAAATTGCCATCCGGGGAATCATACAGGGGTGGGGGTCATTGTAGTGTGTTGCAATGCACATGGAAGTGAGAAACTTTATCCCCTCGTCATAGGAAAGTTCGATAGGCCACAATGTTTTAAGGGCGTCGGGCAAGTACAAAGCATCTAAAAATGCAAACAGTACAGTAACCCAAAAAATAATGCACTTGCACAGGGGAACCAGCATAATTTATCCTCATCTTTGAATTGTGCGATTTTTTTTTTTTTTTGTGAGGTTATGTTTGCCAGTGATTTATCCAAGTGCATTATTTGAACATTGTAAATGCACCTTGTTGGATACATTTTGGAAGTAGTTTTTTCCATGCCATTTGAAAGGTTAAACTGTGAATCGAGGTGATTGCATGCATTAATGGGTCTTAGAATACTTTGTGACGTTGCATGTGTTTACATTTCTGAAGTACGAGGAAGTGCCATGGCAGGAAATCGTACAAGGATAGAGTCATAGAAAAATTCGATTAGCCACGATGTTTTAAGAGCATTGGGTACTTTCTGTGTAAATACAAGGCATCTAAAATGCATACAGTACAGTAATCCAATGAATAAAGCACTTGCACATGGGAGCTAGCATCGATTGCTCCTCGTCTTTGAATCGTTCTTTTTTTTCTTTCATTGCGTGAGGTTATGTTTGTTAGTGATATATCCAAGTGCATTATTTGAATACTGTAAATGCACCTTCTTGGATACATTTTGGAAATAGTTCTTTTTTCATGGCATTTGAAAGGTTCAAACTGTGAATCAGTGTTAACTGCATGCAGTAACAGGCCTTATAATATTTTGTAACGCGGCAAGGGTTGGACTTCCAAATTGCGAATTGGCGGTTAATTCAAAATCACATAATTTGAAGTCTGATTTTTGAGTCCCAAGGACTTCAAATTAACAAGGTTTTACTGTATATAAGTGACCGTTGGTACTGTCAGAAGGAGCAAAAACTTTCAACCCGAATTTCGTAGGTTTGTTCGGGTTATAAATCTTGAATGAAACTCTTCCTTTGAAACTTATTGTACTTTCATCCACAGAATCGTCAGGACCTGGCTGATAAAATAACATACATTATTTCCTAATTTTCTCTAGAACACCCTGTATGTATACACTCTTTTTCAGAGGCATATTTCCTTCCCCATGAGCAAAGGGCAGATTCCAGAAAATAAGTAAGAAAACATCCCAGGAGAAAACATCACTAAAAAATTGCATTTTGTTAACCTAGGCCATTGAAAAATAGTCTTTGACATCTGGCAAGGGGTGAAGCCCCATGTTGATGATGACACCAATAAATGCTTTTATGTCACGCAATGTTAGATGATGCTAATTTCTCATTTTGCTTTTTTTGTGGTCGGTGTTGTCTGTATTTTCGTTTTGCCCCCATGTAATTTAGTTTCACTGAGAATATCAACAAATATTTTGTCATCAAAAAATAGATGAAAATATTCAACAGTATCAAAGTGTGATGGTAATATTGGCCCTTAATCAGTATTACGAATGGGAATAATATTTGTTGGCCCAGGGTTGCTATTACGTCTGTCCATCATCTGCTTTGTTGCTATCTGTGTCAGCGTCACTTGTGTCGTCGTCACACTCAGACAAGCTGGAGAAAAAACTTGTGTCCTCAGACTCACATTCACTAAAATCAGACCCTTCTTCGACCGTATCATCCAATATTGACACTATGTCTGTATCACTGATCCGTTTTCGCGATGCCATTTTACCAGAAAACCATGAAAATGCTTAAGAAGTACGCTCACGAGAAAACTGTGTCCCGCAATGTATGTATTATGTAACTCCCACACAAACAGGAGAACAAACTCAGCAAGATACTGCGGGAATTTCCCTCACGGGAAGAGTTGAGAGAGCTCCTGCCATATCTGAGCATATTTGGGTACCTCCTCGGCTAATGAACCCGCAATTTGTGGATGGAACATCTATATATGTTTCCGCCCGGAGCGTAAGAAAAGTCGACCACATATATATGTTTCCGCCCGCAAAGTGTTAAAAGCTATATATTAAAGTTCTGTCTTTTAAAAAGATTTGATTTGATATATCTTCTTCTTCTTATTATTATTATAAGTAAATGAGATGTAGTTCTTTCTTTTTTTCGTTTCTGGTTCTCTCGTAAGATTAGTCGCAGGCTTATTTCTGATTTTATTGACAATTTTGTCAATGAGTGGTTTATTGAAACCATTCTTGATAGCTAGACTATAGATTATGTTCATTTCCTTCTTTAGATTCCTAGCCAATAAAGGGACACCAAGAGTTCTGTGGATCAAACTGAAGAAAGTAGCTCTTTTTTGGACTTCAGTGTGAAAAGAATCCCGTCTTACAGTAATATCTGTTTGTGTGGGTTTTCTGTAAATGTTATAAAGCTGTGTTTGTATAGGTTGTTCTTAGTTATGTTAATAGTTTTCTTGACAGGCATATTAGAATACACATTAGTTATGTCATAGGAATGCATTGTATAATGGGGCTGTAGTATGAATTTGAGTTTTTTAAACAGATGTGAAACAGACAAATTCATTAATGTCTTGAAATTTGTCTTTTCCAATAATTATTTCTCATTTAATAATACAATTTATCGACAAGAAGGCCTCCAGGGTGGAGCACCATCTTCGGGCATACTTGCAGAGATCTATGTTGATCATCTTGAAGAAAATAAGGTCTTGGACAAAATGTAGGGATCTGTCTTTTGGACACATCATGTAGATGACTTGTTAATTCACTTGCTAAATTAAAAGATATAAATTTCATTAAGATAGATCCGTATTGAGCTGTGATTACAATAGCATTTAAATATTTTATTATTAAGGTCCACCTTTTCAATACAAACTGTACAATGTTTTACATTACATTTACATTCAGGGACTAGTTTCGACCTAACTGTAGGTCATCATCAGCCTTAAAGCAAATCAACGCAAATACATCGAAGAAAATAATCAATGTATATACACAAAGGTCTTAAAAACTGTATGCACCACTCATAGGATTGAAGTTAAGACTGGTTACATAAAATAAACTTCCGTTGACAAAGTGCAGTGTCAATGGCATAAAAAATTAAATATATGTACCATGTAAGAAAGTAAGGTAAGGTTCAAGAGATGTGCTGCACTATGTTAAAAAGCTGCTCTTTGATAGAGATTCATAAAAATCCGGTGCGCTGCACTACATTTAAAAGTTGTTTATGATAGAGATCCTTAAATTGCTGGTCACGGATGATGCGTAGAAGTTCAATAAAGGCTGGCTGCTTAAATATGTTGCTTTCTATTCAAAGCTGAAGTCATTGCTGGAAAGCAGCCAGAGACATTGCCATGGTAACCGGTAGAATCATTGTCGGTCTACAAGGGTGTCCGTCACTCGATTCAGAGCATGAAACCTGTAGAAAATAGTCATTTTCTCAGTCATTTGAAGAATAAGCAAAATTATGTAGATAACAAAAATGATTTAAAATGAAGGGACATTTCATATATAGTCTACAGATTTTACAGAAAATTAATAGTGTATGAGAATATATCAAATAACTTGTTTGATCTCCCTATAAACCCCCAGTCTGTTCAGTGATTTTTAAATCATATGAATATCTAAACCTGCTCCTGGATGAGTATACTGTAAGTATGAAGTTTGGTCAAGATCTATCCAGCTGTTTTGCCGTAATGATGGAACAGACAAGCATATGGATAAATATCTGAAAAATTGGCAAAATAAATGAAATCATAGGCAGTGAACCTCCTACAACTTTATTTGTATAAATAATAACGTACTATTTATTTATCGTATGGGTTTTAGTGCGAAGAGTGTCAGAGAACACGTTCGGCTTGCCTGTGCAGCCTTTGTATGGAGGACCCTCAACAAGGGTAGACAGCATCTGCTGTGTATGGGAGTTTTGTGTTTTTGTAGTGGAGGATAGTGGTGTGTAGTGTGTGAGTTGCAGGAATCTTGGGTAGAGTACTAACACCCAGTCCCGGTGCCAAAGGAAATAACATTTCAAAGTTAAAATCTCCGACCTGGCCGGGAATTGAACCGGGAGGCCTCTTAACCGAAGTTGACTACATTGACCATTCAGCCAATAAACCACACAGTAACCTACTAAAACATCTTGAGTGGCAAGAGCACTGTCTAAATTCAGAGAACACCATACGTTTTTGTAGCTTGAATATTAGTATGTTTTGCCATGCGTAAAACCTACAAAGTTTATATCATAACTTCTCTCTTTTTCATTTTTTATTTTCAACATTGCCTTTTACAGAGCTTAGCTAGAATTACAAATGCCAGTACATAATGCATGCATAGAACTTTAACAAACAACATAGAGAGATTGAAAGAAAAGAAAAAGAACAGAGCAAACAAGCCTCTGTCTTGCAAACACACAGAATTATGTTCAAAGATTAAAGTGTAAAGTAATTTCATTAAGCAGGAATACAATATGAAATTTTTTGAGACATGAAACTTATTTTTTATGATGCAAATAAATGTTAATCAAGATTATGACTATAGATATATCTTTCATATAAATAATTTTATGGAATTCTTCTCCCTCTGTGGGTGGGTGTGGTAGAATACATCCATGGTATCCCCTGCCTGCCATGAAAGGCAACTAGGTGGAGACCCAGGGGCTTTCATCTTCGGAATATGGGTTGCGACCATGTATTTCCTAGCTGAGTCTGACATTGCTTCCACTTACTTGCGTCAGGTTCCTTGCCTTCATCTTTCCTATTGGACCTCCCTTGTCCAACTCTTGTTCTTTTCTGACTCCAAAGTAGTAGTTTTGCGAGGCCTAGGGTGTCTTTCGTTTTCATGCTCTTCGTGGCCCTTCTCTTTCTTTTGCCAATACCTTCATTCTTCCAAGTTTCTGACCTCTTCCATTTTCCTTCTAATTAGTGTAAATAGAGGATGGTTGTCCAATTGCACTTCCTCTTAAAACAATAATCATCACTAACAACAACCTTATGGAATTCTTAAATTTGTACACATTGGTTTTTTATTTCTTATCACTAGGTAGATGTTACACACAAAAATGCCAGAGCATTATAGGGTTTTTATACCACATTTTGTGGTACTGTTAGATTGGACATGTAGGCTACATTTTGATCCTATCTGGTACTGAGATGATGAATATTACAGTTTAGAGACAGAATGCCATTGAGTAATATTGTACTTTTAATTAGTGCTGCTTTGTATTAACACTAAATTGAATGTTGTTTTCTTAATTTGATGTCATTATTAATTCATTTTAAGAACCCAAGCAGCTGTGCTCACTTCAAAGACTGAGATTTTAAAAATGCAATGCATTGTAGATGAAATTTCAGTACTCATAGTTTCTTTCCATATAATAATTATAACATTGATAAGTGAATGATGAATGACAAAAAATAAATCCACTTATACTGTTCATGTATTACGATATTACCACACCTTAACACATACATAGATTTCCTCATGTCCAGTCTCGAATTGGCCGGATAGAACTTGAAGACCGCAAACTTCTGTGCATTGCTGCTGCAGATTTTTATCATCATGTGAGTATTTACTCTTCAGCATCTCATATATATAATATTTAAAATTAATCATCTTTGTATCTGTACTTTCTGAATGTGTAAGTGATACTCTCTTTTTTATTAGACTGGACTGATAGTATCTTATATTGGGTTGACTTTAATTTTTGTCTGGTTCAACATCACGGGAGGATAGGTAGATTTTCTTGAAACTTAGTACAGTATTTAAGTTTAGGATAAGGGTAAGTAGGATTTTGACTTTATGGTGTTCAGCAACATTTAGCAGGTGGGGTTTTCAGAGAGAGCCTAAAACATAAAACACTTAGCTCTCTTACAGTTAATTTGACAGGAAATCTGCTTATGACAGAATTTATTTAGAATCTTATTTACACACTTTTTGTTCTATACTTTATCTAAACATGTATATTACTAATGCTGTAGGAAACATTATATTCCTCATTTAATGGTCTTCGAGAGTGGGGACTGCCACTGTGCCTTTCTGTCAATCCAACTTCCTTCCTGAGCCACTCTGATCTTGGTTCTCATGGTGTACAGTGCTATCATTTGTCTTGATGCTGTTTAGCTGAGTTTTACTGGGTTATTGTATTATGTTCACTGGCCTGCTTCTAACATGCCACAAGGGATGATACCTAAAGTTGTGTATAAAGAAGCCTTGGAATATAGAACATCTGTGAAAAGACTGAGCATCAAATAATCATTGCGGTCAACTGAATGAGTTGGCCATGTGGTTAGGGTCGCATAGCTATGAGCTTGCATTTGGGAGATCGTGGGTTCAAATCCCACTGTTGGGAGGCCTGAGGATGGTTTTCGATATTGTCCCTTTCACACCAGGCAAATGCTGGAGTTGTGCCTGAAATAAGGTCATGGCCACTACCTTCCCAATCTTAGCCCTTTCATATCCTTGCATCGCCAATAACCTTTGATGTGTTAGTGCGATGTTAAATCACCTGTAAAAATAAGTAAATAAATAATTCTTTGCAGTTGGAATCTTTGCAGACTTGAATAATAGGACTATAACTTCAGGTTGGCAGGAAGATTTGCAAGTGCCATATTATTTCAGTTTTTTGGATTTTCATATTGCCAAGATGTATTATTTAGCACCTGTGGCCATATCCTGGTTTTATTATTGATATACTCTATCCAACATACCTACTAGTAGAACTTGCTGCAAGATCATTGTTTCATAGTGTACAAAGAGTTTTCTGGTCTGGCTAACGATGGTAGTTACAGGCATGTTGACTGTAGCCTTTCAACCACCTACCAGCAAGGGCTGTTTTTAGATTGTATAATACTCTTCAGGTGACATGTTGGCCAGCCTTAAGTGGTAGGTGTTGAGAAGAAATGAATTAACCAGCCAACCATAATCTATTACAAGTGCGAATATCACCTAGACAACATCGCTATCCATGGACCCCACAATCAGAGCTGAAAGTACAATCCCTCGATTTCTTATGGAGCTGTGAAGTTCTCTTGGACTCAATCAGACATGACTCCATGACATTGGTATTGCTGCATTATGAGATTCACTGATCATATTCCCTAATTATTTATATAGCTTTTTAATTTTTTCATTTTGTGTTTTTTATTTACCTTTTTTTAATCAGAACATTTTGAATATTCAAATTTTCACCAATGACTTTCAAAGATTTTCACTTTTTTAAAAATGTATATACTTTGTCACTCATTACTGGTCTGCATTTAAGACAGTCGCCCAGGTGGCAGATTCCCTATCTGTTGTTTTCCTAGCTTTTTCGTAAATGATTGCAAAGAAATTGGAAATTTATTGAACATCTGCCTTGGTAAGTTATTCCAATCCCTAACTCCCCTTCCTGTAAACGAATATTTGCCCCAATTTGTCCTCTTGAATTCCAGCTTTATCTTTATATTGTGATCTTTCCTACTTTTAAAGACACCACTCAAACTTATTTGTCTACTGATTTTATTCCACACCATCTCTCCACTGACAGCTCTGAACATACCGCTTATCATAGGTTATGATTTTCATTTCCGTGTTGACTAATAACTAATATAATAGAGACCGAGCTCGATAGCTGCAGTCGTTTAAGTGCGGCCAGTATCCAGTATTCGGGAGATAGTAGGTTCGAACCCCACTATCGGCAGCCCTGAAGATGGTTTTCCGTGGTTTCCCATTTTCACACCAGGCAAATGCTGGGGCTGTACCTTAATTAAGGCCACGGCCGCTTCCTTCCCACTCCTAGCCCTTTCTTCTCCCATCGTCGCCGTAAGACCTATCTGTGTCGGTGCGACGTAAAGCAACTAGCAAAAAAAAATATAATAGAGTCTGAGGGATGTTCACACCATTCAACACAATATAAAATATTGGAAATTTATTAAGCGAAGACCGGTTTTGACTCCCTTGGAGTCATCAGTTCTTGTAGATAATTAAATCAGTGGGAATCTGATAACAATCATCATGAGGATGGCCTACGTACATCTCAATAAGCTGACATAAAACATCATGGAAAAATTATACACACAATAGCAATTGTTTAAATACATATCAATAGGTTGTCATAAAACATAATGACAAATTATGTATACAATGACATGAAACACTTGGCACTTTAAGAAAGATCTTGAATCTGGGTTAAAAATACTGTTGTGTGTTT
This sequence comes from Anabrus simplex, assembly GCF_040414725.1. Taxonomy (NCBI): domain Eukaryota; kingdom Metazoa; phylum Arthropoda; class Insecta; order Orthoptera; family Tettigoniidae; genus Anabrus; species Anabrus simplex. Next base: position 222,398,442 of record NC_090267.1, on the reverse strand, counting down.
GTAGAACATGGTTTTATTTCAACTGGTTCATATGTTTTCAAGTTGATTGTAACAAATCAGACAAGTCTGTTCTGTGTTCTCCTTGCGCCTGCATTCTTACTATTTCAATCATGGTTCTTGCTGATCTACACCATGGGAAAATGGCACAGTTTGTCTACAAATAATTGCTACAAAACTACAAAACCCCATAGCACAGCAGCCCAAAAGGGCCATGGCTTACTCGGTGACCACTGCTCAGCCTAATGGCCTGCAGATTACGAGGTTAAATATTAGTAGCACTAGTAAAAATAATTCAACACAGTCATGGCCTGGTTTGGGGTTATAAACCTTGTGAAGTGTGCCCGGTGAACTAATACAGGGTAAGTTGAGATTTTTTTCTACAAATAAGTAATCGGCAAAATTGTTTCTTATTACATAAACCTCATGATTGATCCGTATTGAAAATTGTTATAGTTCAAAAACAATGAAGGTATTTATTAAACCACCTGTTCACTACTAGACATCCACTTATAAGTGGTTACATAAACATAATAACACTTATTCGGGACATGTTTCACCCCTAATTTAGGGCATCTTCAGCCTAAAATACAATCTTCAAAAGTTACACATGATATTAAAAGATAAGCCTTGTAGCCTAATTACTAAATTTTGGTACATATAATGTGAATAATACATTGATACATTAGTAAAACATGTTAATGGAACACTGTCTATGATCATATTAAAACTATCTTGTCTGAGACTAAAACTTCTTCTTATAAAATTATGTAGTTCTACTTAAAATGGTTCAATTAAAAATGTTTTTAGTCACCCAATGTGATATTGCATATATTGCCAACAAAAGGCATTAACACAAGCACACGTAAGTATGTCATGCAAACAACGTGTTCAGGGCCGCTGTTAAAGTCGTAAAATGTGCAGGTAGTAAAACTTTTAGAGGGTAGATATACTGTAAATAATGGTGAAACTGAAGCATCAGTTGGTTATCATGGAAGAAGTAACCCTTTATACAGGTTATATTATCGGAAATCTTTGCCAAGAGATAGCAGTAGATTCTGGAATAATGTTCACTGTAAGAGAAGGAAAGAAAGTCTTAAAAAGGGTAAATACAAGGAGAGAATCCTTCTACGTAACTTAGAATAGATGAGGACTTACAAGTTTGTTGTAAGCTGTTACTTATTATCTTCCGTAACAGCAGGTACTTATTATCTTGAAGGGTTACTTCATTCCCATTAAGTTCTGATACTATGTGCTTCGTCACTAACTGTCTGTACATAACCTTCAAGTTCTGGATCACACTTTGGTCAAGCGGCTGAGAAACTGATGTTGCATTTGGTGGGAAAAAGACAATCTTCACATTTGCAACCTCAGCGTCTCCGAAGACCTTAAAAAGTAGTTAGTGGGACGTAAAGCAAATAACTAGAGCCCGGATTTCCATGCAAATGCATGTTTTTAAATGAGCTAGCTACACTTCTCAAACTTTGCAAATATTCGTTTTACGGCTTAACAATTCCAAATAACCGTTCTTTTTCCGTGCATGTTTGCATGTTTTGGCATTTTTCGGAGAAAATTCATGCATAATGCATATTTGGAAGATTTTGGATTTAATAGCGCATATTTGGACGTTTAATATTGCATAATATGACTTTTATTCTGACTTTGACGCATATATATTGTTAACTTGCATCATAGTGCATTTTCTGAATGTTAGTTTGCAGAATTTGGGACAATTTTTCACGTTGTAGGCTACAGTATGTCTATTACTGAGAGACGGAGAGAATGTATTCCTGGCATCCTATGTGACAACCATAGTTAGTAGCCTACATACGTTACAGGTCCTACAGTATAATGCAATTAACCAAACACTTCCTTATCTGTTGCTTGAGTAAACAGTGACGTAAGTTGGAAGGCCCTACGTTGAAATCTAATTCTTAGGAATAAGGTGTCCCAGTTTTACAGTTGTACATTGTCCGACTCGTTGGCTGAATGGTCAGCATACTGGCCTTCGGTTCAGAGGGTCCCGGGTTCTATTCCCGGCTGGATCGGGGATTTTAACCTTAATTGGTTAATTCTATTGCCCCGAGGGCAACTCAAACACCACACACAACACTATCCTCCACCACAATAACTCGCAGTTACCTGCACATGGCAGATGCCGCCCACCCTCATCGGAGGGTCTGCCTTACAAGGGCTGCAATCGGCTAGTAATAGCCACACGAAATTATTATTTAGTTGTACATTGCTATAAATTGAACCGTAAATTGTGCATTAATCATTGACGGCTCATTTTTCATGCTGCATTATCGAGGAATAATAACACTTTTCGCTCCTAGCATATCATTTTTCTGTCCAATTGTCCTAGCCACTCTGTCATTATTTCTCTGGTCATTCATGCTTTCCTATTCGCTTTCCATTCGTAGTCAACTTTGTAACGTCCATATTCTTAAAACACTTGGTTTTGCAGCTTTTCCTATCACAAGGGGGCTTCTCCCGTTCTCCACTCATACTTGCACATAACAAGACCGTAAGACATTCTTTCGCATCTTTTAATAATGTTATTTGCTTTACGTCCCACTAACTACTTCTTAAGGTTTTTGGAGACGCTGAGGTGCCGGAATTTAGTCCTGCAGGAGTTCTTTTACGTGCCAGTAAATCTACCGACACGGGGCTGTCGTATTTGAGCACCTTCAAATACCACCGGACTGAGCCAGGATCGAACCTGCCAAGTTGAGGTTAGAAGGCCAGCGCCTTAACCGTCTGAGCCACTCAGCCCGGCCGCATCTTTTCCACCAGAACGGATTTCGTTTGTAACACAAAGTTTTGTCTGGCAAAGCACAGAAAAATAATCCAGTTTCATCGGCATTCAAAATATTTTCTGAAGCATACCCGTGTATGATTGAAGGTATTTTTTCTTGCCAGTTTTCAACAATCTCCATATTAACACTGGATGATTTTCCGCAAATCACTCTGAAGTCCAATGTCGCTTTCTGAATCTTTCTAGCCAGCCATTCGAGGCTTTGAAATCTCCAATACCTAATTCTGCCGCGAATTCTAACGCTTTTGCTTGTATAATTTGTCCTGACACAGGGACTTAACATAAAATTTATAAAGCTACTTTATTTCTACATATACAAACTAAACTAGCTTTTTCCGGTGAATCTTCGGAATTGATATTGAACACAAGATTGCTGTGTTTTACAATATACCCACTGTAAAAAAATAGTGCTAATAGTGACAAACAGCACAGAGAGTAATCTGTAAACTCAAAACATACGTTTTATCTCATGATATCGATACTCAGTTGCCACTCGTGGGTTTCCTAGATTTTTGTAGTCTTGTTTTGTTTACTAGTTTTGCAATATTTGGAGTTAATGTTTGAGGAAACACTATGTTTAAGAGCACACTTCAAATTGTGATCTGACAACTGGCTTCAATGTTTTGGTTTTGTTGATTTAAAATAGAAAAGTTTCGTTCACAGGCATATGTGGAACCGAAAATACTCAACATTCTCGCTGCAAACCTATGCAATCGGGGAAACCTTTTTTTTAATATTATGAGCCCAACTACTCCAGAATTGCGCCCTAACATAGAAGGTGCACCATCTGTTGCTATTGAAACTAGTTTTTGTTCCATGGCAGAGAAGCATTTTCAAGAACACTTACAATGCACTTGAAAATGTCGATGCCTTTCGTGGTATTCTTCATAGGCACTAAATCCAGTATTTCCTCCCAAATTGTAAAGTTTTTGTAACCCCTCGTATGAAAATGGCTAGCTGGGCCATGTCAGAAATATCTGTGCCCTCGTCAATTGCTAAGGAGTATGCCCGGAAGCTTTTTGTCAGTTCTAATAATTGTAGGTGGATATCATCAGATAGGTCTTGAATTTTTGTCGACACTGTGTGCGCGGACAAGCTGGTAGCTTCGAACTCTTGAATGATATTTAGACAAAACTCCTCACCTGCCAGAATTAAATATTCCTTTACGAACCCACCACCACTGAACGGTTTTTAAGTTTCTTTGCAATTAAATATGAAATTTTATAACTCAGTCGAACTGCTGACTTAGACTCACTGATCGAATGCTCGACATGGTTATTTAATTTACCTTTTAGTTCTGTAATTACACGTACCCTTTCCTCGCCTTGATACTGATCATAATCTGCAGCGTGATACAAATTGTAGTGGCGTTGTAAATTATATATTTTTACATACTGTAGCTCTTTTCTACAAACTAAACATTTAGCTGTAGCAATGCTATCATTTTCAACAAATAAATATAGATCTTCCCATAAAGATAAAAAGATCGGAGGAGTAGATAGCTTCTCACACCGTGATGTTCCCGGTTCGTCCATACTTATGTACTGTACCACTAAAGCTGCGTATACACTTGAGCATTCGCCCCAAATGAGCATGCGTTGCCGATGCGGGAGTGCACAAGCATGACTCGCATGCCAATCTGTTGAGCAAGTTTCCACTGTGTTCGGACCTCGTGCGGACCGAAAACACATTGTGTGTTGAGGTGTGGTATATTGTTTTACCTGACCTGAGGCTACAATGGTGAGTCGAAAATTGATCTCGCCAGTTATTGTTATATGTATTTATTGCATTCCTTGAAAACAAAAAGGAGAAAGCGGTGGTGGCAAAGAAAACGTACGAAGAGAGATGATTTTAAGGTATTGCAATAGAACTCGTCCTTGGTGTTCCACAGAACGGGATACTTGTGGTAGTACCCCAGGAGATAAGAGAATTATCCTGGGACAATTCCATTTCAACTTGAAATTACTTTCACACTCTTCCTTCACTTGCACAACCGAGATCGCGTATGCATAGGCGGAAGCAGTCGGCTCATACTGTTCGGGCTACCCCACTCGTCATCAACTGTCCACACTGAGAACGAACAGAGCACGTGCTCACTTTGAGGTACCGACAACATTCGGATCGGGCTGAGGCATGCGGATCCATTCGGTTCGCCCTGTACTCATCTGAGCAAAACTGGGCAAACACATGCTCATTTGGGGCGAATGCTCAAGTGTATACGCGGCTTAACACTATACGGCTGAGGATACTGATAGGTATGTCAAAATCATAAAAACCCTTTTTTCGGAATTTGATCCTTTTTCGGAATTTGATCCTAGATTTAACAATTTGGAATGTCTGGAAACTTATATTCAACTTTTAACCACGCCATTTTCAGCTGTTGCAGATAACGTTTATCTGGACCTACAGTTAGAGTTATTAGATTTACAGTATGATAGAGAACTAAGAGATAAATTTTTAAATAAGAAGGATTTGTGTGGCTTGTTGTGAAAAGTGTCTATAAAAGCCGTAGCCATCAGCATGTATGGCACTTCACGTGTTTACTACAAAGCGAGGCTGTCTCTTCGTCTCCAGTCTACGACAGCGGCTCCCCACCTTCTGCGCTCTTACGTCACATGGTCTCTCCGATGTCACACGGTCTCTCTTACATCACACGCCAGCCGGTTGGCAGACCCTGGCCTAGCCTATATTTACACATGTGCCTACTTCGAACACCAGGCCTGTATTCTATTGCAGAATCCTTGAGCTGACGTTGCCATAGTTATTGCCAATTGCCAATTCCCAGGTGATGCCAATATCTCCAAAATAGCTTGTTTTAGGCCCTTAAAACATGGTTTTCAGGGCCCATAGGGCCTCACCGAGTTTTGTTCTATGCGTGGTGAGGGATAAAATGAGCTTTATCTTGTCCTTGTATGACAAATTGAATATTTTGCCTATCTTAGCCTATGTCAATGTGCCAAAGGGCCTAAATCTAGGGAATGGAGAGGGATGGTAAAATTTCTTGTAGATGGGTGTTACCTGCATGGTCCCAAAAGATAAGTTTACAAAATTTGGTTGAGATTGGTGGAACGGTATGGATTTTCAGTAAATTCTGTTCAGCCATTTTCTCATGGCTTGGCATGGATATGGACTAAACAACAAAAATGTAATTTCATGAATATCTCTATTGTCATAGCCAGTACGGTAAAACTGTATAAGACATAAATGATCGGATATTATACTTTCTATAATTTTTGTTAACTTATGTAGTGTTTATTAAATAGGTCCACTAATATAGATATTAGAGAACAACATTTTAGGCCTTCCCCTAAACTGCCGTTTCACACAGTGTGATTAAAATTACTTATAGCATAGACTGTAATGCCTTATAACCTGACTTTACATACTAATTTTCATTAAATTCTGTGATTTTCTCGTGATGCACATGAATACGTACATACTGTACTTACATACATACATACATACATACATACATACATACATACATACATACATACATAGACAACAGAAAATTAAAAATTGCATTCCTTCTTACTGTGAGTGTGACAGGGACACAAATAAAAATTTTTTAAAATTCTGAGTGATGTACAGACAAAACTCTTGTTTTATGTACAATATATATCCTTGAAATGTTATTCTGAAACATGTAGAATTAATAATATTATTTTAATATTCTGTGCATAAAATGTGTTTTCCAATTTTTGTTTCAGCTGACTGATGACCAGCAGAAACAGACCTTTGTGTCGACATTCCAAGCTGCTGCCCACCAACCTCAAACGCCATTCTCTGAGCTCATTTCATGTCTCTAATTCTAATTCTGTGATATTATGTTATAAACATTCCCTCTGAGTCTTTTGTGCAATATAAGTATGTTTACAGTATATGTATATATAGAATATATATTTAGCAGCCTGACCTCCAATGTTTGGATGAGCCAGTGGATGTTGCAGGTAGAAGAAATGTATACATAACACTAGTTTCCTTCCTCTTCTTATCCTGGACAATGTATATAATGATAAGTATTAAACTGTTAGAAGTGTTGATATTTATAAAGATTGTTTCTTCTAGTTATGGTATGGTTTCTGATATATCAGAATATGATCTCAAAGCTAATGAGGTTAGTGAGATTGTTAATAATTATATTTGTAAACTTTGTCAGAATATGAATGTATAATGATATTTTTCCTGAAAAGTTGTATTTTCTTTCAAAATGTCTTACAACTCCAAATACCATTGAAAACTATTATGTGCCACTGATATCCTGAGTAATATTTAGCTTATTGCTTGTATGAATAATGTGATATATAGCAGAAGGGAATTCAGAAATACAAATTCTAGAGAGTCCCATAGCCTTCATCTCAAGACTAACAGCTCCGGTTTATGTCTGGTTTTATAAGAAGTACATTGAATTACCAAAATCATCCTGCCATGATAATTGGGTATACTTTTAAGCTTTAATGTTTCATGTGTTATACACTGCCCACTTTTAACATTCATAGAGCTGTGTAATTACAGCATTTATTTATTTATTTATTTATTTATTTATTTATTTATTTATTTATTTATTTATTTATTTATTTATTTATTTATTTATTTATTTATTTATTTATTTATTTATTTATTTATTTATTTATTTATTTATTTCATTCATTCATTCATTCATTCATTCATTCATTCATTCATTCATTCATTCATTCATTCATTCATTCATTCATTCATTCATTCATTCATTCATTCATTCATTCATTCATTCATTGATTTATTTCACCACATATGTGCGGACGAACATTTACATATATATACAGATATCTACATAAAGAGATATTTCATAAATTGACAGTCAGCAAAGCATTCAGGATTCATAATATAAGATCTATATTGTCCAGCCACTGTATAGCCTGTTCAGAAGCTTTCATTAAGCCCTTTTCAGATTCTGAAAATGACTTCAACAGACAATCCCTAACAATATATTGGATTTTCTGATTCGTATTACCACAATCACACGTAGGGGAAGATCGCAAACCTTGTTTATATAGCAAAGGGTTGCATTGTTCATGACTACTTTGAGTTGAGTAACTAAAGTAGGATCATCAGCATAAGCAAACTTTGAGGAAATGGTGTTAAGCATAGCTGCAATGTACAGCTTAAACAACAGGTTAAACAACATTGGAGATCCTTGATGGAGCATTGGGAATGGTGATGGTGTGCAAATATAACAACCATATAGTTTCATATGTACAGTATTATTCAAATGGCATGCATATTTTCATGATGAAAAAATAAAAAATACAGTGGTTCATATGTATGACACTATTTATAAAATATTCATTGAATACATTAGGTTCTGTTGGCACTGACACTTTACTCTCTTTCGTACCACTTTCATCATTTGTATCTGACAAAGATGCGTTACGTTCATTTTTTGAGTTGTTAATAAAATAATCATTAGCTTGCTTATTTTGCTACTTTAATTTCTTCACAATAAAACTTTTTAATGAATGCATTTTATTGTTTGGATCATCAGTCCTAGACTGGTTTGATGCAGCTCTCCATGCCACCCTATCCTGCACTAACCTTTTCATTTCAACATAATTACTGCATCCTTCATCTACTCTAATCTGTTTGTCACATTCATACCTTGGTCTACTCCTACCGTTCGTACCCATCTCACCTTCAGTATTTCTGTAACACTACTTCTCAAGAGCTTCTATTCTTTCTGAGCTAGTTATCATACATGTTTCACTTCCATACAATGGCATGCTGCAAATGAAAGTCTTGAAAAACATCTTTCTAGGTCCTTTATCAGTGTTCAAAGTGAGCAAATTTCTTTTTTTAAGAAAGGCCTTCCTTGCTTCTGCTAGTACGCATTTTATGTCCTCCTTACTTTTGCCATTACTAGTTATTCTGTCCACCTCCATAGCATAATTGTTAGCACTATTAGCTGCCATCCTCCTGGGGCCAGGGTTCGATTCCCTGTGCTGCCAAAAATTTAGAAATGGTGGGAGGGCTGATATGTGGTTAAAATGGTATATACAGCTCACCTCCATTGGGGGGTGTGCCTGAAAAGAGTTGCACCACCTCAGGGTGAGAACACAAGTTTACTTTACATTTTACTGCCCAAGTAACAATATTCAGCTACAGTGAAACTCTTATTTAGCATTTAATAGGGACCTGATTTTGTTTTCCTTAAATGGGCGTTTTCTTTAACCCTCGGATACTCACGCGGGCTACAGGTGTAGCCCAGTCATATATTTTGTTGTAGTACAGGGTATATTCATTGCTAGGAATGTTGATACACTCTATAGCTGACTGTTAATGTTGCAGTTAACTGGCGAGTGTGTTTTCGGGTTGTCTAGGCGCGCCATTTAGGCGCCAGGCGAATTAGAAGTGGTCTGGGCTACAATAGTAGCCTGCGCGAGCATTGCTGTTTCAGTGCTGACAATGACCGAGCAAAGGAAACGTCGCTGTGCAGGCGGCCAAGTAGATGACTTTCAAATCAGTCAGCGGTTAAGTGAAAGTAGTGATAGTATTGTTAGCGGTGATAGTGTTGATAGTTAATAGGATATATTTACACACGAAATACACCAAACTGAATCTGAAGAAGGTACAAGCGCTGAGGAAGACACCCCGAGTGTCCAGCGACAAATGACGATGTAGGTACAGGCAGCAATTATTCCAGATGGTTCACTGCCAAGGACAATTTCAAGTGGCTAATGGATCATCCATGTACTAATGTGCGTACAAGAGCCCATAATATTATCGTGCACTTTCTTGGCCCTAAGGGAATTGCTTGTACTGTGAAAACTGAACCTGAATATTTAGAACTTTTTATAGATACAAAAATATAATACAAATGATAATCACTGCGACAAATATTTATATAGGTGAATTATGAGACAAGTTTGAACGTGATCGTGATGCAAAATTTACTGATTATACAGAAATACATGTTTTGATATGAGTGCTAAAATTCCTTAAAATCCTCACAGAAACTCTAAGACAGTTTTCTAACCTGATATTGTTTTTATTTATTTACCATGCAAGTATGTTCTAATGTAGGTATTTGGGTATATATAAACAAATTTAAAAGCTGTAATTCTTTTATTTCTGTTTCCATGGTAGATTTCCCTTAGTGAGGGATGCAATCAATGTTTTCTTCAAGGGTTTTTATTTCCTCTTCTGATCAAAAGAAAAACCCACATATGGTCTTCAAATTGGGCTTAGAATATTAATATATACTACTATTTATGATATTATTACCAAAGAAACCTAAAAATTGCACGTACGAGTCATTCAGATTGAATTTCAGTTTGGGCTACATATGTAGCCCACGCGAGTAACGCTGCGTCTATTCCTAGCGCGAGTGTCGGAAGGTTAATTGAGGTTTCAGTACAAAGCACACCTTTTCCAGAAATCTTTGCATGTATTAACATACAAGGGTTGGTGTAAAAGTCATTGCAACTATTTTTTTTCCTTGAAGATATGTAATGCGGATCACAAACCACTATATGTCATGTGGAAGCTATGCAGGCATAGTGGCATTTGTTTCAGTCTCTCTATAAATTCTTCCTGTACTTTCTGATCTTTTGACTTCCACACTTTATTCTCTTTAATTTTCCATTTTCCCCATTCTCATTTTTGCTATCACAACTCCATGATCTCCATCGAATGCTTCTCCTGGTAAACTGTTATATCCATCAATTGCTTATGATTTGTCCTTTCCCCCCAGAAAGTAATCAGTGACTGATTTTATTCTTCTGTCACCCCAGCCATATCTTGTAATTTTCCTGCTGTTTTTCTTCCAAAACTATGTGTTGGCCACGATCATTCCATTCCTCTCACAAAACTCAACTAGAGATGATATAGGCTTTCTGGGCTTGATGAGAATTCTTCGATATCCTCCGCTTTGTTCTCTGCCTGTGGTGCATACACTTGTATGAAGTCCAATGTAACTTAAAAGCTTTTCAGTCTGTTGAACACACAGTTTCGGTATAAGTATTACACTATGACATACTGTACCGTACCCAGGGGTAAATACCCTCTAGGACGATGCCTCCATTCCTGTATGAACATCCGACTAACTCAGGGTTGGGCAGAGAGTGGGTTGGTCGTCAATTGGGTCAGGATAAAAGTCGAATTTCTACACTTAAATATAAGTAAATGACAGGAAAATGGAGGTGTAACTCGAATGAGAAACAATCATATGGGGTAGGATGAATTTATTCATAAATATCCCCGAAACATTCTACTTGAAATCAGTTAAATCAAATAATAAAATAGCATTATAAAATCTCAAAATAACAGAAATAACTGGACATTGACAACGTTAATTATTTAAAGAAACAAAGTGAATAAAGTATCAAGCACAACATTGAATACTTGCATACTTTCAGAAATGATCTTCTTTCTTGTCCATAGTTCATGTGATATGGTAATAAGTATACGCATACACTGATATGTAGTTATTTCGCATGGAGTCACACTAGAAAATATCGCAACGATACGGGTTACGAATTTAATTTAAATCGAGAGTCGCCAAAATGTTATCGTTAAAGAAAATTACGATATAAAGAAAAGTTACGATGAAAAAGAAAAACTAAGACGCAATGGGATATAATCTGAATTATGTAAAATACTAGTGGCATTTCCTACGCTATATTTACAACAAATCAAATAAGCAACACTAAACACATCTATTTGGATAAAGAGAAAAAGTCTTACATACTACACAGATTCTACGTGAATCACGGTTCAATACAAAGGATCTAGTGAGAACTAGATTGACCATCAATAAAACTCAGCACTCAATGAGACAAGGTATTCAAACAACATGTAACAATATAAAACATCATCCTGTAAGGGAAAAACATATAAATAACCATCAATAGTATGTAGAAAGCAATGGGCAACATTGCCTCCTTCTGCTGCATTTGAGCGCTCAACGGCGCGGTCATCCGTTATGTATATCCAGATGGGCTGTGAGCTGAAAGGAAATGTTGAACTCAACACTGTACTAAGGCTTGGTTTCTGTCTCCCAAGATTGTGACACGAAAATATCATCTCATTCGCGCCGTCTAATAAAAACACGGCTAATATATCAGCTTGCAATGAGATAACGTCTTTCATCGGCTATACGGAAACTCACGTATAATCATTCCTTCCTAGCATGCTTTTACAAACTAGCACACATCAGACTCCTAGGTCTGGAATCAATTCCGTCAATTCCAATATACTCTCAGAAGACAATTGGCTGGTACATGTCCACTGCACATTATTCTTTTGCATATCAGGCATGCAATCGGCCTGCATAATCACTTTATCATTCCGCATGCAATCTTATTTCTCATATCTCTTATGAATCACATTAGCTTTATACATTATGAGACCTGGTTCGTTTCCTGTGCAAATCATTGGGCAAAAACAGATTCCAACCTAAATTCGAAGATCCTATTTTTTCAATGTCGTTATGCAGCTCCTTGCGTACAGCTTCTGAAATACCATGTGTCATGCAATTAGCTATAACTGTTTCTCTAAATGATCAAAATGAAATGACGTAGGTAGTAAGTATTTAACTTTGAACTTGGATGAACTTGTCAATCTAATCCTCCTAGCACTATTTTACAAGGAAAAATCGGAATATTCTACACTAAATAAACATGCATAAATGAACAACGATCTAATCCTAACAAATTCCTCATTATCCCAATTATCTAGTCATAAATAAAAATAACATGCATTGCTCTCTTATCCGTATATACAACAATATCAAAGTGAATCAAATGCATGCCGTCAGGCTTACTTTACATTAAATAAAATCTCTACTCTAAACTGCACTAGTATTTTAATATAGCCCATATAACATTCCATAATTAACACATGCACCTTATCTTAATTTGTGGCGACTCTCTGAATACATGGTAGCAGCTCACATCTCTGCTATATTAGGGATTTACTCCATGTCGATCACAGCTTCAACACGTGGAAATGCACTTCCTTCTTCCATATGCGAAGCCATCTTCTTGCTGAAAAGTTGTTTAACACTGGAACACAGAAAGCTTTGGATGAATATCTCTTCATCGCTCACTTCTATAAGTGCCGAACAACCCTTGGTTACAAATTCAGCCAAGCAAACTGACACATTAATAAAGCAAACTTTATATTTAAGGGTATATATACACAGTTTTTGAGAGCGGCACGCGGTACAGATCGAGAGTTCCTCGCGAAACGCGACCGACACGAAAATATGAGACAATGGCATGTCTCTCCTGCACTTGCTACACTGCAGCTAATTATCACCGTCTCTATATGTTGATAGTAAACTTTGCAATAATATAATCTGAAATTAACTATGGAACAGTTATTTTATCCAACTGCACAACTGAAACACTTGTTTAAAATCATATACTGTTACTGATATAACTCTTCAGTATCCGCAATCACAATGACACTTCAACTGTCTCCAAACTACCCGATCAGAATGATGCTCTCCTGAGCTTGGGGTGCTGAGGAAGCTTCGGTAACGCCGTTTCAATTACGGGGTTCCCGCTTGTCTAGACAAACCACCAATCAGAAAGCTTGCCATGTATAATGTCACAATATTAATTTTAATACATTTATAAAACACAATTCAAACAATGGCAAATCTCTTCGTATAATTTTTAGATCGTATTTCTGATCATATTTCACTTATAGACCTGTGGAAAACCGACAAATGACAGAATTAAACTCAAGCAACTGTACACGTTGGTCAACCTGGGATTATCACTTGGCACGATGTAGACTCCATGGTTGCCGTATCCTCACGTTCGCATTGAGAGAATATATAGCTTGGTCAGCACCTTGTACATGTGCCGATCTTTACCAATGCTTGGTTACTCTAGGCTATTCTCACGGTCTCGAGGAAATGTTGGGCAATATCCAGCGACTTGATGTCTCCATAGACATCCGGTCTCAACTATCTTGGGATTCAATACTCTACCATTTATGACTCTAATTTATATGAATAAAATCTATATATTATGTCAAATATTACTATGAATATTTCTTATGGGCCGGCAGTATACGGCTCAATACCTGTACAAAAAGCATTATTAAACAAGAAATAAAAATACACACTATTAAACAAAGAATGACATGTTTCATTCTTAAAAGAACATCATCAGATTCTATCAAGTCACATTCAATATTTGAAAATATTTATATTTATTTCTGTCCAAACATCTGAATATTTGAAATTTGGAACAAAGCAGGACTCCATTAAGATAAGACTAGTTAGGGGTAGGAAGGAAGGGGTTGTCCTTGTAGTGAACATGTTTTCGTCCTTGTCAGCTGTGGTAAAGTTATTTTAAAATATACTGTTTAATGTGTGTGCTATTTCTTGGGAAGAGGAAACTGATAGTCCATAGTACTTGAAGATGGATGGAGCACTGTTGCTGCTCTCGTTTCTGATGAAAGCCTGTAGTTTTTTAGTATTGGAACTGAGGCTGTGGATATATGAACTGTAGGCATCACAGATGAATGATTTGATTTTTTCCCTAGCCTGTTATTTTCCTTCCATTTCCTGTATGAATGATTTCTCTTTTGGATACCCTTGATCGACGCATTCAAAAATTACCTTTTTTTTCCAGTTTTGCCAGATCTCATTGATATTTATGTCACCGGTGAAGGGCGTGAGGGGAACAGGAAGTATATTTGATAGAAGAGAGGAAAGATCATTCCAGTTAGTGCAGGAAAAATTATATATTGTTGTAGAGTGGAGTTTTGGGGGTGGTTTTCTGTGGGTCAGAGTTGTAAATATAGCTTGGTGATCACAAAATCCATGTATTACATCCAGGGTGTTGTGTAAAAGAATCACGATATACAAAGCACAACCTAAAATTTATTGGTTTGTAAATATTCACACAGTATGTACAAAAATGAACGAAATTTGACTTGCTGCTTGAAGTACTGTACATGTTAAATAACAACATAAACTAGTTATGGTCTGAGAAATATATGTACATTTATACACTTAGATTTTATATTTACAATGATATCTTACTTGCAGAGATTGGAGGTCCGCAGGAATGAATGTTAGTGATAGCTGATGACTATCTGTAGTTCGGAGAATTATAAAGGGAACTTGGAGTAAAAGTTGGTGGTAGCAGAACGCTAGGCAGAAGTTTGAGAACGTGCAGGGAACTTGTGGTAAAGTTCATGAGTAGCAGAATGCTAGGCAAGAGATATATTGGTGATACGGGAGACAGGATATCTTGAGGCAAAGATGTCCTGAGGTGAGACATCCCGATCAGAATTAGTCCACCTGTTTAGTACACTCTTTTAAGAGGGTACCTTCGTGTCTGACATACGGTGTAGTCTGATCGCCGGACACTGCGGAGTGCCTAGAGCGGAGAAGACGTCGCCCAATTTATACACGCCGGCTGACGTCACACGATTACGTCAGCGCTCTGCAGTCCACACCTCGTGGTCTCGAGAAACGTCGTTGCGAGGCGGGTTGCAGAGCTTGCAGGCGACGGAGGACACACACAACACCCTCCTCTCCACGGCGTAGTGGCGACTGCGCTGGCGGCGGCAACGATGCTGGGCTGGAGAGTCGGCTGTGTTTGTTGTGTTGTCTGGAGCCTGGTCTGGGCGGAGGAGCGTAGAATCGTCCTGAAGAAACCCAAAGTTCTATGAGAGCGTCCATGAAGCTTGTGAGCTGGAGTGAGCTTGTCCGTACCAGGTATAGTCCTATATCTTTCTAGGAGTTGTTATAATGCCTGATCCTTGGTTAAACCTGAAGATACGGCTTTCTTCATGTTTTTCTTGAAAGTCTGGACAAAACGTTCAGCTTCACCATTGGATTGTGGATGAAAAGGAGGTGCCAAAATATGCCGAATGCCATTATGGTTGCAAAAGTCTTGGAATTTAGCGGCAGTAAATTGAGGTCCATTGTCTGAAATTAGCACTTGAGGTAAACCTTCAGTAGTGAAAATCTTCTGAAGTGCTCGAATGGTAGCTTCCATAGTTGTAGAATGCATTTCTACTACGCAAGGAAAATTAAATAGAGAGTCTATCACGACGAGCCTCATAGAGTTGAGGAAAGGTCCGGCGAAGTCTTATGTGTACCCTTTCCCAAGGAGAATGGGCAGGAGGCCATGGAGCGAGGTCAGACGATGGTGCGTTCTGATGTACTTGACAAGGTTAACAGTGGCGGATGAATTTCTCGATGTCGGCGTCAATACCAGGCCAATAACAATGTTGACAGGCGAGTTGCTTGGTGCGTGATATTCCCCAATGACCTTCGTGTAACAAGTTGAGAACTTGCTTGCGCAGACTAAGTGGGATAACCACTTGGAATAGGTGCCTGTTTCTAATAGGATTACTCCGGCACGAACTGTGAGGCGATGTTGAAGACGATGATAAGGTGCAAGGCCGGTAGGAAGCTTGTGTTGAAGAGGCCGACCACTGCGGATATAAGTACGAATTGTAGCTAGTGTACTATCCTTATCAGTCGCTTTGGCGATGCAAGTGGCGTCAATGGGAAAACTGGAGACTGTGTCTTTAAGTTCAACGTCTAACTGAAGACATTCAGATTCTTGAGTATCGAAGGTAGTATCAGGACCGGCAGGTAGGCGAGAGAGAGCATCAGCATTACAATGCTGGGATGTGCTACGATAGGCAATCTGATAGGAGTATTCGGAGAGAAATATTGACCATCTCTGAAGTTTCCGTAGAGAATGTTCAGGGATCTTATTACCAGGATGGAATAAGTGAACAAGAAAGCTTGTGATCAGTGATGATGAGGAAATGGTTACCATGCAGATACTCATTGAAGCGGCGAATGCCAAAGATAATAGCTAAGGCTTCTTTCTCTATCTTGGAAGCGAAGGCTATAGAAGGTTCTTTTCCGTGACGATCCTTCTGGGAGAGAACGGCGCTGAGTCCATAATCAGATGCATCCGTGGCGAGAGTGAGTAGCTTACCAGGCTGAAAATGAGTAAGCTTGACAGCGTGGACAAGGGCCTTGTTGATGGTCTGCCAAGCATGCTGACATTGCTGAGACCAATGAAATTTAGCACCTTTCTTGCGCAAGGCATTCAGAGGAGCTGCTACTGAAGCGAAGCGTGGAATGAACTTGCTGTAATAGTTAGCTTTTCCGATGAAGGATTGTAGTTGCTTGAGATTCTGCAGTGGAGGCATGTTGATAATGGCAGAGACGTTCTGTTCACTGGGCCGAATGCCATGTTTATCAATGATATGACCTAGGTATTGAACTTGAGGTTGAAAGAAGGTGCACTTAGCACGATTAGCACATAGGGCATTTTCTTTCAATTTGGTGAGAAGCAGGCGCAGATTATTCAGATGATCTTGATGATCTTTTCCGGTCACAGCAATGTCATCAAGATAATTAACACAACCGGGAATGGAGGCGGTAACTTGTTCTAAATATCACTGGAAAATAGCAGCGGAGGAAGAGACACCGAAAGGTAAGTTCTGGAGCTGTAGCAGACCAAGAGGGGTATTCAGTGTGAGGCACTGTTTCAATTCTTCATCTAAAAGTAGCTGGAGATAAGCTTCTTTGAGATCCACTGTAGAGAAGAACTGTCCACCAGCTAAAGGGCAAAATAAGTCTTCAGGACGGGGAATCGGAAAAACGTCGGTTTCAATCTGAGACTTGAGTGTAGAGTGAAAGTCACTACAAATGCGGATATTGCCATTGGCTTTCTTAACTACGACGAGCGGAGTAGCCCATTTACTGGCATTGATTGGAGCTACGATACCGGCTGCTAGCCATCGCTGTAGTTCTTGAGTAACTTGATCCTGAAGTGCAAGTGGTACTGGACGTGCCTTAAAAAAAGCGAGGCTCGGCTCCTGATTTGAGCTGGATATGAGCTGTGTAGCCTTCGGCTGTGCCTAGGGTGGAGTCGAAAACTTCTGGAAATTGCTCTAGTAGATTAGTGACATCAGAGGTAGGTTGCAAGGCGGAAACGACTGGCGTTGTCATGTACTTGAAATCCGAATAAAGTGAAGAGATCCATGCCTAGAATGTTGGATGCAGTGTAGTTATTGACAACCAGTAAGGTACCTACTTTATGAATATCCTTATAACTGGCGGGAACAGTGATTTTGCCGTTAATATCAATTTTCTTCCTGTTAAAAGTAACACGCTGGACATCATCCGGAGAGAAAGACGGAGATCCTAAGCTATGATATGTAGAAAGATTGATGATGGAGACAGGCGATCCAGTATCTAATTGAAAATCAGTTAAATGATCTGGGAAAGCGATCGGAATGATGATCTTATTATAATTTCTTGTAGGTAGAATGTGGTTGATTTGATCAACTTCCATGTCCTGTCGTGTCTTCAGAGTAGTTTTCTTCGCAGGATGAGTACGGTCAGGGCGGGACATACTTTGACAGACAGTCTTGATATGCCCTATTTTGTGGCAGCGATCACAGGTGGATTTGAAGAAGCGGCAGTCACGGCGTTTGTGATGCTTAAAACATCGTTTGCTGGAAGGCAGGAGCTGAGGAGCTTGCTTATGAATGTGCGTCTTCAGAGAAGAGCGAAAATGAACCAGTCGGGAGCGTTTCGAAGTGAGCGAGCTGACCTGGCGGTGCGAAGGAGCAGAATGCTTGCTGTCCGTATGAGAAACCTGAGCAACTTCATGTTTGGTAGCTATTTCAGCTGCAGTCTTAGTAGTCATTTCGAAGACTGTGGCAATATGCTGTACTTCTTCTAAAGAAGGGTTACTACTTTTGACAGCGTCGAAACGAACTTTGTCTTGGGGTGTATGGAGAATGACCATGTCCCGAATGAGCGAATCCGTGTAGGGCGTGCTATAACCATCCTTAGAACAGACAAACTTGCAACTCTTGGCGAGACCACGTACTTCCGCAATCCATTCTGTGTGAGTCTGGTGCAGTTTCATTCTGCATTGAAAAAATTTATAGCGAGCTGCTATTATTCCTTAGAATAATGTTCATTGAGGCGAGCTAGGAGATGTGCGAAAGAAACTTCCGATATCTGTTCTTCTGGGCTTAATTTCTGAAGTAATTCGCAGGTTGCATTTCCTACAGAACTGAGGAAGAGTGCTCGTTGGCGCTTCTCGTCCGTGATGGCGTGACAGATGAAGTGCTGTTGAAGGTGAGCAAAATATACCGACCAGTCTTCTTTCTCTGGGTCAAAGGCAGAAAAGACAGGAACGGCAGTGTTCTGTGCGGATGAAGATAGAGCCTGAAGGGCTGTAATCAATGCTGCTTGCTGCTGTTGCATAAATTGCTGTTCCTGCTGTTGCAAAGCCTGCAGTATAGCTGCTAATTGTTCCGTATTAGCCATGCTTGCGTATGACACAGTGAGCACAACGTTTGAAGCAGGGTGTAGTAGAACCAGCTGTAAGCATGACTTTCAGCGAGCGTAGGGGAGATAGCCTGTGTGGAGAAAGAATGCACGAGAGAAGCAGGTCTCTCACTAAATTTTGATGAAATGAGTTACGGATTTAAGAAAGCGGTAGCAGAGGAGAAATTTAAGTGCAGGGATTCTTAGATGACTTACGGTCATTCTGAACTGAACTGAAATAGAGGTTAAATATAGTAACAATTATAGCAAATGCCAGTAAACACCTTACAGTGTGAAATAATGGGCTACACTCCATATCACTCTTCTAATATTAATAGCCACGCTTAGCACTATTCGAAGGTGACTGTAACCTCCAACGGTATTCCAAAAATATCCGCCAGACTGACAGCTTGACACTTCTCTCACATTTTACCCAACAAACAACCACGAGTTTACAGAAATGATGATGAAAATGGCATCATGGTACATCCCTGCTGGCTAGCAGACTGAGATGTTGTCATGGCACTGGTAGAATCACTGTTGATCTGCGAGGGTGTCTGTCACTGTCTGCAGAGCATGATGCTCGTAGAAAATTGTGATTTTTCTCCGTCATTTGAAGAAGCAAAATTATGTACAAAAAAGAGTTATTTAAAATGAAGGGACGTTTCACATATAGTTTATGGATTTTACAGAAAATCAATAGTTTAAGAGACAATTGAAAAACCTGTTCAGGTCGTCCTATAAATCCACAGTCTTTTAAGCGATTTTTAAATCGTATGCGTATCTAAACTTGCTCCTGGATGATTATACTCTAAATATGAAGTTTAGTCTAGATCTATCCAGCCATTTTGCCATGATGGTGGAACAAACTGATAGACAGACATGAAAGCTAAAAACCACTGATATGGTCTGGAGTTGTACTAAAACGAATAAATATCTAGAAAAATAAACAAAATTACAAACAGCGGTCCCCCTACAGAAAATTGTAAAGATTAATTTGTAAAATTTTACATGATCTTGTATCTTTTGAATATCTAGATATATTAAAGCCAAGCAGTTAATTAAATTTATTTATGGTAGCCTTGTAAGTATGCTCCTTCCATTTTCCAACGTTTGCAGGGGGTATTTGGTAAAGCCCAATTAGCAGACTACCAGTTTCGCAGCTTTATGATCAGGACCAGAGTAGAATCCCTTATGCTGTACCATTTGTTGTTATTTTTATTATTATTATTATTATTATTATTATTATTATTATTATTATTATTATTATTATTATTACCCCCTGTGAGTGGGGGACGCAGACAAAGAATATACCCACGGCACCCCTGCCTGTCGTAAGAGACAACTAAAAGGGGCGACTAAGGGATGATTGAATTAGAACCGTGAGGCTGCTTGTAATTACGTAGTACCATCACGCGAGGAACACCAAAAGTTGCCTTCACTTGCGAGTAGTACCACTGTGTTAGGTACACAGTAGGTTTGTGATTAGTAGCAACAGAGGGTGAATCACAATGGGTTTTAGAGTACCCGTAATTAGTACCACTATAAGAAGAATACCACGGGCTTACGTTGCCTGTGATTAGTACTTACTATGTGAGGAACACCATGGGAATACCGGCGCCCGTTATTAGTACACCTAGGTGAGGAACACCATAAGTGTGCGTTGCCTATGAGTGGTGCCGTTATGTGATAAAACGCCGTAGATCTGCCTTACCTGTGTGACTTACAATGCTTGTGAGTAGTACCATAATGTGTGGTACATCGTGAATCTACTCTACTTTTGATTAGTACAGCAACATGGGAAATACCATGGTTCTACTTTACTAGCGATAAGTACCATTATGAGGGGCCGTTGACCTGGATTTTGGACCCCTTTAGACAATAAGCATCATCTATTCAGTATTGTGCTTTAGAAGCAGTCCCTTGGTCAGTAATACTATTGTTTTAAGATGGTTTCTGAGAAGGTGAGGCATTTCGGGATGGATCCACTGATTGTTTTAAATTCGTATTAATCCATTCATTCATCATCACGTTTTGAATTATGATCAGTGGATGATTTTTGACCTTTTAAATTGTCACTGCATTTCGTCTCATTTCATGCCAGTAAGGGCCGATGACCTAGATGTTAGGCCCCTCTAAACAACAAGCATCATCATCATAATCATCATTACTATTATTCTAAATTGAGGGATCCTATGGTGACCTCTGGCTCCCATTTACCTAAATTTTCAACAAATTATAAATAATAATTATTTATTCATTTATTTATTCACTTATTTTACATTTTGTTTCAATGGAAGTCGTCAAGTTATAATTTATATTAATTTATAATAATCAAAATATTAATTCTTGTATCATAACTTTTTAAATGTTACAATAAATGCCCAATCATGAGATAAAGTATGTAAGTAGATTACAGTTATCACCCAAGCGTGGTGCAGTGGCTAGTGGTAAATTCCAATTAGCACCCAATAGTAGGACATATTTTATATTTATATTACAACTAGCAAGATACCCGTGCTTCGCTACGGTATTGTAATGACATTTATAATTGAATGCTTAACGTTTTATATATAATCTGCCGAAATTCGCGATCTAACTGGTTTTCTGAGAGAATCCGCCAAAATTCTTGATCTGGCTCGTTTTCTGAGAGTTTGCGGCAATGTTCCTCCCATCTTTCAATCTTTCTTTCCAGCAATCGATTTCGTACTTCCCGGGCTAGGTCCATGTATTCCACCCGGCTAGTTGGGTCCCTAAATCTTTCCCATCTTCTCCTATAAGCATTTTTAATATGGATCAAATCCTTGAGGACATCCGGCGTGGTGGCGTCTTGGGTGCCTTGGCGGTACTGAACCCGCGTTCAGATTGCAATCGTAGTTATTACCCGGCCAGGACCCGTTTCGAGCGCGGTGCGCACATTTTGACGACGGTCCAGATCATTATCATTATTATTATTATTATTATTATTATTATTATTAGGGTACGTGAATTTAGGTTATTATTATTATTATTATTATTATTATTATTATTATTATTATTATTATTATTATTATTATTATTATTATTTGCTAGGGGCTTTACGTCGCACCGACACAGATAGGTCTAATGGCGACGATGGGATAGGATAGGCCTAGGAGGTGGAAGGAATGGGCCGTGGCCTTAATTAAAGTACAGCCCCAGCATTTGCCTGGTGTGAAAATGGTAAACCACGGAAAACCATCTTCAGGGCTGCCGACAGTGGGATTCGAACCTACTATCTCCCGGATGCAAGCTCACAGCCGCGCGCATCTACGCACACGGCATTATTATTATTATTATTATTATTATTATTATTATTATTATTATTATTATTATTATTATTATTATTATTATTATTATTATTATTATTATTATTGATGGTCTGGAACCCACAGCAAGATGCAAGACCGCTACTTGGCGGTAAATTACATCCTCTGCCATTGTCATTGCTGACAATGTGACCAGCACCATCGTCGCGCGTAGGAAAGTGCGCGAAATTTCTGGCGACACCAATGATACCCGTCCATGAATTATTGACCTTACTATAGAGGTGAACAATTGCACGGTCGATATCATTCATATCGTTTATTTCAAATGTGTTTAAATTTTTATTTATATGCCGGAAAATCTACTGTACTCCAAAGGAAATTATGATTCTTGAAAACGAACCCAGGAAGGATTAAAAATGATCAGTTTATGATCAGAATAAGTACATTATGAACAGTAAGATAAATTGGTCTCAACTCCGTTTTCACCCTACTGCCGTTAAGCCAAAAAAAGAAGGCGTGTTTCCTTATGCTTAAAGGAGATTCCAAATACCAATGTTCAAGTCTGTTATCTTCAGTTCTGAGATATAAGTATCCCCATAAAGAGAATTCACTTTTTTCACTTCCTTTCACACCCCCACCCCTTAAGCGAATTTCTCGTTATAAATACTTCTTTTTAATAGTAAAGGATCTTCTAAATACCAATTATCCCGACTATAACATCGTCAGTTTTTGAGATATGTGTCCACATAAAAGGAATTCAACCCCTTTTCAACCCCGCCCCCAAAATGATTTCGCCCAAAAACGCTTTTTTTTTATTTTTAAAGGTGATCCAAATATCAATTTTTACGTCTGTAACAACTTTAGTTTTCATTAGATGTAAGTATCCTCATACAATTAATTCAATAAATTTTTCAATTTTTACCTCCCCCACCCCTTTCATTGGATTTTCCGAGAATACGTGTCTGTTTAATTTTATAGTAGATTCCAAGTACCCATTTTCATGTCTGAAAAATCTTTCTTTTTTCAGATAATAGTATTCTCATACAAATAATTCAACTAATTTTACAATTTCCCTCCTCCCTTTAGGTGGATTTCCGAAAACAAAAAATACGCATTCCTTTATTTTTAAAGGAATTCCAAGTACCAAATTTCACGTCTGTAACATCTTTAGCTTTTGAGATATCAGTATCCTAATTACAATAATTCAACCCCATTTTCAGTCACTTTTACCCCTACACCCAAGTGGTTTTTCAGAAAACAAAAAATACATGTTTCTTTATTTTCAATAGAGATAAAAATACTATTTTCACTTCGGAAACATGTTAAGTTTTTTATATATACTGTAAAAATGCTCATTTTAAAATTTCACCCCCTTTTTAGTTCCCCTTTAGTGGAGTTTCCAAAAACACAAATCACCTATGTTTCATTACTTTTACAGGAGATTCCAAGTACCAATTGTTACGTCTGTAACATTTTACGTTTCTGAGATATACTGTAGATATGGTCTTTCTAAAAATTCTCCCTAATTTGTCACTCCTGTTTAACCTCCATCTATTACATTTTCCAAAGGAAAAAAAATACATGTTTCTTTATTTTCAAAGGGGATTCTAAATGCCAATTTTCAGGTCCGTAATATCTACTGTATTATTTTCACCATGTTGTTAATCCTAGCCATATTGACTTATATTCAATTTACTATAGAACACTTTCCCGCCTTGTCAATACGTTACATACTTTATTATACTCAATTACTGTAGATGTTTCGAGAGCTAACTACTCTCTTCTTCAGCGGTGCCAAAACATCAATTAATCTTTGGACTTGGTACATTGGTACAAATATACTTATCATCACAACAATTATATATAAATCTTGAAATTGTTAAAATGTTCCTTTGTGTTTCAACTTACTTACTATGCCATTTATTACAGACTTTAAAATATAAATTTTCAAATCATAAATGAATAAAATCTATTAAATTAGTCACAATATGCTAAAATTTTCAATCTGCTCAGCTCTTGGAACTTACGCCCTTATTTACATCTAAAAAAAAAGAAATAAAATGTTTCTTTGTGTCTAAATTTACCTTTACTTTTCAAGTATAGTGACTAATTTAATAGATTTTATTCATTTGTGATAAGAAAATTTCTATTTTCAAGTCAGTAATAAATGACATAGTAAGTTGAAACACAAAGAAATATTTTAACAATTTCAAGATTTATATATAATTGTTCTGTTGATAAGTATATTTGTACCAATGTACCAAGTCCAAAATATTAACTAATGTTTTGGCACCGCTGAAGAAGAAAGTAGTTAGCTCTTGAAACATGTTCGATAATTAAGTATAATAAAATATGTAAAGTATTGACAAGGCAGGAAAGTGTTCTATAGAAATTTATCCAGAAAGTTGTCGGCATACTTGTATCCATAAAGGAATACTGAGTTGGGACAATATGCAGAGTTCCTTAATTTTTTTCCACACATTCCTATGAACATATATATGACTCAGGACACTTCAAGGAGATTTCAAATGTTCAAGCATTTGCTAATATAAAATATGTTTCACTTCAGGCGCCAATCTATATGTACGGTATATATAATAACTTGTCCTGACTGACTGACTGACTGACTGACTGACTGACTGACTGACTGACTGACTGACTGATTCATCATCGCCGAGCGAAAACTACTGGACATAAAGAAATGAAATTTTCGGAAACATTCATATTAAGGTGTAAATGCTCGCTAAGAGAGAATTTTTGGATATTCCGTCGCTAAGGGGGTGAAAAGGGGGGTGAAATTTTAAATGAGTGTATCTATATCTCAAAATTTTAAAAGTTTACAGATGTAAAAATTGGTATTTAGAATCGTCTTTGAGGATAAGGAAACACGTATATTTTGTTTTCGGAAAATTCCAATAGGAGGGGTGAAAAGGGGGAAAGAGGGGTTGAATGCCTTTAATCAGGATAGCGGTACTTACATCTCAGAAACTAAAGATATAACAGACCTGAAAATTGGTACTTTTGATCTCATTTAAAATATACTTTTTGTTTTTGGAAAATCCAATTAATGGGAGAGTGCAAATGGCGGTGAATTTTTAAAATGAGTGTTTCTGTATCTCTAAACCTTGAAAGTTTACAGGAGTAAAAATGTGTATTTAGAATCTTCATTAAAAATAATGGAATACGTATTTTTTATTTTCGGAAAATTCCAATAGGAGGGGTGAAAAGGGGTGAAAAAGGGGTTGAATGCCTTTAATGAGGATACTTATATCTCAGAAACTGAAGATATTACAGACCTGAAAATTGTTGTTTGGGATCTCCTTTAAAAATAAAGAAACATGTATTTTTTTGCTTTTGGAAAACCCAATTAATGGGGGGGGGGTGAAACGGGGGTGAATTTTTAAAATGAGTGTATATATATATATATATATATATCTCAAAGCTTTTAAATTTTATAGATGTAAAAATTGGTATTTAGAATCTCCTTTAAAAGTAAGGAAATACGCATTTTTTGTTTTCAGAAAATCCGAATAGGAAGGCTGGAAAAGGGTGAAGAATTGGCTGATTGTCTTAAATGATGATACATCTCTGAAACAATTAACAATTAATTTGTTAACTGAAACTATGGAGGAGTAAAAACGAAATTGAAAGAACGTGAAGAAGGGTTGGTTTCTATCACCCATTTCAAGAAGTCCGTTGTGTCATTGTACTCAACTTGTCCCGAGTATCAGGAGTAGAGGACTTCTCCCTTTACTAAATCTAGTATCATCCAGTGGCGTATACTGAGGGCTATCAAGGCAATCAGTGAAGCCCAAACCTCAGTTGAGAATTATGGAAGTCTAAAGCACATTATAATGCAAGCATCTGAAACATTGTTCCATTTACAAAACTTGAAAGTAGTGAGAAAAAATGTTGCACGTATTTCTGAGAGCAAGGCATCGGAGACTTATATTGCAGCCCAGACTCCCGCCCCTCTTCCCTTGACTCGCCACTAAAATAACATGATCGGCAATACGGCACAGGAAGGGTAATAACCTTTCTTCTCTCCTGACTGAAATCGCAAGCCTTTACATATTCCACAACTCGTACCGTGCACTCTCTTGATCTGCTAAAGCTTGCTGATTCATTGCGTCATCTACTGAGTTTGTGTACCGTACCTCATTCTTCTTGCGTTTCAACTTTGTACTTGTTCTACTTTCATGTCACCACTCATCTTTATCTAGCTTCCACATCTAACCATTCAATATTTTCAAGCCATATTAACTTACAGTTCAAATACAGTAGAACCTGGCTTAACTGAAGTGCTCTGGCGAAATTGTATTTTAATATTTTGTTTTTACCCTCTCATTCTTAGCCATCGATATTAGACCCCAGTAATTCACTTGCTATACGTGCTGAGAGCTACTAGGCAAACCATATTTTTATATTATGACATGCCAGAATGCACGTGTAACATAAAACAAAACTGTTTCTTACCCTCTAGTTCGTTCCATGACACATTTTTCTTATACAGGCAGGAATTATTATTATTATTATTATTATTATTATTATTATTATTATTATTATTATTATTATTATTATTATTATTAAGATTGTTATTATTTTTACTGTGTTATTCGTCAAGAATATTATGCAGACGACTCCGACTTTGACAATAGCAGTACTAAGAATCGAGTTGCAGCAGATCATGGATTTAATGCATTGGCCCGGGTTTGTTTCCCGGGTCTGCCACGAAATTTGAAAAGTGGTACGAGGGCTGGAACGGGGTCCACTCAGCCTCGGGAGGTCCACTGAGTAGAGGTGGGTTCGATTCCACCTTAGACATCCTGGAAGTGGTTTTCAGTGGTTTCCCACTTCTCCTCCAGGCAAATGCCAGGGTGGTGCCTAACTTAAGGCAACGGCCGCTTCCTTCCCTCTTTCTTGTCTATCCCTTCCAATCTTCCCATGCCCCCGTAAGGCCCCTGTTTAGCACAGCAGGTGAGGCCACCTGGGCGAGGTACTGGTCATCCTCCCCAGTTGTATCCCATGCCACCCGATGTTTAAAGCTCCAGGACACTGCCCTTGAGGCGGTAGAGGTGGGATCCCTTGCTGAGTCCGGGGGAAAAACCGACCCTGGACGGTAAGCAGATTAAGTAAGTACCACATGCTTTAATTACACTACTGTAATCAAATTATTGTATACAGTATTCAGTTCAGAAGTAACAAAAAGTGTTTCATTATTTCAGATTGCTTTGTGCTTTGTTGAACAAGCAATGAATCTACATCTGTTCATGTACTGTTGATTAAACGGTGGCGTGATGTAGCTGCACGAGAGTGCTGCACCAAGAAAATTCAGAAGAAAATCACTGACTTAATACGAGTGACATTATGTAAACATTTTAATGTTAATATGCAGTATGCACCTTTTCTTAAGAGTTTATGCTTTTCTATTTCGACATTTAACTTTCAAAAATATTTGCCATGTGTCATCCGAAATGGCTCCACCCCCTTTATTTCAGATAAACAGGGTTCTACTGTATATCTCCAAATCAATCTCTTAATCACACTATACCTTAAACCTCCCATCCAATATCTTAACCATTCTTCATTATTTCACCAATCTCTATAACTTAATCACTCTTAGCAACCACCACTCCAATCTCATTGAAACTTAAATCTTTCATACAACCATGTCTTACCATTCAAACATTTCCAAGCCAAACTCCACATTGAATTATACTCCACTACTTCCATTTCAATCACATACAATTATAATCACACTATACCTTCCAATCTAATTACAGTACACTTGCACACCATTCCCTAACTTTCATTAATTATAATTAATTCTTTAAAATCACTCTGTATAAACATCCAATCCATTCTCATGATAACTTACACTCCCAATATATTTAATTTTACCAGACTTTCAGTATTTCAATCACACTCTACCTTCCAATCTAATTATACTTCCTTAATTTGTTTTAAACTTAGTCACACTCCACAAACCTGCCAAATTTAATTTCATCACTCTTCACAATCCTGTACAATTACTCTATACAAACCTCTAATCCTGTATCTTATTAACTTGCAATTCAACTCGTCACAACCACCTTTCATTATTGTATTTACAATCTCTCTTTATATACCTCCCATCCCAACTCATTATTTTGCCACTCTCTACACTTAATCACCACTTCTTACCATACAACTATTTACATTTTCAATCTTCACAAACCTCCAACCCAGCCTCATTTTACTCAACCACATTTCATTATTAACAATCACTCTTTATATACCTCCTATCCTACCTGATATTAACATACACCTCAACTACACTTAACTATCTTAATTAACTTCTTACCCTTAACTATATTTACAATCCTTACAAACCTCCAATCCAATTTCATATTAACTTGCAATCATGCTATAGCTTCCATTCTAATTATAATTGCTTAACTTATTTTTAACTTTACTTAGTCACACTCTACAAGTTTACCAAATTTAACTTCATCACTCTTCACAATTCATTTCAATACACTTAACAATCACACTCTACAACCTACCAAATTTAACTTTTTAACACTAATTATTTACATACCCTTAACTATACCAGACTTATATTATCTCACCAATCTCTGTCACTTAATCATTCTTAGCCAACTTTACCACCTTTCATAATCACTCTTTACAATCCTCCAATATTACTTAGCTTTTTTACTTCTCGTTACTCTGCCTTCTTTACTTCTAGCTTTCATTCCCCTGAGGTCCTTTAAACTTAGACTTTTCCCTTTGTTCATAGTCTCTCTTCCTTTTGCTGCCTCCTTTGAACCTTCATTTTCACTATCCCTGAGACTACCTGCCGTTTCTTAAGGTTTTCACTCTCCCAACACCTCCTGCATCATTTCTCTTCCGACTTCCACAAACATTTCTCTTAACTCACTGTATCCCACTGCACTTTCCTTTTCACCATGCCCGTGTTCTTCGGCACTGCATTCTATTACCTGCCTTTCTTCCGATCTAGTCCCCGTCACTTCTTCCTGCTTCAGTCTCTCTTCTATTACCCGTAGTTTCGTCACTGACCAAAATTGCACCTATATCCCATTGGTTACCACTAATTGCTGTCCCCTAATGTGTGCTCTTAACCGTTGATGTCTGGCTCTCACTAAATGTTTCTTTAATATTTTTGAACTCTTATTCCCTTCTCTTCCCATGTCTCTCTTAATCCAATTTTTTCACTCTGTAGATTTCCTGCCTTATTACTATTCCCGCCATCAATGTGGATCACATTCATAGGCCTGTGTCCTCTCATTTTACCTATTCTTTCCGCATAATCTGTATCCACTTCGCTGAAATTAATTTTCATTTTATTCTGGATGACCTCCACCACTTTGTAAATTGTGCCCACTTTGCCCTCTCCCTTTTCTTCCAGTACACCATGTATAAATAAGCATTTCTTCCAGCGTTCCTGACTGCTGGCTTCTACTTCTATCTTCAGATTCAACACCACCTCTTCCATATATTTTATTTTCTCTTTTAGTAACACAATTTCTCTCTCGTTTCCCACTTTGGTAACTGTTCCTTCCGTTTTTTTCTGTATCTATTGCCTCATATTTTCGAGCTGCTTCACTTGTTCCTGTATCATATTTTTGGTCTGTTCAAATGGGCATAGCCGATGACAAACGCAGACTTGATCATTTTAGATAGTTAATTTTCCATAAATAAACAAACTTTACGAAAAAATACCTATTGAGACATAAACATCAGTTACAATTAGGGGTGGTAATTTTTCGCTGAAGCGATATTTCGGGGTAGTTCTTATAACGGCTTGTGGCAGACCTTCCAGTGAAGGAGTGTAATGTTAAGGAGTATTCTGCAGCGATAGTCAGAGGTAATTACAGTTACTTTCTCTTTGAACTTGGTTTGTCTTTGTCAGTTTTTATTCTTTTAGTGATGCACGTTATACATTTATATAATCCACCTGATAATTAAATCCCCTACGCACATGGTTAAATATTTAAACCAATTTCCATCTGATAGCCAACTCGTTCTTTTGAGAGACCTGAATATTCATCATACTCATTGGGGAGCTCATGTGGACACATCCAAAGGCACACAGTTCTTAAATGTTGCAAATCAACACAATCTCATGATTCTTAATGATGGTTCCCCTACTAGACTCATTCCTCCAGGTTCGTTGCCTAGCGCAGTAGATACATCACTTTGTCGCTACAATCTCGCCTCTATAACCACGTGGAGAGTTTTAGGAGACATTCATAACGGTGATCACTTTCCCATCATACTTACTTATGGACTTGGGCATATCACTCATAACCCTCCTACCAACTATTCCCTTGGTCAAATTCGCACCCTACAACATTTTGATGCTTCGTGCTTTAAGTCATTCATGGTACAACTGGAGACATGCCCTGTGACAGCATTATGATATCATTCGATTATACAAATGATAGTGAAGTATCTTGACCTCTACCATCCCTTTAAAGCACCTTCGAATAACACGACATCCTGCACCTCTAGATTAAAGTGGTGGGATTCTGAATGCCACCAGTTAGTACTCAAACAAAAGAGGCTTTTCAGAATATATCGAAAAACTTTAACCTCCTCGCAGTATTTTCACCTTAACCCCTCAGCGTCGCAGCCGTTTAAAGAGCTTCCTATCCCGCGGCCGGATGAGATTTCAACTACGCGCGACTGAAATACATTGATTCACTTAAAGCGTTACTACTAGTATAAGAGTGGCCCGATATTCACGAAATTTGGAATTCATTAATGTAGAACTATGTACATGAAGATAATTACATAATTGTTTCACATTTTCTTAGTAATTTAGTTCCGTGTGATAGAGTTCGAAGCACTCTTCGAGACAGAGACCCAAGGCACACTCCTGGCAGCAGTACACCGATGTCTTCTTTTCACCGTGTTTTGAACACGCGATACAACGTCTCTGAGGTTTGGATTTCTCACTCTTGGGTGCTAATTTCCTGATAAAACGTATTTCCTGCAACCTTGGAACTGTATTATCTGATGCGCGCCAGCCTTGAATATTTCGTTTCCCGACCGAGAAGCGTATTTTGTACTACGTAAACTAACCTTCCATCAGCTGAAACTGATAAGATAACTGCTCAATGTTTGTCCCTGTGACTTGTCTAAATATTATTGGAGAATCTAGGAATCATAATTCACTGTTGAAAGCTTCCCTCTGACCTGTATGCGTATCTATAGCCTCCTTCACGAAATTTCCAAGTACTGGTTCCTCCTCATCGTCACTCTCATCATTTACCACTGCTACATCATCTATTTCATTATCACTACTGCTAATACTGCCACTACTACTTCCGACTAAACTATCATTTGAATTATACAATATTTCAAGCACGCTACACTCAGCAGGAGCTAGCCATTGAGCGCGGTGCGTCACACAAGCTGATGAAGCTGCAGCGGGACCGAAAGCGGCAGGACGAAACTGAATGAGGGGAATAACATTTATGACGAATCAAAACAACTCGATACATATTTCAGATTAAAAGGTCGATACATCGTCTTTCAAACGAGATATATACCATGCACAACTGCTTCTCGTGTCGTATGACAGAAAGCAGCACTAACTGATGCCTATACAGAGTACTCGTAGAGAGTTACGAAAAGACTACAAGCTGAGAAATAAAGACAAATATAATAAATAAACCGCACTCTTAATACAAAATTAGAGCAAAGAACATCACAAGAAAAGACAAACTTCTCAGATCATCATTTCTTTATTTTATTCTGTGGGAAAGAATGAAGCAAACGGACTATTAGAAAAGCAGGGATTGGTGCTCAGACATAATTGACATATACTTATCCTTGCAAAAGCAGCTACACTTTAACGATTTTCAATACTTATTTAGAACACTGATAAACCCGAAAATGTCTTCTTGGAAACAAAATAATTTGCATATCCATAACACCAAAACTCTTCGCGCTATAGCCGTAAATGCAAAACCATGTATGGGTCTATACCACGTATAGAGGTCGGCGGCTATGGAAGAAAATGGGGTCTATACCACGTATAGAGGTCGGCGCTGAGGGGTTAACCATCATATTGCACCTTTAAGACGCGTCTTCAATCAAGAAATAAGACAAGCCTAGAAAACCTTTATATCCTCCTTTAATACACATATTTCTGCATCTCAGTTATGGAACGCCGTACGTGCTCTTACCAGAGCTTCGAATCATATCTCACGCCCTCATATAACGTCGAATATTCTTAATGAATTTCTAACATCCCTAACTCCAGATCATGTGGTCCCACCTTTCACCCCAGATTTCTCTTTTTCTTCTTCTAGTCAGTCTTCAGTCCTTTCACGTCCCTTAACTCACCTTGAGCTTACATCCATTCTAAGCTCTTGTAAAGAATCCACACCAGGTCCCGACTACATTACTTATACTATTTTAAAAGAATTACCTATCCAAGCCGAACACGTACTTGTACATTATTTTAAGTGTGTATTAACCACTGCCACTCCTCCGGAATGGAACACTTTTTTCTTATTCCCTGTTCCAAAGCCTCGTCTTCCCATGACAACAGCCAAACATATCAGGGGCATAATCTCAGCATCTTGTATACGTAAAGCATTTCTCAAGATAATGCTCCAACGGTTTCTCTGGTTCTTAGAGTAGACCATTATTCCCTCCTCCCTAAATACCAATACGCATACTATAAAGGCAGGAGGAGCATTTGACTCAGTACCTCTTCATCTGTTATGGGACGTT
Organism: Anabrus simplex; assembly: GCF_040414725.1. NCBI lineage: Eukaryota > Metazoa > Arthropoda > Insecta > Orthoptera > Tettigoniidae > Anabrus > Anabrus simplex. The sequence goes on along the minus strand of NC_090267.1, from coordinate 222,365,267 downwards.
TTATCGCGGAAAAGAATCCCTAGTACCTTCATAACTCTTCTCCATAATCTGCTTATATATCGCACTCTTATTTTCAAACCACCTCAGTGCACAATCCCCTCGTCAATCAAGAGTCGGGCTCCAACAGGGGGATATCTTTACTGGACTACTCTTTACAATATATTTATCCGACCTTGAATAACTAGCCCTCCAATCTGCGAGAATCCTCATCTATGCTGATGACATAGTCATTTATTTTTCCCATAAAGACGATACCGCTCGGAATTGCATCACTCAACTCCTAATTAAAGCCCAGTCTTGGTGAAGCACACATAAATTATCATTATCTCCTGATAAATGCTCTGCGGTAATTTTTACTAACGAGCGTTTCTATAATTCAGAACCCTTACAATGCGCTACATATGAAATTCCTATCCGCGCGCATCATAAATATCTTGGCATTATAATTGATCGACAATTAAATTTTTCCCAACATCTGCACCACCTACGAAACAGTACTGCCACATATATTAAACTACTAAACGATATCACACGTCGTTCCTGGGGAGCTGATCCTGTCACAGGAAAATTAGTATACTGCGCAACAATCCGTGCTCGTTTTGATTACTATGCACACATAATTCCTATTGCATCCCACTCAACACTTCATTCCCTCAATACGATACAACATCAAGCACTATGAATTTGTTTTGGCGCACTATATACCATCCTCACTAATGCACTATTAGTAGAAACGGGTGAACCTCCTCTTATGCTTCGCCGAATAGTTTTTGCCTCTAAATATATTCTCAAACGACTTCTAGTTGTATCAAATAAGCTCGTACCCAAATTACAACTTCTTGTTGACTCATTCCCGTCACCTCTCACACAAAATTGCAGAGCCCCGGCCTTAATTTGGGCTTATGAGTCCGTTTCCCCATTTAAATCTGATATAATTCGTAGCAAAGTGTTACCATATTACTCTGCATCATACGACGTGCTTCAATACAGTCCTTCAATTATTTTTTCTAAAGTTTCATCCTTTGCTATGCTCCCATATCGGCTTACATATTTCCCCCTATTTTCGAAAAAAAGTTCGTATCTTATCTGTTCATGCTAGTAACAACTTTTACACGGACGGTTCCAAAAATTCTTGTGGTGTTGGAGCTGCCTTTTATTACGAACAAACCCCGTATGTTGAATTGTATCATTTAGCGTCTCATTTTTCTATATTTTTCTGCAGAACTGCTTGCCATACGTTAAACGTTACTCTACATAAAAAATTCATCGATACATTCCGCCAACATATTTACTGATTCCCTATCTGTGCTACAATCATTAAAATGAAACAAGTTTACCTTAAACCGGTATGTATACAATGTAAAACAAGTCCTATTTAATTTACATCAATTAGGTGTTCAAACTACACTCATTTGGACACCTGCCCATAAAAACATACCAGGTAATGAGCAGGCTCACCGATTAGCCAAAGAGGCTTCCATATTAACTACACCCCTGTCCAAATTTTCTGCTCCAGCATCTGACTTCGTTTCTGTGATAAAATGCCAACAAAAACATCCATGGCAACACCTATGGACTACATCTGCACGCTTGAAGGGAACTTTCTATCGTAGTCTATAACGACTATTACCTACTACGTACTAGTATCATAAAGCAATCTACACCGCCGACATATCATTAACATCTTACGAATTCGCCTTAATCACGCTCTCACACCCCTCTATAAATTTCAATTTCGTCTACAATAGCAACCTCTATGTGATTATGGTTCAGCAGATGCCGATATTAATCATCTCATCTTTCAATATCCTTTGTATAACTCCTCTCGACGCCGCCTGGACTCAAGCTTACTAACTTTAAATTAACCTCTACCAACGTGCATTGCGTGTCTGGCCTACAATCCCTCTCCCTCTATACTCAGTATATTAAATCAGTTCTTACAAGACTCTAATATACACCTCTGATCATTCATTAGAAACATTACTCGACATCATTTCAATTGTTTCTCATTTTTTCCCTAACAATTCGTATACTTCATATTAAGAATATATATTTTGAGTTACCTCCCCTCTCATGCCCGCCTTTAACCCACTCCACATAGCTACTGTCTATTGTCATATTTCCCCCTCCCCAAATCGCGGATCCACTTTCATTGACGTCATACCACCACAGCGTTACGAGAATTGGATAGTTTTTCCAAATTCAACAAACCCTTCCTCATTCTCTGTCCCCAACATCATTTGTCCAGTTATTACTTTCCCTCAGTCCAGCGTCCCTTTTTTTAAAAAAATGTTACACCCCACAGCAGTTACACCTCCCTTTACTTTCTATACCCTAAATGTTGACCCGGTCTTGTTCGTTTTGTAAAAAGTCGCTGAGGTGAGTCACTCTAGCGTGAAGACTAGTACCTTGTGTCCTTGTGTGTTTCCTATATATCCTGAGCATTATATATATAATTCTATCACAAACCGTTTTATATGTGCTACATTTTCTAGTGAACTATTTCAAGTGCTTTGGAAACATTCCTTGTGTCAATTCACTCTCTGCTTAACTCAATCTGGAAGTCCTTATCCATCAGAAAATTTTGAGAACATAATTTGTGCACTAATTTTTAGGAATTTGGTGCGAGTGTAGAAATTGTACAATTCTTTATAAGTATTGTACCTGGGTGAAATAACAAGCCCATATCCATTTCAAGAAGAAAAGAAGAAGAAGTACTTTTTAACCTCATGTGAAGCATAAATAAATCTATTCTAGTGCAAGTAAAGTTGTGACCTCGACGTTATCTTAACAATACCGTATTAATTTTTCAGTAGCGGTACGCTAATTATTATTCAACATGTCGCAACTGGAAAGTCAACGCGAAGAAAAAGAAGTTGCCAGGGTGAATGCCAAAAATCCACCTTTCTGGAAAGTAAACCCAACTTTGTGGTTCGCGCAAACCGAGTCACAATTTATAACTGCTAAAATTACAGCTGATTCTACAAAATATCATTACTTTGTCGACGTCATCGAAAACGACGTACTCAATGTAAACAGAGATCTTATGTTAAATTCATCAAGGTCTGACATGTATGCTACCTAAAATATTGGTTGTTAAAGGAATTTTCTGACACTAAAGAGCAACGATTAAATAAACTACTTACTGAAACCAACCAACCAACCAACCAACCAACCAACCAACCAACCAACCAACCAACCAACCAACCAACCAAACCAACCAAACCAACCAACCAACCAACCAACCAACCAACCAACCAACCAACCAACCAACCAACCAACCAACCAACCAACCAACCAACCAACCAACCAACCAACCAACCAACCAACCAACCTATCTATCTATCTATCTATCCTGATCTGCATTTAGGGCAGTCACATAGGTGCCAGATTCCCTATCTGTTGTTTTCCTAGCCTTTTCTTAAATGATTTCAATGACATTGGAAATTTATTGAACATGTCCCTTGGTAAGTTATTCCAATCTCTAACTTCCCTTCCTATAAATGAATATTTGCCCCAATTTGTCCCTCTTGAATTCCGACATTACCTCCATATTATGATCTTTCTTACTTTTAAAGATGCCACTCAAACTTATTCGTGTACTAATGTCATTCCACGCCATTCCTCCGCTGAAAGCTCGGAACATACCACTTATTGCATGTGATAAATATCACAAAGAAGGCCATAGTCACGCCTTCGCAAACAGACTCTCCTCCAACACAAACCTACAGCTATAACACTCGTAGTAAGAATTCGACAGTCGTCAATAACTTTTAGCTCATAACGTAACAAGTTACCCTCACCATCGTCAAATGGTATGTGTACACGATTTCCACCTAAACATTTTATTACGATTTTTTTCATACAATTAACACCACGCTTCTGGTTTCCTTTTACAGATTCAACTGTCACATTGCTTTTTCGACCAGCATGTAAATAAAGCCATATCCTTAAAAATGTTTTAGCATCGTATCAAATTGAGATGGTCAATAGAGGTCCAATTTAAACAACGTTCATCAACCTTCAACTACATCTTCGTATTTTTTCATCAAAGTGAACCCCAACTTCACCATATGCTATTGACTTTCGACTTTTATCTCATGTAAACAAATAATTACAGGTCACTTGACCATCCTTCGACATTATTTTATTCAACATTATGTTTTTGGAATAAATACGATTTCGATCGTCATTCTCGTCATTGTCTAATTGTAACCGCTGGTCGGACACCATCATTTTATAGCAATCTTACCACTTGTTTATAACAAACTGTTGCTTTGTTCATTTTACTTACAATAGTAGCCTTCCATTGTCAAATTGCAAATACTTTCACCAATTGTAAACTCCTCATTCATTGCAATATCTTTAAAACCAATACTGTACTAGTCTTTTATCATATGTTAATTTTCGTTCAAGTCTCTTTATAAATTAGTTTTATTTATATGTAAATCAGGTGCCTGATTTTATTTCAATTTTAAGGCAATGGCTGATGATGCCTACATACAAGGCGAAATATGTACCATTTTAATTAACATGTCAATGTAAATCAACAAAGACAAAACTTATTGTATTGACTAGCTGGTCAAATTAATAAATTAACTTACTATTATTATTTCAATCACATACCACTTAGTCGAGCAGCTCGTCTTCTTTCTCCCAGCTCTTCCCAGCCCAAACAATGCAACATCGTTGTAACGCTACTCATTTGTCGGAAATCACCCAGAACAAATCGAGATGCTTTTCTTTGAATTTTTTCCAGTTCTTGAATCACGTAATCCTGGTGAGGGTCGCATACACTGGAACTATAGTCTAACTGGGGTTTTGCCAGAGACTTATATGACCTCTCCTTTACATCCATACTACAATTCCTAAACACCTTCATAACCATCTACAGAGATCTGTATCCTTTATTTACAATCCCATTTATATGATTACCCCAATGCAGATCTTTCCTTATATTAACACCCAGATACTTACAATGATCCCCAAAAGGAACTTTCACCCCATCAACGCAGTAAATAAAACTGAGAGGATTTTTCCTATTTGTGAAACTCACAACTTGACTTTTAACCCCGTTTATCTACATTATAATGCCTACTGTCCATCTTACAACATTATCGAGGTCATTTTGCAGTTGCTCAAAATCTTTTAACTTATTTATTACTCTATACAGAATAACATCATCTACTCCTTTACACATATCGTTTATAGGAAAACATAAAAGTCCAATAATACTGCCTTGAGGAATTCCCCGCTTAATTATTACAGGGTCAGATAAAGCTTCCCCTAATTCTCTGAGATCTATTTTCTAGAAATATAGCAACCCATTCAATCACTCTTTTGTCTACTCCAATTGCACTAATTTTTGCCAGTAGTCTCCCATGATCCACCCTATCAAATGCTTTAGACAGGTAAATCGCGATACAGTCCATTTGACCTCCGGAATCCAAAATATCTGCTATATCTTGCCGGAATCCTACAAGTTGGACTTCAGTGGAATAACCTTTCATAAAACCGAATTGCCTTCTATCGAACCATTTATTAATTTTGCAAACACGTCTAAAATAATCAGAAAGAATGCTTTCCTAAAGCTTACATTCAACGCATGTCAAACTTACCGGCCGGTAATTTTCAGCTTTATGTCTATCATCTTTTCCTTTATACACAGGGGCTACTAAAGCAACTCCCCATTCATTTGGTATAGCTCCTTCAACCAAACAATAATCAAATAAGTACTTCAGATACGGTACTATATCCCAACCCATTGTCTTAAGTATATCCCCAGAAATCTTATCAATTCCGGCCACTTTTCTAGTTTTCAACTTTTGTATCTTATTGTAAATGTCATTGTTAGATATGTAAATTTTAATACTTCTTTAGCATTAGTCACCTCCTCTACCTGTACATTATCATTGTAACCAACAATCTTTACATACTGCTGACTGAATACTTCTGCTTTTTGAAGATCCTCACATACACACTCTCCTTGTTCATTAATTATTCCTGGAATGTCCTTCTTGGAACCTGTTTCTGCCTTAAATTACCTATACATACACTTCCATTTTTCACTAAAATTTGTATGACTGCCAATTATGCTTGCCATCATGTTATCCTTTGCTGCCTTCTTTGCTAGATTCAATTTCCTAGTAAGTTCCTTCAATTTATCCTTACTTCCACTGCCATATCTAACTCTATTCTTTCCAATCTGCACCTCCTTTTTAGTCTCTTTATTTCTCTATTATAATAAAGTGGGTCTTTACCATTCCTTACGACCTTTAAAGGTACGAACTTGTTTTCACATTCCTCAATGATTTCTTTAAACCCATCCCAGAATCTGTTTACATCCTTATTTACCGTTTTCCACCGCACATAATTATTTTTTTTAAACTGCCTCTTGCCTGCTTTATCAGCCATATGGTACTGCCTAATAGTCCTACTTATAAAACCATCGTTTTTATCACATTTATTTTTAACTACGACAAATGCAGCTTCGTGATCACTGTTGCTTCAGTTTATAGAGCTCATCCGGTTTAACAGCACCACGTCCAGGATATTTTCCCCTCTCTTTGGTTCCAGCACTTTCTGAATCAGCTATCCTTCCCATATTAATTTATTCGCCATTATTTTGTTGGTCATGCTTCCTGTTGTTCGCATTTCCTTCCCAATTGACTTTTAGTAAATTAAGATCTCCCGCCACAATCACATTACTTTCCATGTCGTTTCCCACATAGCTGATTATCTTATCAAATAATTCTGAATCCGTGTCAGCGCTACCCTTTCCCGGTCTGTACACTCCAAAGACATCAAGTTGCCTATTATCTTTAGAAATGAGCCTTACACCTAGAATTTCATGTTTCTCATCTTTAACTTTTTCGTAGCTTACAAATTCTTCTTTCACCAGAATGGATACTCACCCTCCTACCATTCCTATTCTATCTCTACGATACACACTCCAGTTCCGTGAGAAAATTCCTGCATCCATTATATCATTTCTCAGCCATGATTAAACTCCTATCACAATATCTGGTAAATATATACCTATTAAATTAATTATATTCCTTTCTTTACAATAATTCTGCAGTTCAACACTAACATTGTTATGTCATACCTACTTGATTTCCAGATCTCTGTACCCTTATCACCGCGCCCTAGACAACCCCATTTCCCTTAACGTTCCTCCCTATTACCCTTCCGAACAAATTTCCTAACTTGTACGTCCCACTGCGGTTTAGGTGAAGGCCATCTGAGCGCAGATGACTATCTCCTACCCACCCAATAGGATCTAGAAATTTCACTCCCAGTTTCCCACTTCCTCACTCTATAGTCTCATTAAAATCCCCAATTACCCTCCAGTCAGTATCCCTCCTACACAGTATTCCACTGATAACAATCTCCGCTTCCTTTAACTCACCCGTGCTGCATTTACCCGATCCCACACATCCCCAACTATCTTGGCACTTATACCAGCTTGCCTTGTGTTGGTGGTACCAACATGAAACACTACCACTTTCTCTTTCCCCTCGTCCTTCTCATCCACTTTTCTCAGCATCTGCCTCAACCTAATTCCTGGATAACACTCTACCCTGGTTCCGTTTCCTCCACACACTTTCCCCACGTGTCTAACGATGGAATTCCCCATGACCAGAGCCTCAACCCTACCCACCTCCTTTGAACCCCTCTCCTCCTGTTCAGCCCTATCTTTCCTGAAAACTGCAGAAGCTACTTCCTCCTCCCTGTTCTCCCTCCCATGACCCTGTTCCACCTGTCTTTTCCTATCCTCTACTCTGTATTTCCCTTTCCTACCTTTTCCCTTCCTCCTACGTCCACACATCTCAGCAACAGTTCCATGTTCCTCATCTTCCCTCTGTTGCCCTTTCTGAAGAGGCTCGTACCGATTTCTCACAGACACCTGTCCTGAATTCTGATCCTGTATAGAGCCCTTAGCCTGTAATCTCCTTCCCCTTAGAACATTGGACCACCTGTCTTCTACAGTTCCCCCTTTCCTTGCCATCCCTCTTTTACACCTGCTGTAACCTGTCCATTGTTTGAGGGAGGCCTACCTTCCTTCCTGTCTTCTGTGAGAATTCTTATTGTCTCTATCTCAAACTCTCCAAATCCTCCCTCATACCCTCAATGCCTCGCCACACCCACAGTTCCTACATTTGCACTCTTTAGCCATTCTTTACGGAACAAAATGAAAAGAAAAGGAAAAATAAAATAACTTGTTTTGTGCAAGGAAAAATGAACGGAAAGAAATATTGTCTAGGATAGTACTCAAAGATCACACGACGATAAGGTAATTAATATACCACTACACTACAATACTACTTAGTCGTGCTCTATTTTGATCCTACAACTCCCTAACAGATAAAAACTGATGTTAATTACTGAATACCGAAAGGAATACAGTTATACAATTCTGTTGTATACTGCAATGAGAAGGTGCTAGCATTAGGGCCTAGGAAAATAGGAACATGCCCAGAGAGGAAGCTAGGTGGACCGAGGTTAGGGAGCTTTCCATCTGTAAATCCATCCGTCTTTTATTCACTGACAACAACATATGTACAACATTATAACTGAAGCACTCTTTCAAAAGTAAACCAATAAACTCCTATTGGCCTTTTACATACAAGAGAGAACAGAAAATCTATTATCTCCAGAAAATATAATGGAAACAAGTAGTACTAGAAAGTAATATTAAACGTTAACATTAAAGAAAAAGAAACAGCCTTCAACTGACCATAGGCCCCTGGACTACGAACCCGGCCCATCCAAGCAGCACAGCACACACAGAAGCACAACTCAAATCCACTTACACACCCATTCGCGGCCACAAGCATTAACCTCTCACTCAATACACACATACAACATTCACTCACGACTTACGCTCCGATGTTCGCAGCCCAGAAGCGTTGGGTTCGAAAGGAACCTCCCAGTAGTTGCTCAAGAGAGCGACAAATAATTAGTGAGAATCTAACGCTGGATACAACCAGCCACCAAGACTACGTTTGAGAAGGGAGGGGGAAGGGATAGGGACAGGAGGGGGAACAACCAATGTAGAAACAATACACTCGACTCACAGCGCAGGCGCACTTCAAGTGTCTGTAAGAGTCTTGTGAGAGAGCGTAATAGAAGTTTCTCGTAACGCAATTTCTTAAATACATGAAATTATCTGTGATATCCTCCCCGCCTGAAACTGGGCCAAGATATTTTTATTAGTCCATTGGGGATGCAATACACACACAGGCGTAGCAGTGAATAGCAAAGAAAACACTTCACACAGTAGCTGTCGATATACACGTAGCGAGACTACTGGGTGAGAGCTGACGAGGTCAGTTACCCAACCGGTTTTTCCAGCACGCGACACACACACCCCAGGTGTGCCGACTGTGGATACGAGTTCATATCAGGTAAACAGAGCGGGCAGGACACTCTGCACAGAGGAGACAAACGTCTCCAATAGCTGGACAGCTGACTAGATCGCAGTGGTGACAAGCAGTCTCTCAGGACACCACACAGCATATCCTCGATGAGGTAGCGGGTTATAGGAATAGAATAATGCTGTCCCCACATCATGTAGCACAGCACCAAGCACCAAAGCGGGAGGCTGCAAACTTCTCCTAGTGGATCGACTGGCAATCTCGACTCATTAGGATCGGCTTTCAGGATTCTCCAAAGTCTTGTTAACACCACACTGGCTCCCAGGGAAATTCCTGCGACATAAATCAAACACAGCAGAAAGGCGGCACCAAAATGAGGTAAAAGGACTGGGGAACAAGGAATACTTCTCAAACGTAGTAAACTAATGAACGACAGCACATTACACACACAGACATACTTAATCTAATATGAGGCCTCAAAACAAAGAATTGACATGTCAAACTAAGATATATATATATATATATATATACAGAACTTACAATAGTAAGTAACCTGGAAATACTTTACAGTATACAAAATGTGACCTGACAAATCATAGCTTCAGGCATAAATGTATGGAAATAAAATAATACATATCCCATTATTGACGTGTATGTCAGCGGTCCAAACATTTACTATCTCGGTCATCAGCTTCTGAATAAGTTACAATATTTAAAGGCAGAACGCCTCATAACTTTAGACATTACAAAGAGACCAATAGTATATTACCGAAACTTGGCGAAAACAGCAGTTACCAAGACATTCTATTAATAAAGCATTAAGTGGCCTTTGCCTGAGAAAGATGTACACGGGCCAATTTCCCGTTTGAATTATCCCGAACTAAAAGAGTGACGGGCGTCATATACTTCACAATTTCCCACGGATCTCGATATCGTGGAGCTAGCTTAGCAGCCTGACGATTGGCCTTAGAACTCACAGGATAATTCCTAATGAAGACAGAATCTCCAACCTTGAAATTACTAGCTTTGCGACCCTTATTATAATAACGTTCCACACGAGCGTGAGAAGCAAGGAGATTACGACGGGCTCTAGTCCAAGTCTCACGGATGGAGGAGGGTTCAATAACCTCCGGCAAAACGTCATTAATCGACCAGAGATTGGCTAATGGAGAATTAGGAGAGAACGCAAACATGAGTTTGATAGGAGTTTGCTCATGCGATTCATGCTTAGCCGAGCTGAAAGCCAAAGACAACCATTCCAAATTAGAGTCCCAACGAGAGTGATCATTTGAGTGATAGGCAGTCAAGGCTGATCTCAAGTTGCGGTTAAAACGTTCCGCATATGAAGGATTTGGGTAGTGGGGAGAAGTAGTAATATGGTCTATCCCTAACCCAAAAGAGAACTTAAATGCATGAGAGTGAACACTGAAGCATTGTCCGACACTAAATACTGGCAAGGACCAAACGTTTCAAAAATCTGTTTCAAACATAAGACAGTACTCTTGGTTGTGGCATCACGCGTGGGAAATAACCAAACGAAACGGGAAAATGCATCAACACAAACTAGCACATATCTACGGCCAGACCGGGAACGCGGGAAAGGTCCTAAATGGTCTACAAATAGCTTCTCCATAGGGCGATAAGCTTGTTCAGAGGCAAGCAAACCTAATCGGGTATTCTGAGCTGGCTTACTTAAGGAACAGACAGTACAAGATCGAATGTACTTACGAATATCTCCATCCATACCCTTCCATATAAAATTATTTCTGATCTTTGCTCCAGTTTTGAAGATCCCAAGATGACCAACTAAAGGGGAAACGTGGAAATATTTGAAAATCATAGGAACCATGGCAGATGGAAGAACGACTTTCAACTTACGATCATGACGAGAAACACAAAGCAGCACACCATCCTTGATGGCATGTGGCTTGACTTCTTCTCCCTCAGAAATTCTCCGGATAATGCCAGCGAGAGTTTCATCTTTTCCTTGATGCTCACGCAATCCCTGAAACAATTCGGGAATTTCTAGAAGAACAGAATTAGCTATCTCAAAGTTTTCTTCTTCTACCAGATCATCAGTAGCAGGGTAAAACATACGACTCAATGCGTCAGCAACAACATTCTCGGAGCCCTTAATATGCTTCACAGAGAACTTAAAAGCGGAAATACGGACGGCCCAGCGAGCGAGTCTACCAGTCGAACGAGGCTTCCATAAAACCCAAGAGAGAGCCTGATTGTCCGTCTCAAGGTCGAACTCAGAGTGCTCAATGTAAAAACGGAATTTTTCCAAAGCGAACAAAACAGCGAGCGCTTCGAGCTCGTACACAGAGAATTTTACTTCCGCAGAGGTTAACGTTCTGGACGCACAAGCAACCGGACGGCGCCCTAGCTCAGTGTCTTGGAGAAGAATTCCAGCAATAGCGCTCCCAGAAGCATCCGTCTGAACAATAAATCGCTTGGAGAAATCCAGGATAGTTAAAACAGGAGGGGTAGCAATAGCAGATTTTAAATCGTCAAAAGCAACTTGCTGTTCCGATCCCCCAAACAAACTTTACTCCTTTCTTCCGAAGGTAGTTCAATGGAATAGCCCTCTGAGCAAAATTCGGCACGAACTTCCTAAAGAAATTACACGTGCCAATGAAACGGGCAACGGCTTTGACGTTACGAGGCGGAGGGAACTCACTTATCGATTTGGTGCGATCAGGATCAATAATTACTCCACTAGATGACACAATATGTCCCAAGAACGAAATCTGTGGTCTGGCGAACGAGACCTTGGTAGGTTTGACAGTTAAACCTGCCTTCTGAAGACGGCTAAAGACTTCCCGCAGATGATGAAGATAAAGTTGGAATTCAAGAGGACAAACTGGGGCAAATATTCTTTTATAGGAAGGGGAGTTAGGGATTGGAATAACTAACCAAGGGAGATGTTCAATAAATTTCCAATTTCTTTGAAATCATTTCGGAAAAGGCTAGGAAAGCAACAGATAGGGAATCTGCCACCTGGGCGACTGCCCTAAATGCAGATCAGTATTGATTGATTGATTGATTGATTGATTGATTGATGGACATGTTGATAAAAATCCTCACTGAAAATAATCAGATCATCTAAATAATTTATTACGAACTTGAATTTGATGTCAGAAAGAACTGTGTCTAACAAACGAGACAAAACAGAAACACCCGTAGTCAACACGAACGGGATTCTCTGGAATTCGAAAAGGTTCCAGTCTGTAGCAAAAGCTGTTAAATGCTTAGATTCCTCTGCCAGGGGAATTTGAAAATATGCCTGATTCAGATCTATAGAAGTGAAGACCGTAGCCTTACTGAACCAAGCAAAACACGATTGTAAATCAGGCAATGGGACAGATTCAATAGCAATATTCCTGTTCAGTACCCTATAGTCAATAACAGGACGAAACCCACCTTGTGGTTTAGGAACCAGAAATACCGGTGATGAGTAGGCAGACGCAGACCTCCGAATGATACCTTGATCTAACAAAGCTTGGATTTGCTCTTGAGGACTTTCATTTTGGGTGGTGCTAAATGATACGGTGGTGATTTAACACGGGTGTGATTGGTAAGTTCGATCTTGTACTCGAGGACGTGTGTTAGCCCTAGTTTATCCGTAAGGACATCGAAAAATTCCTTACACAAACTCTGAATACACCCTGCTTGCTCAGCCGTCAGATGAGACACATCAGGTAGGGCAACATTAACAGACGACAACATAGTCTCATTCGACTTAACATTTCCATTCAAAGGATATTGATGAAACACAGGGATCAATACCTTGGGCTGAAACTGAAAATGAATAGATCCTGCAGACAAATTAAGAATGAGCCCAGAATGTGCAATGAAATCGGCTCCCAGAATGACTGCACAGGATAACTCGTTGACAACCACGAAGCTGAATTTCCGAGAAAAGGAATCTATTCTTACAGAAACCCTAAATCTGCCAAGAATACCTAGCTTACTGCCATTCGCCGTCACATACGTAGAAGACACAGGTTCTAGTTTATTAAACTTGTTGGAGCTCTTTAACAGTTCATGAAGGTCCTTATTAATTAAGGACACTACGCTCCCCGAATCAACTAGGGCAGACATGGGTACCTTGTTTAGTTTAACATTCAAATAGGGCAGTTGAGGTCGATGAATGACCTTTACTCGAGTCCAATCTCGCAAATTACTAGGAGACCCAAACAAACGGCTTTCAAACAAACTTGAAAGATCAGAACAACCTTCAGCTTCAGGAATGAACATCGGCGAATGACCGTTGAGTGCGTCCGGCACTCCTTCTGCTACTCTGTTACATGATAGCTTTCCTAGTCAACTTCTGTTGGCGCGGTCACCTGTAGATGATTGGGTACGATTTCGTTGAAGTACAGGACAATTAGGACGTACATGTGTGTTAGACCCACACTCGTAACACTTACGTTCTACGGGCTGAGAACCGGAGTCACTACTGCTAGGTTTAGAAAACTGCCGCCGAGGACAAGCATTTCGTAGATGATCAGCCGATTTACACAGAAAACAACGTCGTGTTTTGTCTACAGAAGGCGAAACAGGGACAGAAGCGCTACTAGATGACGGTCTATCGATATTACGGAGTGAGTCCGCATATTTCACTCCTTCTGCCGCAACACAAGCGTTTTCTAGCTCAAGGAAAGAATTAGGCCTTGATGAAAATGACAAATAAGACCTATACTCGGGCGGCAGACCTTCAACAATAGAACTCACAATCTCACCTTCCGAATATTTCAAGCGGAAAACTCTCGAAAACATTTTAATGTCCCGAACGCACTCTGAGATTGATTCATTACTTCGTTGTACTCGAAAGAAATGTCGCTGCACTAGAGATGATAGTGCTCTGGTAGGAATACATTCACGTAACAGTTTCGCGTGGAAATCTCCAAGAGAATCACGTTCAGACATAGCCACAGCTATGCGACTGGCTAAGTTTCCAGAAGCATGCGGATAAATTATTTGAAATATCAGATCATCTTTGACACCATATACAGCACTATGCTCGAGAAATTTAATTAGAGTGCGCAGGAACTCAATAACTTGTTCGATAGAGTCAATAGAATAAGACTTCATCCCTTTAATAAGTAATTACAGCGGATGTGGTAGCTTTGCAAAATTAACGACTGAAGAAATATTCTCTGTCGCACATGAATCATTGCCGGATGAAATGGGGTGACCAGGCGGTGGTTGCGAAAATCCCTGTTCAGTAAGTTCAGCAACATCAGCAGACTTATTTTCAACGGAGACAGAAAACAAGCTATCTCCCATCCCCAAAAGAGTCTCAATTTTATTCGACCACAAAACTAATAAGGTGTCCGGCTCCATGGCTAAATGGTTAGCGTGCTGGCCTTTGGTCACAAGAGTCCCGGGTTCGATTCCCGGCAGGGTCGGGAATTTTAACCTTAATTGGTTAATTTCGCTGCCACGGGGGCTGGGTGTATGTGTTGCCTGCATCATCATTTCATCCTCATCACGACGCGCAGGTCACCTACGGGTGTCAACTCTAAAGACCTGCATCTGGCGAGCCGAACATGTCCTCGGACACTCCCGGCACTAAAAGCCATACGCCATTTCATTTTTACTAATAAGGTTTTCACATCATCGCCCATACTATCACCAAATAATGCCTGGAGATCAGACACACGGTTCCTGTAATGAAGCAGGCGAGGTTTAATACGACGAATCTGCTTTCGTGTGACATCACTTTGACCTTGACTAAACTCGTCCAACGTGGACTCTATTTGAGACAGCGAAACCCCGATACGACCTAACGCACTCTCAAGAAGAATGGAAGGTTGACAGCTCGATAAACTAACAGGGATACGTAACGAGGAACGAAGAAGTGTAATATTATCATCTAAAGTACTGGCAGGAGAAACGCCCCTAATACACAGTTCATATCCCAGCTCCTCGATTCGTAGCAATTCGAGACCGAAACAGTCGCGTATCTTATCTTCATTAACGGGTCCCATTGACCCTAGTGCATCTTTACTATATCAGTCATAATTGCTCCTTTAAATACGAAAGAATAGTAGACAAGACTGAATTTACTGATGGAAACCACGCTCTGCTACCACCTGAAAAGGTGCTAGCATTAGGGCCTAGGAAAATAGGAACATGCCCAGAGAGGAAGCTAGGTGGACCGAGGTTAGGGAGTTTTCCATCTGTAAATCCATCCGTCTTTTATTCACTGACAACAACATATGTACAACATTATAACTGAAGCACTCTTTCAGAAGTAAACCAATAAACTCCTATTGGCCCCTTACATACAAAAGAGAACAGAAAATCTATTATCTCCAGAAAATATAATGGAAACAAGTAGTACTAGAAAGTAATATTAAACGTTAACATTAAAGGAAAAGAAACGGCCTTCAACTGGCCATAGGCCCCTGGACTACGAACCCAGCCCATCCAAACAGCACAGCACACACAGAAGCACAACTCAAATCCACTTACACACCCATTCGCGGCCACAAGCATTAACCTCTCACTCAATACACACATACAACATTCACTCACGACTACGCTCCGATGTTCGCAGCCCAGAAGCGTTGGGTTCGAAAGGAACCTCCCAGTAGTTGCTCAAGAGAGCGACAAATAATTAGTGAGAATCTAACGCTGGATACAACCAGCCACCAAGAGTACGTTTGAGAAGGGAAGGGGAAGGGGAAGGGACAGGAGGGGGAACAACCAATGTAGAAACAATACACTCGACTCACAGCGCAGGCGCACTTCAAGTGTCTGTAAGAGTCTTGTGAGAGAGCGTAATAGAAGTTTCTCGTAACGCAATTTCTTAAATACATGAAAATATCTGTGATAGCAGTTAAGCCTATTCTAATTACAACAACATAATTTTAGTAAGAGAGTTTCTGCAGATACCTCTACTGTACTACACAAATATTTTACAATAATAAAATTAGCACGCTAATTTCTAATAAGATATTACTCGTATACTACTGTACAGAACACTACAGTAATTTTAAACTACGTTCAGACGTATCCTAATTACAATTCCGGTATCGTATCTCACTACTAAGCACAACAGAAATTGTAATTGCAAGTTTGAAATTTGCACGAACTACTGTACTCAAAGATTACCAACAAAGCTAAATGCTTAGGCAGATTATTATTAGTACTGTGCTCTAATAGATACACACGACAGATACACACACAAAGATACACTCGAATATAGCAGGTAGGATACTGCACTATCTAAATATACCGTATCTGCACTACAATTCTAAACTGAAAATGGGGTTATATGGATTGTATCGCTAGTGGATTACTATTTTCCTTACTATGCTGGACGGAGAATATAAGTGCCCTTAAATGCCGAAAAAACAATAATTTCTGTCAAAACTACGCCGGGGGCTTGAACTAGTGATGGGCAGTCTGAGACTAGGTCTCGCGATTTCTCGAGACTAGCGCAGGCACTATTTCTCGCGAGAAATTTCGAGAGATCTCGAGAGCGTTGTCCCCTCATTGTGCGGCGAGCAGAATGTCGTAGGCCTATTGTACAGGTAGTCGGAGCTGGATGTTGTTTGTGCCGAGTATGCCTTATCCATTTCGTAAATACCTGTCAACAAGCGACTATGGCGTTCATTTTTACCGAGTTCTATTTTGACGCAGTATAACATAATTATAAAGGATACGCATTCTGGCATTGTACGCAGTGGTAAGTACACGAATGAATAGGCTAAGTACAGAAACTGACGGCTACTGTAGGTACACCTACCTGGATACTAGAGGCGTGCATTATTCGAACTCGAGACGAGGCAAGATGCGCCTTGCTGCGTATGCAACTACCATTATGCATGAGTGGAATGTGTAATCTAAAGTGCTTCAGTTTGTTCCAGTTCTTTCGACAGATAGGTGTACATCGATATCAGACCCCACATTCAATAACATATGACCACTGTTTGTGTTTACCGATATTTTGGTCACGAAGGAAATAATTCCTTACAATGTTATAGAGTATTCGCGTCATAATTATGTACTTCGACATATGACAATGCCATGTGAAATGGTCTATAGTTGTACGCGACAACTTGAAGACGATGTCCTAAATGCAACGTAAGTCGTGGATGTCGGTTATTTTGAAGAGATGCCACATAGAATAGCCCGCAGTGTTGTTTATTCAAAAGAAGTAAAATACCGTTACATCGGCAGAAATACTTCTGGGATGATCCGACACTTAAAAACACATAATATAAATGAAGAGGAATAGTCACAGAACACCTCCGGTCCGGTCTGAATCACAAGAAGCTTCCCTGCTAACAACGATTGTGAGGCATCCAGGCAGATTTACATCCTAGTAACAGTTATTAACAAATTATACGGGTTATTCAGTTAAGACGTCCACCTAAAATAACTCGTGAACAGTTTAAGATACTGGCATTCTGTCTTCACTTTCGTAAATGGTATTAAGGAGCTCATAGTTCAACATGCAGAGCTTTCCTAGGCTTTTGACAAAATTTATCGTCACACACGTTTCCATACGAGAACTGCTGATGATAACTACCAAGCGTACACTCGTAGTTACTGGGACGTCGCGTTGCAAAGCTCGCAGCACACGAGAATCGGTCTCGAGAGCGTTGCCCATCATCCCTCCTGAAAGAATTGGAGCAAAGTCGGGTATTTTAGATTACACGTTCCACTCATATGTAATGGGGTTGCATATGTAGCAAAGCACATCTTCTCTGTCTCAAGTTCGAATAATGCACGCCTCTAGTAACCAAGTAGGTGTACATCCTATCTACAGTTATTCACAAATTATGCAGGGTTATTCAGCTAAGATGTCCACCTCATATTAGCCGTGAACAGTTTAAGATACTGACATTCCGTTATCACTTTCGTTAATGGTATTAAGGGGTTCATAGTTAAACAAGTAGTACTTTTCCAGGCCTTTGACAAAGTGCATTGGCTCACACGTTTTCATATGAGAACGATAAGTTTACAGTCGTAGTTACTGGTACGTCGCACGCTTGCACTACAGGAGGATCGGTCTCGAGATTCTCGCGAGGGTCTCGAGATCTGCGACGTCAGTCTCGAGAGTCTCGAGCGAGAGCGTTGCCCATCACTAGCTTGAACTGCAATATTATTAAGATAGGCCCTATAGGAATTTGATTATTAGCTTTTAATCGATGTATGAACGAAGGTGCAAAGTAAAGTACAGAGTAGTTTGAAGGTAATCAGCTGATTTTTTATTTGTTTCTTTACACAACTACCGTACCATGTGCATGTAGCCCGTACTCTTTGATCTCGTCGGAGTGTATCAACAATCGTCAACAATCCAAAAACTGTTCAGTACCGTAATTATCCAGTGAAATTACCGTGTATTCTCTTTAACATCTTTTTAAATCGAAGTTTATAGGCGTATCGTGTTTTTAAATTTAATAAATTTAATTTAATAAATTATTACCTCCTTGATAGTTTGATCGTATATCTATACTAAATACCGAAAAGTTACGGCGGAAGTTACGGTAGGCCTACTATTCCTTATGATAATCTGCCTTTGCAAGTACTATACCAACGAACCTACAGATATTTACAAATATTTTAAAAGTTAATATTATTACCTAAAGTTTTTCCGAAACGTAAATTCGAAACAAGGTACACCTAGCTATCCTACTTAACCTAGAAAACGTAATTTACTGAAGACCAACTGAATTACTTGTTATGAAATTTAAATAAATGTCACTACTCCTAATTTCTACCAACAAACACTAAACATCAATATATATCACTAAATGAATCACGCACACACAAAATTAAGCTATTTCAATAGGTTTTAACTACTTTATCACTACAATAATGCAAGAGCTCTCTCAACAGCCCACTGATCACAAGCGCATCCAACAATGGAATGGGTGACAAACGCCCATCTCACTTACTTCACGAGATGAAAGGGTTGATGATGCGATGTTACGATCACTGTGGCTTCTACACTTGCCATCATAAATGCAAGCAATGTTGTCACCGGGAGTAGATTATTTCTCTAAGCTGGCCACTACGGTAGACAAAATACAACAAATGATATATCGTAACACCAAATACGCAGTTAGTGACATCAGCATCATCGGAGGATTTAAATGTAACTTAAAGCTTCCAGTCAGTCAACCACACAATTTCAATACAGAAATATTTCATTAAGTTAATACGGTGATGGTTGAATACTAATACAATCATTTGGTCATTCTTGTTCATATTATCACCAAACTCTCAATGATTGACAAGTTTACGCAATACGGATGTTCTTGTAGAATAGTGTGTGTGTTTTACAGGCATGTTATAGTGTTATAATTTATATTGAAATTATGTGTTTGACAATCTGGAAAGCTTTTAAGTTAGGTACCGTAAATTTAAATAAGTCGACACTGGAAAGTATGGCTTGCTTTTTAATAAGTCATCAGAGGATTCAAACAAAATTATTTATCAATTGGAACTTCAGATAGGCAAGTAGCACATCAATAAATCAATCAATCACTACGGATCTGCATTTAGGGCAGTCGCCCAGGTGGCAGATTCCCGGCTGTGCATGTGACAGGTGTAACATGGAACGTCGTCGTGAGCTGATACCGTTCGAACGGGGTATGGTGGTCGGTACCCAACGGATGGGAAGTGCGATTTCGGAAGTGGTGCGGGAATTGGGCTTCACACGATCGACCGTGTCCAGGGTGTATCGTGAATGGTTGAATGCGGGTGTCACCGTCCACAACACACGAACGACCGGCCGTCCAGCCACCCTCGATGACCGTGACCGGCGACATCTGAGACGGATTGTCAATAGTGACAGACGGGCAACCGTGCAACAAATCACGGCTCAATTCAATACAGGCCGTGCTAGACACGTCTCCCAGTGGACAATCCGTAGGAACATGGGTTCTATGGGGTATGGGAGCCGACGCCGCACACGGTTGCCACTGTTAACCCAACGTCATCGGGCACAACGACGCGCATTTGTCGCCAGTCACCAGGGATGGACACTGGAACAATGGCGTAACGTGATATGGTCGGACGAATCACGATGTCAACTGGACCATGCCGATGGGAGGCACAGTGTATGGCGCAGACCATATGAAACGATGGATCCCGCCAGCCTCGAAGGTGTGGTCCAGGGCGCTGGTGTCTCTGTTATGGTCTGGGGTGCATTTTCCTGGTATGGAATGGGACCCCTAGTTGTTCTGAAAGAGACTTCGAATGGTACGCGGTATGTTGAGCTGCTCGAAGACCATCTCCAACCATTTTTGGCCTTCCAGCCCCCCAGACGGTTCTGCGGTGTTTCAAGATGATAACGCGCCGCCACATCGCTCCCACGTCGCCCGGGAATGGTTCTGGGAACATGCAGCAGAGGTCCAACGACTGCCATGGCCACCCAGGAGCCCCGATATTAACTCTGTCGAGCGTATCTGGGATGTCCTGGAACGCAGGCTCCGTGCCATGGATCATGTACCCACGAACAGACCAGCATTGGCGGTCGCTCTGCAAACGATTTGGTGTCAGCTGCGTCCAGAGGACTACCAAGGACTTGTCGACTCACTTCCACGGCATCTCACTGCAGTTCGCAGGACCAGAGGAGGCCCCATACGCTATTAGATGTCTATCCCATGACATTTGCTAAGTCAGTGTACATGCGTGGGTGAAACATGTGTTACTCAAACTCACGCACGTATGCCATAACGTGTCAATTTTGAGTCATGATATATTCACTAAGAAAATTTATATAAAATAGTGTTATATTGACGGCTTCAGTGCTGTACAAAGTTAACTGGTATGGAACTGTTTCAACACAGCTACGTGCCGGATTAATTATTTTTTAATGTTGAACTCTCTAGTGAACACGAATACAAATTGTACTGTATATGTGTTATCTACTGTAGTTGATGGCAATCTGTGTTTCTCCACTGGTGTGAGTTACCGCACTCCTAAATGCTGTGATACTAATAACAACACAGGTTATTAGACAACGCTCCAACGTATAAACCACACAGGGAAACAGACCAGGCAACCCTACCTCTAAAACTATCAGTAAGCGTAACTTGGACATATTTGTGCCTAAAAAATATGTTTAACAGTTTGATAATGCCTTAATAATAATAATAATAATAATAATAATAATAATAATAATAATAATAATAATAATAATAATAACCAACTGAAACCCGTCAAGACATGACGGTCAGTGGGGTAAATATTTATTGAAGGATTTTCTTATATACAAATTCCTTGTACTTTACAGTTTTTACAATTTTCTTTACGTCACATGGAGAAACATAACTCTTACGGAGACGATGGGATAATAGGAAATGGCTAGAAGTGGGAAGGAAGTGACTGTGACCTTAATTAAGCTACAGTCCCAGCATTTGCCTGGTGTGAAAATGGGGAAAACCACGGAAAACCATCTTCCGGGCTGCCGACAGTGAAGTTCGGCCCTATTATCTTCCGAACGCAGGCTGATAGCTACGTGACCCAAACCACGCAGCCCTTGCTTGGAGCAGTCCTTGCTGTTACACCCTGGGGTTTGGTTTTAAAAATAAATAATTGTTTGGCGATAAGCATGTGGCAAAACAGACAAAACATATATGGAATCTCTCCCACTAGAAGGAAGTGAAAGTCGTTACCTATGATATATTTTAGAAGACGATTCACACATATTAATGAATGGCTATTTGCCATTGGGGCTTTATCCCATATTGGACCGTGCTAATCGAATATCGCCAGCTACTTTGGAATTTAATTTTAAACCAGACACCAAATTCTCATTTTATTTGGAGGAACGTTGAATGCAATCTGCACGACTGGTCTAAATGAAGATCCGTGGTGTTTGAATGATTGATTGATCTTCAACAGCCGGGCAGCAAAACAGTGGTTTTCCCTGTTCACGAACTACCAGCTGACCGGTAAGACACTGACTACGCATGCGTGCCTACTCCCCTTCCACCTACTCTATCGTGCCTGCTGCTTAACGCTCTCACGATTCCGGCGGGCTTAGGCTCGCCAGTAGGCGAGCGCATCAGCCAATCAGAATGCTACATTTTTCTTTAATAATGTAAAAATATACGGCAATGCCGGTAATTTTTTATGCTTTTAAAGACACACTGCAAATCTGCAGGCCAAAACCTTTCGTCAGAATACTTTACGATGTTCATCGGTTCAGCCGTTTTCTCAGAATCGATGTAACAAACATAAGCCTAGTGTTTTAAATATATAGGTAATAATAATAATAATAATAATAATAATAATAATAATAATAATAATAATAATAATAATAATAATAATAATAATACCGGTTTTACGCCATACTAACTACCATTAAGGTTTTCAAAGCTGTCGGAGTGCCGGAATGTTATTCTAGAGGAGTTATTGGATTAAATTAGTAAATCTATCGACATGTTTGTCTGTTAAGTAATCAGCCCAGAGGCTGGTAGGATCCTCTAATAGCACCACCAAAGATTACACGATTACCGAAAACCGCAACAACCGATGATAGCGCTAAAATTAGGCGTCCTAGGCAAGATGGGGAGCGGGGGAAGTTTGCCATTGCTTTCCTGACCTATCGATATGGGGATGGCATATTTGAGCATCTTCAAATATCATCAAGTAGGTGGTAAGTTACGTATTGCGGGTAAGTGCTACCATACAGGTGATGTTTCCTTAGAGTTAAATATCAAAGTCTCCCGTCACAACTAAATTCCTATCTGCTGTCATTTCTTGATGGATAGAGTACTTTTGCATCCATCTCTTGGCACAGGCCAGAGTAAAGTGTAGCTTCCATCGAAGTCTCAGTCAACATCCGTGGCTGTGACAATATGGAAGCTGCTGGGGTATGGGTAGTGCTGAGTACTGACATTCAGAGCACGACTAGTGCATCTGAGTTAAAGGTGTTGCTCATAGGGTCAGTCTTGCTGCAATAGTACTTTGTAACCCATTGAAGAAAGCAATGGCAAACTACCTCACTCCTCATCTTGCCTAGTACGCCTCATTTTGGTGCTACCATTGGTTTTAGGGTTTCCTTATAACCCCATAAACTCTGGTGTTGCTATTTGAGGATCCAACCAGCCTCTGGGCTGATGACCTAACAGTCAGACATCCTTTCACACATTGTATTCAATCTTCTCTCAGTTTGTTTAGTTTTTTTTTTTTTGTCATTGACTGAACTAACAAGAAAATAGACCTGTACTGGCGTGGTGGGACTTGGCTTGGTTTCTGTCTTAACAGCGATAATCCCTTCACTACACTCATCATAGAAACTTACCCGTTTCTTATTAATGAAACCAACTCTTGCATTTCCACTATTTGATTAGTGGTGGTGATGCTAATTGTTTTAAGAGGAAGTACAACTGGGCAGCCATCCTCCATTAACGTTGACTGGGACGAAAATGGTAGAGATCTGACACTTTGAAAAACGAAAGCATCGGCAAAAGAAAGGGAACGGCCATGAAAGGCGTGAAAATGAAAACTCCCTAGGCCTCACCAGCCTAATATCGTCAGTCATCATACAGCCCTTACGCCCACCAAGTTTCTTAAGTTACAGTAGGACATAGGAATATCATTTAAGCACACTTGGGGGCACGAGTTTCTTTTTTTGTAACAAATCAAAGCTTCCTCTGGTACCAAATTTTATACTCTGAGTTTTGCTAGGATTTATTAACAAAGTGTAAAATTTGGTTTAGTCGTTGAGTCCTCTTAAGTCAGAATTTATCCTGTCATTGTCTTCAAGTCCTGTAAATTGTTCAATAAAAGTGTGGGAATTGTCGACCTAATTATTTAACTCTCAAAACTCGACAAGTGTAGCACTAATGCTTTAGATACTGAAGGTAATAAAATAAAATACACAGCTTGAAGGAGATAGCAGTATTTATTTCATTATCTAATGAGACCCACTTGAGAAGGCTTGTGGCATTTAATGCGTTAAGTACTCCCGGGAGTGCAGTGAGCGCAGAATCGATTCCTGATCGAGCTATCGACGGGAGGCAGCCTTATTAGCAACACTTCTAATGGAGTTAGTCCGTAATTGCTGCCGACGAGACTCATTTGTCGCTCCGAGTTCTTCTTCTACATATATTTACGTTTACATCTCGAGCTTCTTCCAGTTTCATAATAAGGCAAGCAGAAAAGGAATTAAAGAAACTTTTAATCCGGAAATGTTTCAAACGCTGAATATTGTGGGAGCATTAAAATAATAGTCTACTTTTATTACCTTCAGTATCTAAGGCAATAGTGCTATACTCGTCGAGTTCTGAGAGCGCGTTTACAGTCAGACTTCAATCGCCTTTTCACATGCATGACTAGGCATGATCAGAAGACCAATGTCAACATTTGATCTTGTCCACAGAGCCACTTTTCATCAGGAACGACCATCAAGGAAGAAAGTCTCCTACATGAACAAGTGATTCTAATTGAAGCGATTCGAACATGGAATCGTAAGGTGAATACTGTACCTGTTCCGGGCTTCGACAGAGTAGGCTGCTAAGCAAAAGAATCCTACCTCACAAATATGTCATGGCTGGAAAATTTATAGATGAAGAACTTCGGAGAAACAAACCCGGGCATCGAAGTTCCATCCTCCCTACTTTCATTCAAAGCAAAAGGGTCATGGTAATGTCCGGCGAAATATAGTGGGCATGTAACATAAATATCTTGAAAGTAGGGCGCTATAGCAAGAGGAATACATTAATCTAAGAAATAATAAGAATGGCTTTTTACCAAATTCCAAACACAATTTTATTCACTGAGAAGTCATTGGCGATTTTCTTACACACATGAGATGCCAAGTAATTGCCTGCGTGACAATTTTTAAGATATGCTACTCTTAACTTATCGCATGGGTAATGCCATCTAATGTCTTTATGAGTTACTTATTCACTCTTGAATTACATTCTGACATTCCCAAGCCGGAATCACTCAACACTGCATATATTACAGATTCACTGCCAAATATTAGTGACCTTTCCTTTTCACTTTGATAACGATGTCATTTTGATATCCACTTTGTTACACGGGTCAATAACCTTTTATGCTTTATTGCAGATATACCTACCATCCACTTATTATTGTAAAAGAAACAACACAAATTACACGAAGACGATGGCGTATCTAGTGGTTTCTGTGTCGTGATTTTGATAGTATTTAATGATCACGTTCCAAATACATCGACCTTACCTTACCCATCGGTGCCACAGCTCATGGAGAGCCCGGGCCTTCCCAATCACATTTGTCCATGCTTCGCGGTCAAGAGCAAGTCTTCTCCACCCGCGGATTCGCAGTTGTCGCACGTCCTCCTAAAATTCATCCAACCATCTCTTGCGCGGTCATCCTTGCTGTCTTCCTCTCTCAGGATGTCGTTGGAATACCTGGCGTGCTGCCTGTTTTTCCTCCATCCCCTCTAGGTGTCCTACACATCGAAGTCTTCGTCTTCTTATTTCTGCTGAAATGCATGGTTCCCCAACAAGTTGTATAACTCTCTGTTATTTCGTATTCGCCAGATTCCATTTTCCTGAACTGGACTATAAATCCTCCTAAGAATTTTACGCTCCTACGTATCCAATGCTTCCTCACCTCTTTTGCTTAGCACCCATGTTTCACTACCATATGTGAACACCGGCCTCATTACTGTTCGATAAATCCTCTTTTTTGATCTTACGGGAAATTGTACTCGACTTGATTACTTTTAGAAGGCTAAAATAGCAACGATTTCCTTGAGCAATTCTCTCCCTGATTTCAGCCATTGTATCATTATCACTAGCGAGTCTTGATCCCAGATACTTAAAATTATTAACATTTTCGAATACTTTCCCGTTGGTAATTAAGTTATCTTCATTTCCCTTCTCACGTGATAGAAGCATGTATTTTGTTTTTTCAATATTAACACTTAGCCCTGCTTTCCCTGATTCTTTTTCTAGCTCTTCTTATGCTGTGGCCATGGCTCTTCCCGTTCTTCCCAGGTTACTATATCATCAGCAAAGGTTAAATACTGCACTGCTTTGTTATACAGTTATCCTGTTTGAATAGGGTTTCTACCACGAATAAAACGTGCCAGCGCACCTTCTCTCACATCAATTCCTCGGACAACTCGTTCCATAGTAAGGTTGAAAATTAAGCACGATAGGGTGTCACGTTCCCGAAGCTCCTTGCTTGTTTTGAATTCATTTGAGAATTCATTTTGGGCTTTGACTTTACATCTTGAAAGGTTCAGTGCCATTCTTACAAACCGCATCAGTTTTCTTGGTATTCCCATCTCTTCTAGCGTTTCGTACAGGTACCTTCTATCCACTCAATCATATGCCCTCTGAAAATCAATATACAGTGGGTGGACAGATTTACTGTATTCATAAAACTTCTCCAATGTGCATCGTAATGTAAACATATGATCACTTGTTGATCGGTAGCGTCTAAATCCACTTTGATAATCCCCAAGTACCTGTTCCGCGTATGACTGTATACGTCTCACTAGGATTTTAGTGAATATTTTGTATCCTAAATTGAGCAATCAGATACCCCTATACTTGTTGCAGCACAGCTTGGATTCCTTCTTGTGTATTTGGCACAAAAGTGCTGCTTTCCATTGTTCCAGCATCTGCTCTTCTTCCCTTATCCTTTTCATCAACTGGTGTATTTGCCTGTGTAGAAAACTACCACCATATTTTAGCAGCTCTGCATTTATATTGTCTTCTCCGAGTGCCTTATCATTCTTCATTCCCTTGATGGCTTCTTTTGTTTCATTCAAACTTAGTTCTTGCTTCTCTAAGTCAGGCCCTGGCAGATAATATTCTTCTTCTTAAATTTCTTTCTTACCTGTTCTATTCAAAGTCTCTTGAAAATATTCCTTCCAACGCTCAAGCACTCTTCTTGACTCAATAATCAGATTTCTATCTTTGTCTTCACACATGTTAGATGGGGCTTGAAATCCTCCCTTCTCTTCCTTCAGTAACGCATACATTTATCTAAAATCCTTTATTCTTGCTGCATCCTCCACTTTTTCAATTTTCTCCATTTCCCATTCCGTTTTCTTTCTTGTACATGCGCGTTTTGCTACTCTTTTTGCCTCTATATATTGGTTGGTTGGTCTCGTATCTTTTTGTAACATTTTGATTATCGCTTGGTTTGTGATAGTTATCATCTGTTCACATTCTGTATCAAACCATTTCTCTCTTCTCTCTGGCTGTTGGTATCCTACAACCTTTTACGCAGCGTCCTTGATTGCCTCCTTAATACTTCTCCAATGTTCATTTATATTTTCTGTTACATTAAGATCTGTCAACAGTTTCCTTTCTAAAGTCGTTGAGAATTCATTAGCTATCTTCTTGTCTTCGATTAATTTCTGTCCATCATATTTCTGTGCTCGTCTTGTTATGCTATTCTTAATTCTGCATATGCGTTGCTTAGAGCATGCCTCAAGTAGAAAGTGATCCGAGTCTATATCGGCACCTCTACGTATTGGATATCACTTCCATGTCTCGCATCTATTATTATGTGATCAGTCTAGTTCCTAGTGAAGCAATCTGATGATTGCCACGTAGCCTTGTGTATATTTATTTATTTATTTATTTATTTATTTATTTATTTATTTATTTATTTATTTATTTATTTCCACGTCTATTGCTTCTTAAACTGGCAACATACACAGCTTAAATAAGCCGAAAGCCTTAACTAATGAACAATAAAAAGATTTCCAGTGTTCAGTAAACTACTATCTGTATTGCAAAAAATACCGAAAAACTAGAAAGTACGTAATCAGTGTCATATTACTGGGGAGTTCCGTGGAAGTGCACATAATAGCTGTAATTATAAGTGTAAAACACGTAACCACATTCCAGTATTTTATTAATTATAATAATATGTTTTATTTATTCCGGCAAATTTAGGGATGTATTCTCTTTCTTACACTTAATCAGACTTAATCTATGACACTGTTAATAATAACCACTGATGACAATAATATGGAAACAGTAGCCTATTAAGAATTGAGACCTGTGTAGAACTTCTATGATGTGGAAAATTGCTGTGGAGTGTTTTATTTGTAAATCTTTTTTAAAGTAATACTTACTGTATGATGTGGAGTGTTGAGATAAAATATTGTATTCATATTCCATTTAGCTACCGAACCTGTATGATGTAAAATATTTTTGTAGTATGTTTTATTTTTTTATTCACTTTATTCGCTTTGTAACTACTAGATTTGTAAATTATTTTTCTGTAATAGCTGGAACAGTCCAGAAAGGTTGTGACGCGGACTTGTAGAACAGGGTGTGTTGGCCTTTGTCAGTTGTGGATTCTAGAAATATGTCCTTACATATTCTGGAAGATGGAAGGTTCGCGATTTGTGTCTGTATATATTCGAGAAGATTGTATTTACATCGCGACAGGATAAAGAGTTGTAATTGGTGAATCTGGGTGGCGATAGGCAAACTCCTGTGCTCTGATTGGCCACTCTAAGGCCAGATTTCCCTTTTTAAAGGGAGCGAGGTAGCTTTACGTGGTCTGTCTGTCGTTTTCTCGTCTGTCCGAAGTTGACGTCATCGGCGATTCCTAGCTCCCAGGATGGGCCACCTCGCGGTAAGCACTCATTTCAGTTCCACCTTAAGTTATATTTTAAGTTCGCTTGCATTTTCATATACGAGTTTGCCCTAACCCCACCCAGACTCGCCACTCCATTATGTTTCTCAGATATTTTAGAAAGCGCGTTTTCCTTTCATTCTAATTTGTAATTGTATTTGGTGTGCCTTGCTACCTTCTGTACCGTATTGTAATAATAAATTTTATTTCGCACAATGTGCATAGAGGTTCACAATTAGATAAGACAGCGTGGCGTCTAATGCGCTCTGCATAAGTGTTAGTCCTTAATAAATTCACTAATCGAACAGGACTTCGAGGAACACTTCTGGATATGATATCTTTCACATACTTGGTCACATAGCCTACACACACAGTTTATGTTCGTGAAATACTTTGTTTTTACACATCTTGAAGTGGAATCCGTGCACAGCCAATCTCGTAACTATGTGTCTCAGTTGGTAGCCCGTTTCCATCCATTTCCGATCCGTCATGGCCTCCGTTGAGTAGAAGTCTTCCCAAATGTTCCTCTTATTTTCTCTAAGTTTATGCAACAGGTTATCGTATGCTGCGCCTCCTGGTAAAACAAGATTGTATCTCACGTCCTCAATCAGGAAAGTTTCTCTCGCGAGTTCATATACAAGTCGAGATCTTGTAGTCTTTGAAACACTGAGGACTCGCTTCAGATATCTGGATTTTATCTTTTCCAGGTCTTCTAATTGCTTCAAACTCAGAAATTCCCCTATGATCTCAAGCTCATAGGTTAACACTGGTAGCACTTTTACTCGAAAAAGCACCATGGCTGAAATGTTTTGGTTAACTACTTGGCTTAATAGCAACGTTCTTGTCAAAGAACATCTAACCTTGTTTTCGTAAACTAAGTCACTGGATTGTTGGATAGATGAGTTTTGTGCAGAACTCACCTTGTAAATTTTCCATTTTGAAAATAATATTTGAAAAGGAGACATCACCGTTGATTTTTCTCGAAACCCGCAACTTTCGCTTTCCTATGGTATTTGGTAGGTTCCCAGTCCCCGTTCAACGTTCCTTGTTTATAGTTGTCAATTTGTCCAACCTGATTTGTTTGTGTTGTATTAGGCGCAGTTCATTTGATGTTTATTGTGTGTCTAGGGTTTAAGGTATAGTGTAATTTGATTTATTTTCCTCCCGTCTGAAGTACCAGTTACAACAATAACAATAATAATCCATATATTTAAAAAAATTATGAAAACTAACGTCAGTCAGTCCGACCCATTCTATGCGGTCTATTTCCTTCATCCTTTTTTTTACTGAAAGGTATTCATGCACAGATTGGTCATCAGGTACTATAAATTACTTAAATTCCGTCTTCCTCAAATTATTTGATTTTTCAATTTTTTGTCTTCTTGATGCAGTCATATCTTTGGTTATAATTGAGGTACGGAGTTCGTTTTTGCCTAAGAACACTCAGTAGATCAAGCACTTTCATTGTAGCTTTTAACTATTACAATTGGTTGATTCTGAGGAAAGTTATGAGTGCACATTCAATTTGAGTCTCATTTTTTCAACATTTTTTCTCATTGAAGCAACCATATCTTTCGTTCTAATTGAGGTACGCAGTTCGTTTTGGTCTA
Organism: Anabrus simplex; assembly: GCF_040414725.1. Taxonomy (NCBI): domain Eukaryota; kingdom Metazoa; phylum Arthropoda; class Insecta; order Orthoptera; family Tettigoniidae; genus Anabrus; species Anabrus simplex. The sequence goes on along the minus strand of NC_090267.1, from coordinate 222,334,693 downwards.
AAACACTCAGTGGATCAAGCGCTTTGTTTTGAGGTAACTACTTAAATTGGTAGATTCTGAGAAAAATTATGAGTACATTTGTCTCCATGACGAAGATCTTTGAAGGACTTTTTTAACAGTTCGGTGCGTAGTGTTGTTCCAAGGAACGTTTAATTCAATTTCTTTGTGTGATGAATTTTTCAAGTGTTTTGTTGACATAATATTACATTCTATTACTACAGCAGATCATGTGCTTTAGTTCATTAACTCGAAACTTTGCAAATACATCCGTGAGGCTAGTAACGAACAACACCATACTTTCTACATTGCGGGTGGAGCCATCGAGAAACTGCTAGTAGTATTAATAAAAGTAATCACACGTAAAAAACTAATCATATAATGTATACAATCTATGTAATAGTACGTAAAGTAGGCCTACATTAAAGATATATGAATAATGAGCACTATAACTACTACTTAAGAGAAAGTTTAGAAAATATATATATTTCTACAATATACCGAGATATCGCCTTCAATCGAGAGGTGAAGAGAGAGAATAGTAAGAAGAATATCTGTAAAATGAAGAGCGAAATAATGAAGATGACGTAGGAGTAGGTGTTGATTCATTATTTGATGATTCATACATGCTTACCTAGTATTTCGACACAGGCATGTTTAAAAGCTGAGTTGCTGGACATGCTTCTGACGTCCACTGGTAAGAGATTCCATTGTCGGGCTGCGGTAACGGTGAATGGCTTCGTGCAGATTGCTGTTCTGTGTACAGGAAGGGATAAACACATGGTGCTGCAGGATCGGGTATTTTTGTTATGGTCTGTGGAGAGGAGCTTGATGCGATCATGGAGATAGGCTGGTTGAACATTTTTAAGAATATTATGCAAAAAGCAAAGAGTATGAAATGTATGTCGTTCTTGCAGCGAAGCTACTCGAGCCGTGTGTAAGACGGCGTGACATGGACAGCGTAACGAATTCCACAAATAAATCGTACACAAGCATTCTGAGCACACTGTAATTTCCTTCCCCAGTCTACTCCTAGGTTGTTGTAAACTATATCGCAATTATCAAAATGAGGTAACGCGAGTGATTCAACAAGATTTTTTTTTACTATAAAAGGGAAAGTGAATTTTAATTTTCTAAGAGTGTGTAGCGTTCCGTTTATTTTTCTACACACAGATATAGTTTGGGCAGACCAGGACAGATGTTCGTCAAATATTATAGCAAGATTCCTTACGTTTTGGCTATACTGTATGGGAGTACCACTTATGGACAACTGTGGTAACGCTGTTTGTTTGAGTTTGCAAAGTAATTTAGGGTAACCGATAATTATTACCTGGGATTTTTATGGGTTTAATTTTAATCTGGATTTTTGGTCCATATATCTATGGTCATCAAGTCTTCATTCAGGTGAAGTGTTTCTGAGTGTAGATTTTCGGATTTACAGTGTGTCTGTATATATATGTAGGTCATCTGCGTATAAGTGGTATTTACAGTGTTTTAGTCCGGAAGCTATGTCATTTATATACAAAGAGAAAAATAGGGGGCTCATTTCAGATCCTTGTTGTATTCCTACGTCAACCGTACGCCAATTTGAAAATTCATTGCCGGCGGCTGGTGAGACAGGAACTGATCCACTAGAGTGCACTCGTGGAGAAATTTAAACTATTTAATTTGGATATAAGTATGTCCCTGTCAACAGTGTCGAAAGCTTCACTAAAGTCCAATAACGCTAGAACTGTCAGTTGTTTGTTGTCCATAGCTTGCGTTATGTCACCAGTCACATGTGTTAATGCGCTGCAAGTGCTGTGTCTTGGTCTAAAGCCGGACTGGTGGATATTGAGGAGATTGTGTTGAGTAAGATAATTGGTAATCTGCTTGTGAACTCTGAATTCTAAAGCTTTTGACAATACGCATAAGATGCTAATCGGCCGATAGTCACTGACGTCTTTTGTCAGTCTTATTTTCGGAATCGGGCGAACAATGACCATTTTCCACATTTCCGGATAAGTCCCCTGTTGCAGTAAGTAATTAAAAATATTCACCAATGGATAAATGATGTGATGGAGAATTTTCATGAGTATTTCATGGCCTGTATTATCTACGCCCCTAGCCTTGGTCTTGATGCATTTTATTGAGTCAATCACTTCTTGCGGTGTGACGTGACTGAAGTAAAATTTATCTCTGCGTGGAAATGGCGTATTATCATACGTATTACCGGTAATTGTTTTCTCTTTCACGACCGGATTAATTTCGGTTGGCGAGATGAAATGGTCGTTTAATTCATCTACGCTAACATTTAGTTCTTCGTTAGATTTCTGGTTATTGATGCCGAAATATTTAATAGATTTCCACGTCGTCACAGGGCGTACGTCAGGTCTAACCAAGTACAGGCCCAGCATTTTCCTGGTGTGAAAATGGGAAACCACGGAAAATCATCTTCAGGGCAGCCGACAGTGGGGTTCGAACCTACTATCTTCCGTATACTGGATACTGGCCGCACTTAAGCGACTGCAGCTATTGAGATCGGTGTTGCAGATGTAATGCTTAAAAACAAAGATGGTGGCCACCACATCGAGCAGTTTTTGTAGTGGAGTGACAAATTTATTACTGGAAATAATGACGAAGCAGTTTCAAGATATCAGGTTGCGTGATTGAACGTCCTTTTCGTACAGGAGGAATACAAACATTGTATTGGAATTGAAATTTTCGTCAGGAACATGGGTTCCTCAAGAAAACTTCACCTATTCGGTCCGCTCTACAAGTTCTAGGAGGTTGTATAAGGAATTTTGTAACCTTCCTTCTTCTTCTACCATCTTTCCCATACTGGTGAGGTTGCAGGTGCGAACTGTGTCACACATATGTATGTATGTATGTAGAGGGGTGTACGTATTTACTAGGCCTATTCTGTTTTTCTGTGGGGATCTGTACTATGTTGTGTTGTGTGATTTGAAGGAGAATGTGTTGAGACAAACACAAAAACCCAAACCTTGAGTCAGAAGAATTAATCAGACGCGATTAAAATCCCCGACTCAGGCGGGAATTGAACCCGGACTCCCGAACAGAATTCAACGCTGACCTTTCAATCAAGGAGCCACACAAAACTTTCTTCAGCTAATACCAGTTATTACTGTGGTGCTGCAATCACCCAGGCTCATTTTTATTTTGGCCGGTTTTTATAAGGTGTGATGCCCTTCCTAACGCCAATTGATCTTAGAGATAAAAATATCAACCCAGCGTAAATCGAAGCTCGAACCTATGCCTTCCGGTGGGAAGCCGCAGCTGTATCACTGAGCTAATCAACTCACGAAATAAACTTTAAGATTTTCCAGTATGGTGCTGACACTTCATGAAGAACTTCAATCTGATGCTATTTGTAATATAACGAGTACGTCGTTTACTTCTGAAATGATCCTCCCTAACACGCATGGCAAAGGTTTTCAGTACGTTCCGGCCTCCAGATTATAAGTTCGCGGGTTCAAACCCGGCAGAGGTAATCGGAATTTTGAAGGGCGGGAGAAAGTCCATTTGACACTCCATGCTGTACGATGTTGGCCTGTAAAAGATTTCTGATGACACTTTTGGTGTTTAACCGACAAAATTAATTAAAAATCAGTCACAGGTAACCCAAAAGAACGCTAGTTTTTCTTTTACCTGGTAGTGGAAAACGGAACTTCGAAATTGACGAACATAATACTTAGATGGCGTCAAATCAAAATGAATGTACACGGTAGTTGAGTTTATATGATTGTAATTATTATTCCCAGATTCTAGGTGTAACGTGCCTACTTCTTATCCAGAGGTCCTGGGATCGTTTCCCGACCGGTCCAACAATTAAAGTTCCGGTCTGAGTGCTCAGTCTCGTGAAACGAGCTTAAGAGCTGTCTAAAAGGAGAGGTAATGGATCCGGTCACGGAGGCCAAATAATACTTCTGAGAATGTCGTCAATGTAACCATGTGGAACTCCAATATCTGCAGGCCATCTGGCTTGACAGCAGTCGTCTTAGCATGCTAAAGCTGTGCGTGCCACGGGTTGTATTATTATTATTATTATTATTATTATTATTATTATTAAAATACCGACCGGATTGGCCGCGCGTGTTAACACGCTATTGTTGTGGAGCCAAGCTCTGCATTCGGGAGACGCGTGGGTTCGAAAGCCACCGTCAATTCTTCTGAGAACGTTTTTCTGTGGTTTCCCATGTCCACTTCCAGGCTAATGCCGAGACAGTTCTCATTCCTAGACCACAGGGGATTACTTTCAACTCCTCACCCAAGTTCATTCATAATCTTTAATCTCATCCTCACTACCTCCTCAACTGAGGCTGGTGTCAGGAAGGGCACCTGGCTGTAAAACCATGGCATATAAATTGATCTCACTTCATCCGCGGTGTAGGGGGCAACGCTTCCGCCTGTCACCCGGCGGCCCCGCGTTCGATTCTCGGCCGGGTCAGGGGTTTTTAATTGTAAATGATTAATATCCCTGGCCTGAGGACTGGGTGAACGTTCCTTTCCTCGCATTCAACACTCTACACTTCCGCAATTATACTTACACGCAGGCTCCTATCATAGTGGCAAAAGATCTGCAGAGGTCGACGCCACGAACAAATATAAAAAAGGATAGACATTATTGTTATTATTATTAATCATAATAACGTTATTTTTCGTCCCACTAACTTGACAGTTTTCGGATATTATTATTATTTCTGTTTAATTGATTACATGATGATCATTTCATGTTATTGTATAGGTCTAACATACTTTGAGAATTACTCTCTGACACTGAAGGAACGGAACCACGGAGGAATAAATATGAACAGGTATAAGATATACAGAATCTTCTGAGTAAAACATGTTGGTGTCTTCACCACATGAAGCTGAGAGCTTAGGCATACTTTTCAGTGGAGTTTTCACGTCATAAGGGTAGATACGGTTGAGTTCTGTACCTCTCTATATTATCCTACATGTATCCCCAAGTTTTCAATTTGACTGGAGTAGATTTCGCTGTCAGCTGAAGTTCACCCGCTTTGGACGTTAGTCGTGCATTTTGATGGGCAATTTCACTACTCCAGCTCACCTCCGCCAGCCAGCCACCCAGTCAGGTAAAAATCGAACTTCTTAACATTCTATAAATGGAAGTGTCGGATGGAGGGGAGGAGCTCGGCGTGTGGCGGCCCTGCAGGGGTAAAGGCTGACGTCCCGACACGATAAACAAACAAGCGAGTACGCGACGAAACATTTCCGAGAGACTGCCACATGAATGTGGAGACTGTGTTCATAAAGTATGAGATCCTACATAACTTTATTCATAAAATTAAAACAGTTGTAGGCCTATTTGTTTGATAACCCTTCAGTTGTTATTGATTTTCAAAATCAAATCAAAATCACTTTATTTGCAAATGAGGTGTTTACCTCGGTGGCAAATGGTACACTAAAATACATTATTATCAAGCACTAAATTTTAAATTAACAAGAGCAGAAGACATTTCCCTAGAGTACAGTATTATACAATTTACACACTAACTTTTTTTTTGGCTAGTTGCTTTACGTCGAACCGACACAGACAGGTCTATGGCGACAATGGGACAGGGAAGGGCTGGGAGTGGGAAGGAAGCGGCCGTGGTCTTAATTAAGATATAACCCCAGCATTTGCCTGGTGTGAAAATGGGAAACCACGGAAAACCATCTTAAGGGCTGCCGATAGCGGGGTTCGAACCTACTATCTCCCGAATACTGGATACTTGCCGCAATTAAGCGACTGCAGCTATCGAGCTCAGTAACATTTTTTTATTAAACGCACAGCTCATCCTTAATAAATTTATATTGTTTACAAAATTCTACTTATATCTCCTATACTTACAAACATAGTCAACTCATGTACAGAATGTCGAATTACTTCAAATAATACAAGATTAAAATTTACATTGCATTTATTTATTTATTTATTTATTTAATTTTACCCATTTTGGAACCTAAGTAGCATAACGACCTGCTGCGTCTTAACCAGAGCCCCTTTTGCCACCGCTTTTCAGAGTTCCTGAAGGACCTTCGCAGCTACCCTAGCGGTCCCAGAGCTCTCGAAGTCCCCACTGTACTTCATCCCTACAGGCAGTCCCTTAATTCGGCTGTCCAGTCTCCACAGACCAGGGGATGGAATTAATTTTTTTCACAAAAAATTTACTTACAGTAACCTGCACTGGTCAAATGCCTTCTAACATTTCATTTCTTTTCTATGTTGTTGTTTATTCTTATCGTGAATATCTGTACAGATTTTGGGAAAGGATCAAATACTAACCATGGCAAACAGTTCCACTCCTTCACGCCCTTCCCAAAGAATGAAAATTTACCCCAATAGCTTCTGCTAAAATCCCTTCCAATTTTATACTTGTGGTCAGCCCTGCCGATATAATTATTTTACAACTGGAACCTCTCACAGATTTCTCCCCATGCTTCCTCTCCTACATAGGCTCTGTATAATCCTACTGTGTAAGTCTAGTTTTTTCCCTTCTCTTACTTAAAGTTTCCCACCCACGTTTCTCTAACATTTCTGATACACTACTTTTTCTCTTGAAATCCCCTGTTACAAATCTTGCTGCTTTCCTCTGCACGCCAACTATTTCTTTTATTAGGTATTCCTGGTCAGGATCCCAAATACTGTTTGCATATTCCAATAATGGCTGAAACATACTTAAGTAACTTTTCTCCTTTAATTCTTTGTTGCATCCTTTAAGTAGCCTCATTACGACACGTAACGATCTGTCATCAACATGACCCTTCCAGTGCAAAATTACTTTCAAATCTCACACCAAAGTATTTGCACTTGCCATCTTTTGGTATAATTACCTCATCCAAACTATTTTTAAATTCAGTTTTAAAGTTCTTGCTTGTAAATGTTGTAACATTTGATTTGCCTCCATTAACCTTCATATTATTCTCTTCAACATATTGTTGGATACTGTCAAGGTCCCTTTGTAATTCTGAGCAATCACCAATGTTATTTATTTCCCTATAAACAATTATGTCATCTGCATACAATCTAATTTTTTGTGTTATATTGCTCCCTAAATTGTTTGCGTATATTAAGAAAAGTAATGGACCGATTATACTACCCTGTGCAATTCCCTTCCATACTTTCTCTTCCTGAGATACATTATTTCCTACTTTGACTTTCTGAACCCTTGAATTTAGAAATACCGTGCGAGTTGGCCGTGCGCGCAGAGGCGCGTGGCTGTGAGCTTGCATCCGGGAGATAGTAGGTTCGAATCCCACTATCGGCAGCCCTGAAAATGGTTTTCCGTGGTTTCCCATTTTCACACCAGGCAAATGCTGGGGCTGTACCTTAATTAAGGCCACGGCCGCTTCCTTCCAACTCCTAGGCCTTTCCTATCCCATCGTCGCCATAAGACCTATCTGTGTCGGTGCGACGTAAAGCCCCTAGCAAAAAGAATTTAGAAATGCTCTTATCCAACATATAACCCTTATGTCCAATCCTATTCCCTCCAATAATATTCCATGTCCACTCTATCAAAGGCTTTGTAAAGGTCTATGGCTATGCAATCTAACAGGCCTCCTGAATCCAACTGATCTGATAAGTCCTGCTGAAATCCCACCAGTTGTGCCTCACAAGAAAATTTCTTTATAAATCCATACTGACTCCTCATGAACCAATTTTTATCATCACATACCCCTCTGATGTACTTTTCTATTAAACTCTCCAGTATTTTACAAACTACACTGGTCAGGCTGATTTGTCTGTAGTTCTCAGATTTCCATTTATCACCCTTGCCTTTATAAATTGGTATTATTATAGATTTCATCCATTCCCTTGGTACTACACTATTATTTATGACATAGACAAAGATAAATTTTAAATAAGCAGCTATTTACCACCCCGTTGCCTTTAACACCTTTCCAGTAATTTGATCACCCTCTGTTGATTTTCCTTGCTGGAGCAGTTGGATTTCTCTGAAAATATCCTCGTTTGTGAATAAGAAGCTTCTTATTTCCTTATGTGTCTCTCCCTCTCTATCTTCTGTTTCGGTTTCCAACTCCCGACAATCTTCTACTGAATGTCTGAATTCCCTACTAAATAAATTTGCTTTCTCAATATCTGTTAAAAAGTGTTCACCCCCTTCTCCCACCATTGTGTGAATTTGGATTGCTTTACCTTTTTGATTCCTAATACATGAATACAGATTTTTCTGTTTCCCTTTGTGGCCATTACCCTCTTGAATGCCATTCATATAATTCTCTTTTGCTTCCTTTTTAACTCTATTGGTTTCCCTCATTAGCTGTTTCCTAGTTTCTCTATTCTCCCTACCCTCTTTAATCTTCCTGTTTACTATTCTACATTTTCTTTTTAATTTTCTTGTTTCCCTCGTATAATAAACAGGGTCTGAGATCATTTTACCCTTCTCAACAAGTACAAAACTCTTCTCTCCTTCCCAAATGATTCCTTTAAGTTTTGTGCAATGTGTATCCACATTAGCCCCGTCACTTATCCCACAACTGAATTGTGATTGAAGGTAAGTCCCAAATTCATCAACTTTAGATTTTCTGTACAATTTCTTGACTTGTGTGACCCTCTTATTAAGCCTTTTTGGTACCAGTCCTACATCCATTATTACAGCCTTATGGTCATATTCCTTCAATTACCTCAGTTTTATCAATGATTTCCCATGGTTTAACCAATAATACATCTAGCAAGTTATTGAGACGAGTTGGGTTTTGTATTACTTGTGTAAATCCTACCTCCCAAAATAACTTATTTGCCAGTTTCTGTTCATAGGCCTCACTTGCACTCCATTATATTCAACTTCAGGCAAGTTTAGATCTCCTCCAATTATTACCATATCATTCTTATTGTTTTTCATGAGTATCATCTATTATCTTCTCAAATATTTCCATGTCTCCTTCCTTTCTTACAGGCCTATATGTTCCTATAATTTCCACCCACTTCATATCATCACAAGAAAAGGAATAAAAATCCCTAATATTTCACCGCTGTCATCGGTAAACGATTCATGTGAGCAATAAGTTTCCTTCACCAGAATAAACACCCCCCTCCTCCCATTTTATCTCCTAGGTCTCTACGTTAAACTGTATAACCATCTTTAAATACTTATCCATTACCCACCGCTTCTCTCAACCACCATTCCACTCCTATCACCACATCAGTCTCATAAGATTCCATCAATGTACCGAATTTTAATTGTTTATTTACTACACTCTGACAGTTTACCAAGAGAAATCTCAAACCCCCTTCCTCCCTAAAACTTCACTGTTGCAATTGGGTAACTTAAAATTCCTTACATTCCTGAGTTTCATTTTCTAGTTAAGTGAGCCAGCTTGAAGTGCAGCTGGCTCTTTATACTAGTTTCCCTGGTCGGTATTATTACTCAAGGGAGTTGCCTTTTTTACAATAGACTACATATCTTATGATTAATAAAATCGAGAACAATATTTGCAATCTTTCGTTTACCTGAATTGTTTAGATGAATGCCATGCTTTATGTAACTGTGTCTCTCGAAACTGCTGCATTCAATTACCTGAGTATTACGAAAATGTTTACAAATTTTAACCATATCTGTATTAACTTAGTCCACTTCAATATTCACACACGAGTCTCTACTCAAACCATGCCCATGGGGCACGTTCACTACAAAGATGTTTGTGTGAGTCAGCTGGATGTGAGTCAATTGAATGCAGCAGTTTCGAGAGACACTGTTACATAAAGCATGGCATTCATCTAAATAATTCAGGTAAACGAAAGATTGCAAATATTGTTCTCGATTTTATTAATCATAAGATATGTAGGCTATTGTAAAAAAGGCAACTCCCTTGAGTAAGTTGAAAACTGACGTTCTTGGCGTCGTTGTGACCTACGTTGTTCGTCCCGTCGATGATCACTACTGCATCACAACTTCCGAGATTTCTTGCCGCCTGCTCCGTGTTTTCCAGTACCTTCTTGATTGGGGCCCCAGGCCGGTGCTGCAATATCTTCATTGTTCATTTCCTTAGCAATTCCTCTCGCCTGGTTATCACCAAATATAGGAATGCTCGAGGTGCACTGTGTGGGATTTTATTCCTAACTTTGCCGCGTTTCGTAACGGAGTTTGTGCTATACGTTTGGCTGCTTCCCATACGGATAAGTCCTTGCGTATCGCTTACTTCCCTTACAGCTGAAAATCTATTTTTGGTATCAATTACAAAGTTGTCTTTATTTAACTATACTCCTTTCCTCCTAGAATCCGAAACAGCTTGACACCACGCGCTTGAATTCAAGGAGTCGCCTGTGTTCTGAGTGTTTACAGTACTTTCGATTCCAGTAAACGTACCTTTTCGTTTAAGATCTCATTCTCCGCTTTTAATGGTTGTAGGTCCTGTTGCAATAAAGAGAGAATTACAAGTACATTATCATTACCTCCATCATCCAAGGAATGATACACCAGTGATTCGTTGACCGTTGTAGGCATAGGTTTGTACCGCTATTCAATTTGCACTCGCACGAGCTCACATAGGTCCAAGTATCTTCATTTTTAGCAAAATTCGTATTAAATATGCACTCAAAATGGTACCAAATTAAACACTTGTCACATTGTACCATTCTTCACTCGCTTCTTGTTTACGCCACTCTTATTCCCGATTATTTCACAAGAGAACTGGGAGTTACCTTCAGTTACATCCTTCGCTTGACGCCATTTTAAACTTCGAGTGGGTACTCAATCCAGTATCTTCATTTTTAGCAAAATTCGCATTAAGTATGCACTCAAAATGGTACCAAATTAAACACTTGTCACATTGTACCATTCTTCACTCGCTTCTTGTTTACGCCACTCTTATTCCCGATTATTTCACAAGAGAACTGGGAGTTACCTTCAGTTACATCCTTCGCTTGACGCCATTTTAAACTTCGAGTGGGTACTCAATCCAGTGGTTGTCCCGATGATGGCGATCATTGCTAATGGGATGTTTCAGCAGGACAATGCCCGAGTTCACACTGCATGCATCTCCAGGGAAGCTCTCCACGACATCACAACCTTAGAATGGCCCGCCAGATCCCCGGACCTCAGTCCTATTGAGCATGTGTGGGACATGATGGGTCGACAACTGGCCAACCGTCCTCAGCCACCCACAACTCTGGAACAACTGACCCGTGCAGTGCAGCAAGTATGGGCCACAATTCCTCAGGAAGCGATCCAGGGCCTTATTGACTACATGCCCCGACGAATTCATCAATGTATTGCAGCTCGTGGTGGGCACATCCTGTATTGATTGTTGTCCAAACTTGCGGTCAGAGGGACCTGAAAGTATAATAATGGAATCACAACCGAACAATCGTCCTGCATGTTCAATTCCAGTAATGTAGCACCACTCCTTCTGGGTGTTGCAATTTCCATTTTCTTCAGTGTGAGATTGTTTATTATTGTCTTCCAAAGAATGAAAACGCAATGTAAAATTCGTGGATAGCAAAAACCAGAAAAAGAATAGAAAACCTGAAAATCGGGCAACATTGATCCAAACGATAGCTGATGGTTACCGCACACCATCCGTGGAAAATCTGACCTTCAACAAGTAGAATTCCAGATTTACATTTAATTAAGGTTATCCACCAGTCGACTATCCTATCGGATATTGGAACATTCCCAGAATGGATTCCTAATCGAACCAAATCGACTATTAGTTGCTTTAGACAGGTTGAGAAACATTACTTGAAAGCATGGCGTTCATTGCAAGTTAACAGCAATTGTCACAATGAAAAATAAAATTCCACCTTGTATCGTCATCTAGTGATACTCTTAAGTTACAGAGGGATCCCGAGGCTGAAACATGCATCATCCCAAACAGATGTTCAGAAGGAACAAACAACACTCGATCCGATGGTATCTTACGTTACATCGATTTGAAGGAACTAAACTGTGAAAATGGAGGAAAACATTAATTCATTATGCGTTTTGAAGAAACGCCAAACACTGAAGTTCAAGAAAAGTGATAAATCACTTGAAAATGTTCTTACTAAACCAACTGTTAGGTTATGAAACAGTTAAGTCGTTAAATTCGTCAAAATACAAGTCCACATCATAACACAAACAACAGGAAGTCTTTCCAATTATCTGTAACTACGACTACAATTACAAATCTGTCTACCTACACTTGTCCCACTAAACCAAACTACAATTGATCGGTAGATCAACGTCTCACATAAATAATGTGAATAACGAAAAGTGAAAATAAAATATATTAACAGCTGACGAATCGAAACCGCATTCGTAGTGTAAATCCTACAAAAATCAACTGTCAACACACGTCACTGTCATAGCACACTAGACACTCGAACAATAAATCTTGAAGTAAAGACACAAACAAATATAAATGAAAGTTCATCGAACTTGAACACACGCGGCTAAGTAGCCAGATTTCCACGTGGGAGAACGCTTAAATTCATGCCGCTACTAACGCAACGCTATTATGGGAGCACCCTCCGGCTAGCAAGGATTATGCCGAAACATGGCCTAAATAGTGCCTGCTGATATCTTCCACACTCATGTTCACTACTGCAAACACTAACATCGTTCAAGTCGATTCGCAAAAATTCCTAAGCTATGACTTGGCTATGAACAGACGGCATCCTAATCCCGTCGTCGAGTCAACATTACTGTGTCTACTCATGCTGAAGTTATATAATACACGCGGCATCCTAAATCTATCGTTGAGCCAACGTGATAGTATTTGCACAATCACTCACACTGCCAGGCGAAATCGAAACCTTAACATAGTGTCCGGATATTTAAATATGATCCTCGTTGAAACTCTAACACATGAAGGGAAATTCGCTACAAAAATGAACTAAATGAAATAAAGCGTGAAAATCGTAATTAAACAACATGTTCGAATAGTTTTAATCTATTACTCGTCACACTTTAAACACGTGCGGTGAAGTTCACTAAATAAAAACAAGCTCAAATCTTGTTTCATATTACGTAATATCAATGAAAACAATAATCACAACCATCACCATATTCACGCATAACTCGAGTGTGAGGTTCCAACTTACCTGCCATGTCACCACTCCAAACAAAAATCATCTTGAACTGTCCAGTGAAGTAACTTCTCATCAAACTGCGTAGGCAGTTCACTTAAGTTCATTTTCCACATAGTTGTAGTTTTAATTAGGTGCTAATCTTATAGTTGTAGTAGCTACTCCTTACTATCAGTTGTCAACATTTAACTTTCAAGTTGGCAGCATTTAGCAACCAGGAAACAAATGTCTCTAATTTCAGCTTCCTTTCACCACTGTCCCAGGCAGGTCATTACCCCGTCATGCCTGCCCCCTCGCAGAATACCGCTAACCGTCTGAAAGACATTCTTGCGCCGTACCCTACTTCCCTACAAATAGCACATGTCAATACACAGAGCATTGTCCCACATTTCTCAGAATTCTCCGAAATATTTTCAACCTGTAATCTGCATGCTATAATGATTTCAGAGTCATGGCTGCGTCAGTCTATCCATTCAGCACTGGTTAAAACGAGTGGATACACTTTAATTAGGAACGATAGAGAGGGAAAGTCTGGAGGCGGAGTCGGAATATTTATACGTGATGATTTGAAATACAAAGTAATATTTAAATCGCCAAGTGAATACTCACACAGATCGGAGTTCTTATTCGTAGAAATTGAAGTTCGTGGTACGAAGTGTTTACTCGGTGTAGTGTACCGCCCACCGAAGACTGGAAACATCACATATCTAGAAGAAGCGCTGCAGGATTTAATATCCAGGTATGAACATATGATTTTAATGGGAGACTTCAACACTGACCTGACAAATGAAACCACTGAGACTAGGCGACTAACATGCATGTTTGAATCCATTAATATCACAATTCTGCCCTTACAATCCACACACCATATTGCAACCTCGCACACACTCCTCGACCTAATCATTGCAAACAATAATGACCGTATATTGACACATGGACAGATGCCTGTGCCAGGCCTTTCCCGGCATGATATGATTTACGCTGCATACTCTTTAAAATGTCCAAAATGCAGGCCTAAGATAATCAAATACAGCTATTTCAAAAATTTGAACGAAGAAGCTCTCATTGTGGACGCTCTCAGCACACCATGGCACATAATTCAGTATATAAAGGACATTGACGACAAAGTATCTCATTTTAACGAACTTCTTTTAACTTTATACGACAGACATGCCCCATTACGTACTGCTCAAGTAAAGCGACCCTCTAATCCTTGGTTCAGTCAAGACATTCGTGATAAAATGAAAGACAGGGACTCAGCCTATAGTTACTATGTGAAACATCCAGCAGAGGAAAATTTTGAGAAGTATAAAAGACTCCGAAATAAAACCACGCAGATGATAAGGAACGCTAAAATACGCTACTCGTACGAAATTTTAAATACACATGACTCTGCTGTTGCATGGAAGACTCTCCGCGATATGGGTCTAAGTAAAACGAAGACAAAGGACAGTAACTGTAATGTACCTTTGGATGATCTGAATGAGTATTTTAGCTCAAGAAACGTTCAGACGAACGGAAATACCAAGAGAGCCACTATTGACAGAATATCTTCAAAGGGAAAGCATGGTGGTGAAACATTCTACTTCTCTCACGTGACTCCAGGTGATGTAAAGAGCGCCCTCAATGACATAAAATCGAAGTCTACTAGACACGACGGAATAAACCTGTCCCTTTTAAGAAGAATGCTAGACATCATTCTTCCTACAATAACGCATATTATTAACACCTCTCTTATGACGGGAATCTTTCCTGAGAACTGGAAAAACGCCATCATCCGACCCTTGCCGAAAAATAGAACCCCCACAACCCTTGACGATTACCTCCCTGTTAGTATCCTCCCTGTACTAGGAAAAGTACTGGAGAAACTAGTACACAAACAAATGACAGACTATCTCTTACATCATAACTTACTCGACAGATATCAATAAGGGTTTAGATCGAACTACAGTACCAACACAGCATTAATAAAAGTAACTAACGGCATTCAGTTAGCAATGGATAACGGACAAATGACAATTCTTATTCTTCTCGAGCTTACAAAGGCATTTGATTGCCTAGATAAAGCCATTTTACTAGCCAAATTAGAAATGATGAAATTCTCGAATAATGTATTATGCTGGGTACGTTCCTATCTCAGTAGACGCAAACAATGTGTGTCAGTGGGAGATAATATGTCTAGGTGGCGAAATACTATGATGGGGGTAGCACAGGGTGGGGTGTTAACACTACTTCTGTTCTCCCTATACATGAATGACCTATCAGAACAACTGACGAACTGTAAATATCACTTATACGCAGACGATGTCCAATTGTATATTCATACCAGGCCGAATGACATACAAGAAGCAACCATGCAATTAAGCGAAGACTTACTTAACATTAACAAATGGACTAGTAGCCACTGCCTGAAGGCAAACCCATTAAAATCGCAAGCCATCATAATAGGATCTAAAAAAAGCGCATGCCAAGTTAGAAAGCATCAACATACCGGTTGTCAAGATCAATGAAACACCTATAGCACTGAAAGACTCCGTTAAGAACCTTGGAGTAATTTTTGATAAGTATTTAAGTTGGTCAGAGCACGTAACAAAAATTTGTCAACGTGTATTCGGTTCATTACACTCACTATACAAACTGAGGGATTTTCTACCTGTCAAAACCAGGAAACTGCACGTTCAAGGACTAATACTGCCAATATTTGATTATGGTGATGTAGTCTATAATAACATAAGTTGTTCACTTGGCTCTAAACTTCAACGAGCGCATAATGCCTGCATTAGATTCATTGTGAATGTTCCACTCCATTCCCACATCAGCCCATTCCTCCATTAGCTGTCGTGGTTAAGATTATGTGATAGACGTAAGTACCATGCTGTTTCTCTTCTGCGCAAAATACTGCGAACAGGTAAACCAGATTATCTGAGAATAGATTTCAACTACCTCTCTCCTTCAGGTAGAACACCCTCAAGGTCATCAGTACGATCCCTGCTGAATATACCCACTCATCGCAGTAGTACGTATAACAAGTCATTTGTACCGGGGACCATACGTTCCTGGAATTCTCTCCCGACTGAAATTAGAGACATAAGCAACCTAAAGCTATTCAGAAGAATGTGCTGGAAATTTTACCTAAACTCAGATTAATTTACTCTTATGAGCACCCTTAAATGTTAGATTATTAAGTTAAATGAATAAAATGTCAATGTAAGGTTAGAAACATTATAGTTTATAATTTTTGAGATATAGTTTTAATAATAGTAAATATTTTAAATTAATTTTAAAATGTTAAAATGATTTTTATGATGCTTTACATTTCATTCAAATTACATTTCACATTAACTTTAAATTATAATAAACTTATTTTTAATTTTAAGTAGCTATAGTGTTCAGAATATTATGTTTATGCAGGTGCATAATTATATGGTTTGGCATAATAGAAGGCTTCATAGCCTGAGCCCCGCCATGTACAGAAAGACATTAATAAATAAATACATTCTAATAACATTCATTTTTCACACCCGCAATGCTTCCAGTCAGCGATGTTTCGTCTCGTAAAGATACAGAATGCAATTCAATTTACAATAATTCAGTGTCTTGACCGTGTGTTAGAATTACTTTGTTCGTGAGGTCAGCTATCACAAAATGCACTTCGCTGGTATCAAATAGAATCGTCGGCGAGACTTAACTGCCGTTACTTACGGTGTTACGTAAAATAATAATAATAATAATAATAATAATGGGAAAACATCAACTTGTACTTAAAATAGGCGTTACAGCGCACCCCACTTGGATTTGACAATCCTTACATTCTTCAATCGTTCTGGATTGCTACAGGACATAGCTCCTCTTATACAGCCTGTCTCAGAAATATTACACGTCACTTTTACACCATGTCACAAAAATTCCTCTCCATCAAGCTACAAGGCCTCCTACTCCCGGCGTTCTGCTTATTATACACCACTCATAAAATACAGGCTTACTCTGCCTTTAACATCTTCCTTATTATTCTCATAATATTTCATTTCCATTACAATGAATTTTCATTTTGCTTGAAACTTTTAAACACAGGCGATCCCGTGACCTCCGGACCTCAGGAGCAAAATATCCTGCCGTGATTTTCTGTATAACAAATACATGGTGTCACGAAATATAAATTTAGAAAACGCCAAACTTTATCATACTTCACTGGAATTCGATATAAACCGCAAATCTCGCTTACCTAACTACTGAACGCATAATTATTATCATCTGAATTTTATCCTGACATTATTATTATTATTATTATTATTATTATTATTATTATTATTATTATTGGATACGTTGTTATTTGACTTTATCGCACTCATAACGGTTATTTTATCGTGATCATTATTGTAACTTTTACCGGCTCGAAGATTATTTCATTGATTTTCATTGCAATATTTAACTTCACTTTTATTTTTTAAAGAAATTTAAACACAATTTAACGTCTCGCGCGCTGGCATAAATAACGGACAATTCGCCTCCACAATGGAATAACGGCAAGACACATCATCGTCATCGCACCATACTTAATTCTACACACGCCTCATATGCAACGCGATGTTACGATTAATTAATTAATTAATTAATTAATTTAAAGGGACAAGCATTTACATCTCTACCTACAAAATATAATATTTATATCAGACAGGCCTGTAATTGTGCTGCTTGGCGTAACATTATCTCGGCTTTGTCTTTCACCAACCGCCTCTGATTTAGCCCCTCATAATTGCAGGACACATTCTTCGCTTTAAATACTACCTGATAATTACACTGATTCTGCTCTCGTCTTGAAGCAACACGCATTAATATCCTTTATGAAACTCAACAATAAATTTTCTTTTGTACACATATACAATAATTAAACCGCCGAGCCTCGTGTCGAGAATTCAACCTGTGGAAATTTTCAACTCCTTCTCCTCCAAGTGTCCCACAGATGTGAATGACCGTGAGACAAAAGGTTTTTCCTGCAGACTACAACAGTCCTCCCTTACCGATTACCAAAATAACCTTGTCCGTAATAAATCACAAGAGCTATTTATGAATGTGCTGTCTTCCTATGCAGAAGTTCAGGAATCCTAAAATTATTCAACTTATGAATTTTTCTCTGATCGGGATGGATGTCGTAGATACAATGTTTAAGTTGTCTTCGCTCACCATTACCACCGGGTAAAGTATTCATCCCTCAAGCCAACTGGCTTTAGAGATTCTCCAAGTCTATTTCAAACACCTTGAATCATCTTCTTAATTCCCGCGACATAGGCTGACCCTCTCGGACAATTAAATGATGATTGTTTCTCTTGCTTGAGGAAGGGGTATTATGCATTCTCTACGGATGCTCTGCGTGGCGTCACCACTATTGTACAATCATTCTATTTGATGGCCTCTGGACCAATTTCTTTGAGACTCATCCCAGAGATTCCACCTATTTTTCTAGTCAAAACGGTCTTATTCGCTGATTTTTCCTGTTTCTTTAACGGGCGTAATTAATCAATTAATTTCGTGTACGATGGTTCCCGCGCATTTTGATCGTATGTCCTTGGCACGCGTGTTCCACTCGACCAGATTAGATGCTACCTTCTCTGCAAGCCTAATTAAATACATTTCCACCCTGTGGACTTAGCTTCATCAAATATTTTCAAAAATTCTTAATTACTTATTTCTTTGATAATGACAGTGCCGAAATCTCTCACAATGAGGATTATTAGCCAAAATTTCATTATTAATTACCTGAGGTCTTCCGAAATGTTCCGAACTCGTTCGATGTTTTAGTAGGTCACCTCCCACTATGCACTCCATCTTGTAGTTGTCATTTCAGCAATGCAGAATTATGGGCTCATTTGATTTTGGACTCTCGCTCCGTCAAATATTATATTGAATATTTTCATTGTGATTTCGAGGATAAAATTGTTTTTAGGTACTTATTTCTAGAATTCGTTATTTATAGCTTAAATTGCTCATGCTTTTCCTTTTGGCCCTTTCTCTATTAAATTTTTTACATCACTAACTGAAATTTACTGGTTTAAGTAGGCAGGGTGCACACCAATCCCCTCGAAATCCTAATAATTTCTATGTTGGGTTTCCAACTAACCTCCCAAACTACTGTAATATCAACCTGAAATGTTTGATCCGTTTCCCATTATTTATATTCGGTTGTGTGAGCCTCCGTGGCTCAGACGGCAGCGCGTCGGCCTCTCACCGCTGGATACCGTGGTTCAAATCCCGGTGACACCATGTGAGATTTGTGCTGGACAAAGCGGAGGTGGGACAGGTTTTTTTCCCGGGTACTCCGGTTTTCCCTGTCACATTTCATTCCAACAACACTCACCATTATCATTTCATCGCATTTATCACTCATTAATAAAAATCACCTTGGGAGTGGTGACCCCATTGTAATAACAGCCTATATATGTTTCATTCATTAGATCCCTGACCCGGTCAATGACTGGAAAACAGGTTGTAGGTTTTCATATTTTTCATATATTCGCTTGTGTTGGGCTTTTATTTTCTCTACAGATTTGGTTTATTCTATTCCACACTTTCTTACTGTACTTTCTTTTAGAATCTCTGTTTAGATGTTCAACCTGCTTTCTCTGTCATGCGTACTTTGTGTTTAGTGATAGTTGTTTATACTCCTTTCGTTTGTTACACACAGAAGAGAGATAGCGGTGTCGGTCATGATGAGGTGTTGCGTGGTCAGCGCGAAGTACGAATTGAACTCAGAATCTGTGCAGACTCACTATTTATATAATCTACATGCTTATTAAGCATGCATGACGAACTAAATTAAGGGTATAACACACATAAAACTACAACATGCATAAAAATATTCCGAGATTCCTGCACACTTTTCAAATCTGAGTGAAGATTGTTGAGATCGATATAAAACTTTCTCTCCCCGAATTAAGCACAAAATCCTCAATAGAGTCCGGCTCCATGGCTAAATGGTTAGCGTGCTGGCCTTTGGTCACAGGAGTCCCGGGTTCGATTCCCGGCAGGGTCGAGAATTTTAACCATCATTGGTTAATTACACTGGCACTGGGGCTGGGTGTATGTGTCGTCTTCATCATCATTTCATCCTCATCACGACGCGCAGGTCACCTACGGGTGTCAAATCGAAAGACCTGCACCTGGCGAGCCGAACACGTCCTCGGACACTCCCGGCACTAAAAGCCATACGCCATTTCATTTTTTCCTCAATAGAATAAACTATATTACTTCTTTTAACATTTCCAGATTATTTCACAATTCTTTTGTGAGAAAACGTGGCGCAAATAATTTGTAAGGTGATTCAAGAGAAAAGTATCAAGAAAAGAAGAAAATTTGAGGAAAGAGCATATTAGCTATAAGAAAACGTCGAAATGCCTAATATATCAATGTACATATTCATAAAACGCGTTGTATCCAATTAAAACATTCAGCGCGGTTTGGATGTCGCCCAGTCTAAGACACCAAGATCATAATATCAACCAGAGAAGCAATAGTTCGGGACAACACAATATTACCGCAAAAATGTGTGTAACGCAAATCCCATGTAGCACACATATTGAATTTACGGCAGACATTTTGGAAGTCTGAGATAAAATCAGGGACCAAGCAAAGAAGTTTGAAAAGAATTATAATTGTTACAACATAAGGTTTCGATTGAAATCACATGCAACAGCTTATCTCACATATGTTCTTCTGCATTTCTGTAATTAGGGAAGGCGAGATGGTGATGAATCTATGTGAAGACGGGTGGCGGACTACCTGGAGTGACCTGAGCTGAACCATGATGGGCCAACACCGCAGGTGACATCTACAGAACCAACCACGTAGTACGATGATCGCTCCCGACAACGCAGAATGAACGAGACATAAATCATCCCGGAAGCGAAGAAAAAGAGATAAGTTTCTTAAATAAAAACGTGTAGTTTAGCAGATGTTGTTTAGAGTAGTAGATTTGTAATCAAAATATTGTTATTGTGTCGTTTTAATCTTCAAAATAAGCTTAAACATGTTAGATTATCTCGAGTGATTTCTCAGTAGATCGATATAAAGAGAGTAGATAGTGTTCTAAATCGACTTAACCAAACCCTAATTCTCAAGAAAAATGGGATATTCTCTCTAAGTAATGTTATGCCATGGGAGATGAGAGGTTTTGACAAGAAGAGCATTTCATGACGCTATAGTTTCCAAGTGTTAGGTTAATATAAATGTAGGTGATATAAGTTGATAAGACATGAAGGAAATACATGGCTATTATAAGAGGATGTCACAAGTTATGGGAATGTCAACAGACAGAAGAGATATTGATACGATTTGAGAAGACATTAATCCGATGATGAGAATATACAAGAAGAAAATGACATATGCGTCAAGAGAGGTTAATTGTGAAGACTTGAGAATAATAAGAACTGAAATGAATATTGAAGAAGATATAGAACTGTCGTATGAAAGAAAAATGAATTGAATAGGAATATGTGCTACGATGAAGTAAGAGAAGAGATTGAGTACCTATTTGAAATGTGTAATGAATCAATTGACGGAAGCTAGGATCATATGTGTTCGTGATAGAACTATATTTTATTTTGTCTAAAATCCATGTGTTGCGTTGATTGTGACAGATTTTAACCTTCATGGAATATTAAACTAGGGTTATGCTATCAAAAGATATCCCCATGAGAACGAATATTCATGCACTTGGATATCGTAACGTAGGATTTCTTCTGAAAAATAACATTACTTTAAATTGATTATGGAATACTTAGATTGATATGAAATAATTACTAATGTACATAAGGATGTAGATGAGGTGATATCGTACAATATCTTCCAGAATGATATTTCCCTAAAGGCTTTAATAAATTTTACGCGAGATCACAAATATTCATTATTTCTGGCTCATTTAAGATTCAGTATACCTTGTTAGGCCTAATGATTACTCTAGTGTATATATGAAGATTAATTTAAGAGATGCTTTTGAATGTTATGGTAATTTTAATTGATTTTTAAAGCTAAGTTTTGCTGAAGCTTACGTGAAACTTATTACTTTCTGGTGCTTATGCTGAGATACAATAAATATCGTGAGATAATCCAACCTAAAACTTGATGAATATCATTTTAACGAAGAGTCTTAAGGAGAAGTAAGAATTTTGCAATGGACAATGTTAGCTAAAAAGTAATGGAATAACTTTATGTAACGAAACTTTTCCCATACTCAAATTGCATATGCTTTCAGTTTTATGTACAAATATTGTAGATATGATGAAGGTTCGCACATTTCAATGAAGATTAACAAGATAATGATGAAAATGTGATCATCTACAAATAACTTTAACCCAATAGATGTTTACCAATCTATTAATTTTGAATTTTAATTTCTTATTTTCATTTTCTCCTCCAAGATTTTTCTAAATTTTAATAAGTATTAGTGGTTAAGTTTTACTTGAGTCTTATTTATGGCTTGCCATAGTAATATAAGATACCTTAGAATTAAGGCAATGAATCATTGGGCAATCATATAAGATTGATACGTCGGATGGGGACGTCCATCGAGTCAAGCGGCAGGTAATATATTTATCGGCGTATCGGCGTTATCTTCTGACCCCACGTAAAAAAAATATACTATCGAGAACCCTGAGATACTAGTCGGGATTTATTTTACGTGACCCATCCTGGACGGAGGAAGAGTGTACTTTGAAGGGAGAAAAGAATGTATGTGAGAGGCAGGTGTAAAGACACTGGGTGTGAGTGGGAACTAAAGAGGCTGAGGGAAGAGAGAGCGAGTTGAGGGAGATAATTAGACTTCTAACGGAGGAAGAAATGAAGATAGTTCTCCCTCAATCAATGTACAAGATATGGTAGGTAGGTGAGAGGGTTGGGGGGGGGGGGGGTGCAGAGAAGAAATTGTGAAAGACAGGTGGGCTAATGTTTTAAGGCCAAGGAAAATGAGAGCTAAAGATTTTTCTCAGGGAATGGATCTAGGAGAGTTATCAGTGAGGAATCGGTATGAGTCACTGCAGGTAGATCAGCAGAGGGAAGATTGAGATCAGGGAAGTATTACAGAGGAGTGGTGGGGCACGTAAAAAGGGACCAGTAGGAACGGCAAATGTAAAATAGAGGATAGGAAGAGGGAGGTGGAACAGGATAGTGAGAGGGAGAAGACGGAGAAGGAATGTGTTCTGCAAGAGTCAGTGATGTTAAGAGAGACCAAGAGAGGAGGGGATCGAATGAGGAGGGTGGGGTTGAGGCTCTAGTCATGGGGGGCTCAATTGTCAGGCATGTGGAAAAAGTGTGTGGTGGAAATGGAACCAGGGCGGAATGTTATCCAGAAATTAGATTAAGACATATGTTGATGAAAATAGAAGGGAAGGGAGTAGATTAAGGAGTAGGTGGTAATTTTGCACGTTGTTTCCAATAAGGTAAGGCATGGGGAATAGGTACTAACATAATTGGGGATTTGTGGGGTCTGGTTACGTCAGCACGGAAGAAGTTAGAGGAAGCAGAGATTATCAGTGGGATACTGTGTAGTAGGAGGGATACTGACTGGAGGGTACTTGGGGATTTAAATGTGGGAAATTGGGAGTGAGATGTAGATCCTAATGGTTAGGTAGGAGACAGGGATCTACGCTCAGATGGCCTTCACTTGAACCGCAATAGAACGTATGTTAGGAAGTTTGTTTAGAAGGGTTATAGAGAGATATATTCAGGGAAACGGGGTGGACTAGGGAGTGGTGGTAAGAGTACAGATCTGGAAATCAAGTAGGGATGACATAAAATTGTTAGTGTTTAACAGCAGAAGTAATGTAAAGAATACAGAGGGGCCCAGAAAAATGTAGATACTCTTTGGTTGTTAATATTTTTGGAACAAAATGATATATCGTTGCAATTCTTTCACGGTGGCTTAGTCCATTGTTTTCTCAACAGATGATGAAGATCACGTGAATGGCGCGACAATCTTGGTGCGCGTTTTCCAGCAGATGGCAGTGCAACAATGAATGAAGTAATATTGGGTAAAAGTTCAGACCTTGTCACGCAAGTTTGTATCATAGTAATCATGGCTGACGATGGGCGAATGGACGCTGCCATTGGTTGAAGGCTAGTCCACTGAAATGTCGTTCCCATAATTCAATACAGACAGAAGTTATGACCAACTTACGCGATGAAAAGACCTAAGAGTGAGGCAATGTCAAAGAATAACCATATGAAACAAATAAGAGTAAGAATATCTGGCTATGTTGAACTATGGTAGTGACATTTCATAGGGCAAATCTTCAGGCGATGCAGAGTCCATTCGTGCCAACGCCAGCCACGATTATTAACGATTATATAACAACGTGACTGAATATAAAAAAGAAATAGAGGCCTAATTATTAGTAGTACGTAGCGTTCCCGACACCGGAAGAAAAAAATCACAACGAAATGTAACGTGAATGATAAACAATGTATAATAGAGAAGAAGAATGTATGTAAATGGAACCAACCTTAATGTAGTGGAGGTTAGGCGACGACACGAAAAAACAACACGATTGAACTTCTCATTCACTAATAATTTGACGTGACGGCCACACCATTAACATACTCTGCTATTTGAAATCAAATTGTGACGTACATAGAATTGAAGTAAATCCTTGAAGTTGTTCTTGTAATTCGCTGAAAAACTTGTTACATTAATAACACATCCATCGTACGATGCCATGTCAATATAATTAGATATGTTTTCTGTATCAACAATGGCCAGATGCACTGGATGCGCTATGTACGAAAAAAGAAGTAGTAGGCTTTGCTTCTATCAATCCTATCATTTCGTGACCAGTAAGCGACATAGAATGCCGTGGTGTATTAATGTGAAGAGAAACATCATTGTGGTCCAGGGCTAAGTCGTGCGAGTCGTCTGCGAGAAAAATAAACATAGTCCAGGGCTTAATTGTGGTCCAGGGCTCAACAAATGTAATTGTGGTCCAGGGCTCAGTACCATTAGTTCCTAAGTACAGTGGTTGGCAGCATCGGCGAGTCGTGCAAGTCGTCTGCGAGAAAAATAAACATAGGGCAGTCATACCGCGCGTAGATATTGCCGATGCAAGCGGTAACCATGGTACTAATGTTGCGTGACATAGACTGAACTTCTAATTAATATTGTTGTTTGAGCAACGCAAGGCCGTATTGAAGTGGTACTGGAGGTACAAGAACACGATGGAGGTTCAATGGCAATGGCGTAATGTATACGGAACTCAGCCACCAACACGTGCAAGCTTCGTAAGCCTGTGACGGTAATAGGCAGCATGATGTTCTTGAAATGTACAGACCTGGTAATGCTGGCGCTGATGTGGAATTATTTGATAAGATAATCAGCTATGTGAGGAACGACACAGAAAGGCACGATACTGTAGCGGGTGATCGGAACTTACGAAATGTTAACGGGAAGGGAAAGTGAACGATAGAAAGCATGATCAACAAATGGTGAATAAGTTAAAAGGAGAAGGAGAGCTGAATCAAAAAGTGATGGAACCAACTAGAGGGAATACTATTCTAGACCTGGTGCTGATGAAAACAGATGTACTATATAGAGAAACTGATCTTAATTAATTCGTATAAATGACCGTGCAGCTGTTTTTGTTGTACTTAAAAGTAAATGTGATAGAAAGGAATGTCGTAAATGTAGGATTATTAGACATACCGTATGGTTGATAAGAGAGCCATAAGGTAAGGAATTATAAGAACCCATTTTATTATAAGAGGGAAATAAATAGATTAAGAAGAAAGTGCAGATTAGAAAGAAATAGGAATGGTTGCAGAAATAAAGAGAGATTGAAGCAGCGTACTGGAAATTGAATTTAGCGAAAAATCAGCTAAGGATAACATGATTGCTAACATAATTGGCAGCCATATGCATTTCAGGGAGCAATGAAAGGATATGTATAGATACTTTAAGTTGGAATGATTCAGTCAGCAATAGGTGTTAATACGTGGGTGAGTCAATAAATATGTCGCAAACATGTGTGTGCCTTATACCATTTGAAACTACGCGCGCTTGTTTTGCCAGCAGATGGCAGCATATGTATGCTTGTCGTACGACATCTCGCAGGCACTCAGTCAGTCAGTCAGAGGCTGTTGCACGATGGCACATGTGTTGCATGATTGTGCACGAGGAGAACAGCGTGCAGTTGTGCGCTTTTTGTGGGCCAAAGGACCGTCCACAGAAGAAGTGCATCGCGAAATGCATCCCGTCTATGGTGAAAACTGTTTCTCACGGAAAGCTGTGTTCAATTGGATCCAGAAGTTTAACCATGGAAGGAAAAGCATCAGAGATGGGGAGCGTCCTGGTCGTCCTGCGGAGGTGTCAATTGCAACCGCATTGCAGCGTGTGGATCAACTCATCCGTAAAGTTTGGGCCCCTAAAAAATCATTTGGGTGGCCGTCATTTTGATACAGATGATGCCGTAATCTATGAGGTTACACGTTGGCTGCGACAGCAACCAAAGGACTTCTTTGCTGCTGGCTTTCAAGGACTTGTAAAGAGATGGGATACGTGCCTGAATGTACAGGGTGAATATGTGGAAAAGCGAAATAAATGTCAGAAAGTTACTTTGATTATTTTTGCCTCAATTAAGTTTTGCGAGTTATTTATTGACTCACTCTCGTATAAGGAATGATATTCATTTGGGTAATCATATTGACGAGGTTGTTAAAGAAGGTTACTGATCTCTTCACATGGTTATGAGATGCTCGGAGAAGGTGAGAGGGTTGGCTACCGTGGCCTAAACTAGGAACTGTACCGGCATTCCCCTTTGTATAGGAGAATGAAAAACCACGAAAATCCATTCTGAGGACAGCCGATGGTGTGGGACCAGCCCCTCTCCATCTCCTTCACAGTAACAAACCTCCTGGCCTGAGAGACGGTGTTACCGTCTAGGAGGCTCTCATCCCCTTTAGAGACGGAATGAGAACACTTTACTGTCGGTTCCTGGGTTCACCTGGGAGTGACCACTAGCTGGTCCCCGACCTCCCAAGGTCGGGTCGGGATATGACCAAGGGAGAAAGATAACACTCCCTCCCCCCGAGTTTTGGACGGGTTGGGATATGAACCAAGGGGGTGAGATGACCCTCCCCCCCAAAACATCGGTCGCTAACCTGAACGATGATGCTCCTCCATAGTGAGGCTGTGTAAGGCCAGGTTGATATAATAATTACGTCTTAACCTCACACCGAGCAAGTGGCTGCGTGGTTTGGGTAACGTTGCTATCAGCTTTCATTCGGGAGATAGTGGGTTCGAGCCCCACTGTCGGCATTCCTGAAGATATTTTCCGTGGTTTCCTATTTTCACACCAGGCAAATGCTGGGGGCTGTACCTTAATTAAGGTCGCGGTCGCTACCTTCCCACTCTTAGCCCTCTCGTATCCCATCGTCGCCATAAAACGTATCTGTGTCGGAGCGACGTAAGACCATGGTAAAAAAAAATCTTAACCTCACTACTTTTACTCGAAATCCCAGTAAATAACATCAATTTGATCATTCATATTCTAGTTGATTATTTTTCTCCATAGCACTCCGATTGAGTGGGTGGTTTATTGATTGGTTAATTGTTAAATTAGGGATTATATACCTAAGACTAATTCCCTGTTTTTTGTGTACAGTCCTCTCGTGCAACATATTTTAAGAATGTATTAACTTACAACACGAGATGAAGAAGGAAAGGCAATTTACATGTATTTCGTGATATATTTCTGGATATCATTATATGCAGTTATTTTGGTGAATTGTATTGTACTGTAAATACGCCTGCTCCATGGTCTAGGGGTAGCATGCCTTACTTAGCCCGAGGCCCTGGGTTCGATTCACATCCATGTCAGAGAATTTCCCCTCAATCTGAGGTCTGGTTTGAGGTCCATTCAGCCTATGTGAGAACAAACGAGGAGCTGTCTGACGATGAGATATCGGCCCCGGCCTATAAAGCCAAGAATAACGGCTTAGATGATTCGTCGTGCTGAGTATGCATCACTTTGTAATCTGCAGGCCTTCGAGCTAAGCAGTGGTCGCTTGGTAGACCAAAGTCCGTCAGGGCTGTGGCACCATGCGTTCTTTTATGGTATTCTAAATTCTGAGCGAAGAGAAGTTTCGAAAATGCACAGATTATAAATATTATTCATGCGTAACGCGAAATAAATAAAGAAGTTTTCATAATTTGCAATGTAATGGTCAGTTACTTCCATCGTAAACTGCGTGAACCTATTACATCTGTCATAAATATTTTCCATTTTTAATATACCGTACCAAATCCACGGAGACTTCGACTTGAGATTATTTAATCTTAATAATGACATTGTTCGTGGAATGAATTTTTGTTTAAACCACTGTTTTGAATAAACAAGTATATTGTATGATCTGTTAGGAGCCCGCCTCGTGGCCATGATCGTTCAGGCGTCAAGTCTGTCGTGGCCTGACACCGTGGGTAGTCCGTTCGAGTCCCGTTGGTTGAAAACGTTCTCACCATCAGAATCTTGGCCGGCAGGGCCAGTAGATTGCTTGTTAAAAGCCTGGATTCAATTCCAAACCTCTCCGTAGTGTCCATATGAAGTGGGGACATATGACGCTGTTGATGGTGGTTCACTGGTCGGATGGGGGCGTTAAGCCTTGAGCAGACCTCTTGGTGCTAAGAGGCTTATTGGCTTAATGTCGGCACGGCTTTCACCTCTCCCTTACTACTATCATATATCATGCCATTCATTTCATTTCATCTCATTAACTCCTCTGATGGGGTTGACGTCAGGAAGGTCATCCGGTCGTAAAAACTCGCTACGAAGACTCATCTCACCCCGAAGAGAAACGGGACAAGGGTTGGACACACTTTGTATGATATGTTAGGATGTCAAGAGAAAGTCTGACAAAGACATTCTGTGGTTAAATGTGAATATCTAGTGGTTATGAAAGGTCGTTATAGCAACAGATGACAGGGTATATCAATGTTTTCTTTTATTAATCTGACTGAAATTGCATGTGATTGCAAAGATCCAGAATACTACAAAAAATTCATAACAATAGCTTACAGCAATTATGAAGAGAAGAAAATGAAATATAAAAACCAACGGGGAAATTCATTTTTGTGGCTAATGGAGTACATTAACATGAGGTCGAACAAATTAGAAAAGAGTATGTGCTGATCTATAATCTAGGCAGCTTTATTAAGCGGCGATTATATTACGCATTATCTTCAAAACAGACAAACAAACAAACAAACGAAAAACTTTCACATATACGGAGATAATTCTGAAAAACGTTCCAATATATAAAGAGGAGGTGGTACGCATCAAAACAAGAAATCCAGACCCTGCAAACACGGGTCCTAAAATTAATATTTGCTTTTAAATGAACGCGTGTTTACCATAAGAGCACTTTGGCAAGAAAAAACTGACGAAAAATAATGCAGCGATTTATTATTACGTTATTAAGCAGATTAGAGCTCATAATACATTAAAAAAGAATTAGCATATGGCTTTTAGTGCCGGAAGTGTCAAG
Organism: Anabrus simplex; assembly: GCF_040414725.1. Taxonomy (NCBI): domain Eukaryota; kingdom Metazoa; phylum Arthropoda; class Insecta; order Orthoptera; family Tettigoniidae; genus Anabrus; species Anabrus simplex. The sequence goes on along the minus strand of NC_090267.1, from coordinate 222,305,145 downwards.
GAACATGTTCGACTTTCCAGCTCTGAAGCTTCTTTTCTCGGTACACCCCGTGGTGATGAAGACGTGTGTGAGAGTGTTGTTTGTAATACGTAATATTACTGTGCCCCGAGGATGGTTGTCCACTTGCACTTCCTCTTAAAACAATAATCACCACCTCCACCATTACTGCACCCTTCGGGTAAGTTATCTTTCTTCTGCTGAATTGGAGCATGTTTTATTGTAACGGTAATATACCGAGCTCGATAGCTGCAGTCGCTTAAGTGCGGCCAGTATCCAGTATTCGGGAGATAGTAGGTTCGAACCCCACTGTCGGCAACCCTAAAAATGGTTTTCCGTGGTTTCCCATTTCACACCAGGTAAATGCTGGGGCTGTACCTTAATTAGGGCCACGACCGCTTCCTTCCAACTCCTAGCCCTTCCCTGCCCCATCGTCGCCATAGGACCTATCTGTGTCGGTGCGACGTAAAGCAAAAAAAAAAAAAAAAAAAAAAAAACAGTAGGCTAATATAGTACTAATGTTCTTTTTCTGTTGCTTTTATGGTGTAAAGTCATAGAAATAGAATAAATGATTAAATCCTTAACTAATTAAACAGAAAACTCAGTACAGTTGTTTCTTATCGTCCTTGAATGTTACACAATAACTAATAATAATAATAATAATAATAATAATAATAATAATAATAATAATAATCATCTATACTTATATATACTGAGATTTTTGTCTGTATATTGCTCAGAATTTAAAAAGAATGGTATCTCTGTATCGGTCGTGTCCACAGTAACGAGGAAATGCATTTTTTACTTTTCCGTAATTTCTGTCTATCATTCTGTATGCTTGCACACGCATCACGAGAAAACGGCTGAAGATAATTGAATGCAAATCGCTATGTAAAGTCGGGGAACGAGGCACTACAATCTAGGCAATAAATCATTTTATTCACTCTGAGCGAAATGGTAGTTTAGGGGAAGGCCAAAAATTTAATTCTCGAATGTTTTTGTTATTAGTGGTCCTATCGATAAATACTGCGTAACTAAACTCATATAGAATTAAATTTCCGATCATTTATGTCTTATACATTTTATCGTACCGGATATGGTAACAGAGATATTCATGAATTTGTATTTTTGTTGCTAAGTCCATATCAACGCTGAGCCACGAGAAAATAGGTTAACAGAATTTAATGAAAATCGGTATATTTAGTCGGAGAATAAGAAACTACCGTCTAAGCTATAAACAATTCTATTCACCCTGGATGAAATGGTAGTTTAAGGGAAGGTGCATAAAATGTAATTCTTGAATACAATACCTATGTTATTGGTGCTATCGAAAAGTACTACAAAACAGAATTTATAGAGAATTCATTTGTCGATCATTTATGTTTTATTCAGTTTTGTCGTACCGACTATGATAAGAGTGGTATTTCAGAGTCGGAAGAAAACTAAATGTGAAGGCCTACAATATCGAAAGTTCATAAAATTGATCAACAGCAACATTACGGTGAGCAGTGTGATGTTCTTTGTCTCTTATGGTGCCACTCATGGGATTACTGCTGCGTACCGAGTATAACAGCCTGCCTCAATCAATCAATCAATCAATCAATCAATCAATCAATCAATCAATCAATCAATCAATCAATCAATCAATCAATCAATCAATCAATCAATCATGATCTGCATTTAGAGCAGTCGCCCAGGTGGCAGATACACTCTCTGTTGTTTCCTAAGTTATTTCAAAGAAATTGGAAATTTATTGAACAACTCCTTTGGTAAGTTATTCCAATCCCTAATTCCCCTTCCTATTAACGAATATTTGCCCCAAATTGTCCTCTTGAATTCCACCTTTATCTTCGTATTATGATCTTTCCTACTTTTAAAAACACCAGTCAAACTTATTCGTCTACTAATGTCATTCCACGCCATCTCTTCGCTGACAGATCGGAACATACCACTTAGTCGAGCAGTTCGTTTTCTTTCTCCCAAGTCTTCCCAGCCCAAACTTTGCAACATTTTTGTAACGCTACTCTTCCGTCGGACATAACCCAGAACAAATCGAGTTGCTTTTCTCTGGATTTTTTTCAGTTCTTGAATCAAGTAATCCTGGTGAGGGTCCCATACAGTGGAACCATACTCTAGTTGGGACCTTATCAGGGACTTATATGCCTTCTCCTTTACATCCTTACTACAACCCCTCAACACCCTCATAACCATGTGCAGAGTTCTATAACCTTCATTTACAATCCCATTTATGTGATTACCCCACTGAAGATCTTTCCTTATACTAACACCTAGATACTTACACTGATCCCCAAAAGGAACTTTCAACCCATCAACGCAGTAATTAAAACAGAGAGGACTTTTATTATTTGTGAAACTCACAACCTGGCTTATAACCCAGTTTATCAACATGCCATTGCCTGCTGTCCATCTCACAACATTGTCGAGGCCACGTTGCAGTTGCTCACAATCATGTAACATTTATTACTCTATACAGAATAACATAATCCACAAAAAGCCTTATCTCTGATTTCACTTCTTAACACATATCATTGATATATATATAAGTTAACGTAAAGGTCCAATAATACTGCCTTGAGCAATTCCCCTCTTAATTATTACAGGATCAGGTAAAGCCTCGCCCACTCTAATTCTCCGAGATCTATTTTCTAGGAATATACCAGCCCATTCAGTTCTTTGTCCAGTCCAATTGCACTCATTTTTGCCAGTAGTCTCCCATGATCCACCCTATCAAATGCTTTAGACAGGTCAATCGCGATACAGTTCATTTGACCTCCTGAATCCAAGATATCTGCTATATCTTCCTGGAATCCTACAAGTTGAGCTTCAGTGGAACAACCTTTCCTAAACCCGAACTGCCTTCTATCGGACCAGTTATCAATTTCGCACACATGTCTAATATAATCAGAAATAATGCTTTCCCAAAGCTTACATGCAACGCATGTCAAACTTACTGGCCTGTATTTTTCAGCTTTTTGTCTATCACCCTTTTCTTTATACACAGGGGCTACTATAGCAACTCTCCATTCATTTGGTATAGCTCCATCATGCAAACAATAATCAAATAAGTACTTCAGATATGGTAATATATCCCAACGCACTGTCTTTAGTATATCCCCAGAAATCTTATCAATTCCAGCCGATTTTCTAGTTTTCAACATTTGTACCTTATTGTAAATGTCTTTGTTATCATAACCTATGTAAATTTTAATACTCCTTTGGCATTAGTCACCTCCTCTCTCTGGACATTATCCTTGTAACCAACAATCTTTACATACTGCTGACTAAATACTTCTGCCTGTTGAAGATCCTCACATACACACTCCCCTTGTTCATGAATGATTCCTGGAATGTCTTTCTTGGAACCAGTTTCTGCCTTAAAGTACCTATACATACTTTTCCATTTTTCACTAAAATTTGTATGACTGTCACTTACGCTTGCCTTCATGTTATCCTTAGATGTCTTCTTTGCTAGATTCAGTTACCTAGTAAGTTCCTTCAATTTCTCCTTACTTCCACAGCAATTTTTAACTCTATTTCTTTCCAACCTGCACCTCCTTCTTAGTCTCTTTATTTCTCTATTAAATAAGGTGGGTCTTAAGCATTCCCATCCCAGAGTCCGTTCATATTTTTATTTACCGTTTTCCACCGATCATAATTACTTTTTAAAATGTGCCTCATGCCTGCTTTATCAGCCATATGGTACTGCCTAATAGTCCTACTTTTAAGACTTTCCTTCTTATCACATTTATTTTTAACTACAGCAAAACAGCTTCGTAATCACTAATTCCATCTATTACTTCGGTTTCTCTATAGAGCTCATCTGGTTTTATCAGCACCACCCCTTTAGTTGGTTCAATCACTTTCTGAATCAGTTGTTCTTCCCATAATAGGTCATTGACTTTTTAGGTCATGCTTCCTGTCGTTCGCGATTACCTTCCCAATTGGCATTTGGTAAATTCAGATCTCCCGCTACAATCACATTCCTTTCCATGTCGTTTCCTACATAGCTGATTATCCCCATTGCTCTTCCGAACAAATTTCCTAACTTATACGTACCACTGCGGTTTAGGTGAAGGCCATCTGAGCGCAGATCCCTATCTCCTACTCACCCAATAGGATCTATAAATTTCACTCCCAGTTTCACACATACCCACTCTATAGTCTCATTAAAATCCCCAATCACCCTCCAGTCAGTATCCCTCCTACACAGTATTCCACTGATAACAATCTCCGCTTCCTTAAACTTCAGCTATGCTGCATTTACCAGCACATCCCCAACTATGTTGGTATTTATACCTGCTTGTTTTACGTTTTTGGCACCAACGTGAAACACTACCACCTTCTCCTTCCCCTCCTCCTTCTCTTCTGCTTTCCTCAACATCTGCCTCAACCTAATTCCTGGATAACACTCTACCCTGGTTCCCTTTCCTTCACACACTTTCCCCACATGTTTAATAATAGAATCCCCCATGATCAGAGCCTCAACCCTACCCACCTCATTTGATCCCCTCCCCTCCTGGTCAGCCCTATCTTTCCTGACAGCTGCAGAAGCTAGTTCCTCCTCCCTTTTCTCCCTCCCATGACCCTGTTCCACCTGTCTTTTCCTATCCTACTGTATTGAATTCCCTCGTGAAACCGAGTTTTGTTTTTGTCACCATATAAGCAATGCCACCAATGCCAGCCAACTGGAACAGAATTCTCATTAAAATGTGAACAAAATTCAAACAAATATTGTACAATATGTTTTGAAACCTGCTTTTGTAAATCTCAATAACACAATTTCGAATACCATGTTGACCTATTTCTCCATCGCTGAGTTGTAGAAACTTTTACTCCAGTAATTTATACTAATTTCAGTCATCAGATTTTGAGTAACATATTGCAACCTTAAGTCAACAGCGCTCTATTAAAAAATGTAACTTGCTAGCTAGCGATTTTTTCAAGATCTTTGCCCTTTCCCTTCGCGAACAATACGTCGCATGAGGATATGTTACCTCCTCCCCTTAGGATGTTAACTCCGCCTCTAGCTGTAGAGCCGATCTCAAGCCCGGATAAAGGAGGAGAGGCACCCTAAATACTAGAGAAATGTAAAGGCAATACCCCTGCGTCAACTCCGGGACCCTGGTCAATTCAGAAAAAAGCTAGACAAGCTAAATACCAACCGATGTGGTAGTCTTAAAAACTAAAGTTGTATCCCGAGTCTTTATACATAGAGTCGAAGCTTGGTCGAGTCAGATATTTCATTCGTGTTAATTGTAACAGTACATTCAATGTAATGATAATCTTCCTCACCAGGCTTTAATTACTGGCAGCTGTATTCAAGGATATCGCTTACATCGCATGACCAGGTAGCTTCTCTGTATACGTCAGTGGATTTCTGAAGCCGCGTGGCGGTCGGTATCCCATATCAGAACGTTCTTAGAAAGCAAGCGAATACCCTCTTCACATGTTCTGATTTCTGAATACTAACTGCCTCAGCAATTCACCTCCAAGAATTCAGACTGGCCAGCACTCCCGTCACCATATCACACTATACTCGAGAGGAGTGCCTCTTTCCCGAGTACACTGTCTCTACGAAGGTAGGCAGCATCTGCTGTGTATAGGAAACTGCATGTTATTGCAGTAGAAGGTTGCTCTCGAATCAGAAGAGTTAAAATCTACCACCCAACAGAACCCTCGCTTCAGTACACAGAGAAAAACAACTAAAATAATGCCAGACTCATCTAGAGGTCCTGTAGCCAATCCACACTCCTAAGAGGAAAGTTTCTAAGTTTCCATTCTAGTCGCCTATTACGGCAGTATTCCACCACTCTCACACCTACATAGAAAGAAAATATTTGGTCTATTTCCTTTGTCTGTTAATTTTTGTAAATAGTATAATTATTAAAATCACAGGAATAGAACCAGCTTTTGGGTGGTTAGGCCGTGTGCATTATGCAGAGTTTCGTCCAGACGTGCCATTTGGACTCATCAGCTGGAATGGCACGCCCCTCCAGGACTCTGCTTAGCAGTGGCAGACCAAACTGTGTGGCCCCGCCGTGTTAGCAAATCAAGTTTGCTAACCTGCTAAAGGAGAAATGACTTCTCCGTTTAAAAAATGCTCCCCCATTGGAGATACAATTTCAAAAAAGGCTTTCACAGCCGCAGATCTTAAAATTTTAAGGTTAGCAAACTTGATTTGCTAACACGGCGGGGAACCATCACCTAGACGACATCCACAGGAAAGCTTTAAGCCGTTTTCGAGCACTCAGATCCCTAACAGGTTTCACATGGGGACTTAAACCCACCCAGATAATTAACGTTTATAAGACTTTCATCCAACCATTAATAACCTACGCCTCCCTGACATGGATCACAGCCCACCCAACTGAATACGTTAAACTTAACGGACTCGACCGACACGCCATACGTATAGCTCACCATCTACCTACAGATACACCCTCTGCCAATTTCACCCCCTATTATACCTTCCCAAAAATAACATCATACCTACATAAACTACGCCTCCAATATTTGACAAGAGGCACACTCCATAACCACCCTATAATTAAAGAAGCCCTACCACTGTCACCCCTAGCCACCGCAATTCTAAACGACAACCGCACTCCAGAAAATTCCCATATTTTCCCACCTCCCATCACCTAACTTCCACCACCTTCCCACTGTCACCGCCACAAAATCTCAACAATCGCATATCATAATTGAAAGGATGCTCCTGACCACGGTGACACATCACCAGAATAGTGTACCGGCCGACTCAGGCACCAAAAGTCTGTCACAGATAATAAGTGAAAGTGAAGTGAAGTGAAATCTCTAGTAATTCTCAAAGAAAGTGAAAAATCTCAGTGAATTTACCAAGTGAGTGTTTCAAATTGTATACGTGAAAATGAATAATATTACAATCACCACTATTATTAGTATAAGATTATTACTATTATTATTGCTTTTCAAAATATTATTATTATTATCATACTATGGCTATTAAACAAAATTATCACTACTTCTCTGGACAGCAATAATAATATCTAAACGGACAACACAAACATTTGGTTAACATAATTATCATTATCATTATTAAATTACCGTCATTTTTATTACTATTTATTTACTAAATATTTTATTTCCATCCTATGCAAAGATAAGAATTCAAAATATAAACCGCCACTAAACGAGACCAAACCATCAATGAACACATACTTACTACTAGCGCATTGTTGACAACACTGACTGACCCACTAACACAGTGACCACTACGATTATGAATGACATTCCAAACAAACATGTGACTAGTAGTACTACCACAGATGTTTGTAAACAAACAAATAACACCAAGACAAGACAGACCGTACCCCGCAAAAGACGTACTAAATAGTATAAACCACTGTATAAATAAATATTAAATATGTAACTTGTGAAATACAAAGTGTATCGTATTACCAAATACATATGTTACAATACGAAAACAAAATGGACCTAAAAACTATAGCCAAGCAAGAGGCTCCACGAAACAAGAAATTACCTTTCAAAATTGTGTAAAATATATAACTTGTGCTAAATATATAATTATTGTAAATTGATACATATGTAATGAATACGATCAGCAAGAAGGACTTAAAGACTCTAACCAAAGAAGAAGCTTAATGAAACAATTACCAAATGTAAATATATGTAAATATAAATGTACAAAGAAAGAATTCAATAAACGGGATCTAGCGGGGGAAGACTATGGGGGGGGGGGGTGTGGTGCGGGTCCTCTCCGTGGGATGGTTCCCCTTGGTGGTCCGGCGACCTCTGCGCCAAATCAACAATATAAATGACGTATGTACAACACATACTATCTCGTTTAAAGCCATAATAACAAAAATCAACAATCAAAGGCCAAAGAGCTACTAGTTTAGCTGACGGCCCGCCTGTCAAAGGACAGGAATGAAATAACCTCAGCAGCAGCAGCAGTTTGGTCTGCCACTGCTAAGCAGAGTCCTGGAGGGGCGTGCCATTCCAGCTGATGAGTCCAAATGGCACGTCTGGACGAAACTCTGCATAATGCACACGGCCTAACCACCCAAAAGCTGGTTCTATTCCTGTGATTTTAAGATCTGCGGCTGTGAAAGCCTTTTTTGAAATTGTATCTCCAATGGGGGAGCATTTTTTAAACGGAGAAGTCATTTCTCCTTTAGCAGGTTAGCAAACTTGATTTGCTAACACGGCGGGGCCACACAGTTTGGTCCGATCCTTCTCGCGCAACTCGAAACTTGCATCAGCTCTTGAACTCTTCGTACGTCTCAGAACTCCCCTTACTCCTTATTTTTTTGTCGGCCGGGTGGCTCAGCATCTCTACTCCAGCTACTTCGCCGACTTCAAAAAAGCAAATTGGCTGACGCCTTGTTGGAAGTTAGCCACCCCTCTACCTACTCTTTTCTCCTCACCATGACAACCACTACCACTCCTACAACAACAACCACCACGACCTGCGCACTTCGCATTCCCTACCTTCCTATCACTACGGTTACGTACTCCCATTCTTCCCCTCTTCTGACTACGACCCTTCCTCTGCCGCCATACCCTGATCCGCCCAGTTACCTGTACATCCCTCCCCGCTACTTCAACCGTTCGACCATCGCTGAAGAAACCTCTGCTACGACACCAGTCATACAGCCTTCACCTCCAGCAGACACCGTGCGCCATTCAACATCACCACTGCCAGATCGCACCACTATGCATAGTTGTGTCTTACGCGGCGTGGATCCTGACATCTCAGATCGAGAGGTTATCCAAGAACTTAATCTCGAAGGCATTCCTGTGCGTCGTGCCTTCCGAATTTGGAACAACTTCGGACCAACCTATCTCGTCCGTCTCCACCTGCCTACGGAAGAAGCAGTCCAACGTCTTCTTACCAGCGGGGCACGTATCTACGGTCGTCAACATCAAGTGGAACCTTCACGCTCCCCTCCTAGAACTCCCACCAGCCCACGTCTTCGACCCCGGCCAGCCCCCTCATATCGAACTCCCTCGCACGTTCGTCCACCAACTCAATTCTCCTTCTCACCACCCTTAACAGCCGACCTTCTCAGACTTCTCATCACCTCCTTGTACAATATCTCCGCAACCTTACACCTACTAACCTTTCATGGCAGCCCTAGTACACTTCTCTGAATTTTCACCCCTTCCACACATCCCTGGTATTTAAATAACATCCGAGCACACCTCCTCAACCATTAATTCCACTTACCCTCCTCCTTACAATATTGGTCCTTCCCCAATTCTTTCAACATCTCCGGCCTGGGAGACAGCGACACTGTCTAGGGGCCCGCCTCGCCCGAAGGGCGGGGAATGAAACACGTTGCAGCAGCAGTTTGGTCTGCCACTGCTAAGCAGAGTCCTGGAGGGGCGTGCCATTCCAGCTGATGAGTCCAAATGGCACGTCTGGACGAAACGCTGCATAATGCACACGGCCTAACCACCCAAAAGCTGGTTCTATTCCTGTGATTTTAAGATCTGCGGCTGTGAAAGCCTTTTTTGAAATTGTATCTCCAATGGGGGAGCATTTTTTAAACGGAGAAGTCATTTCTCCTTTAGCAGGTTAGCAAACTTGATTTGCTAACACGGCGGGGCCACACAGTTTGGTCTGCCACTGCTAAGCAGAGTCCTGGAGGGGCGTGCCATTCCAGCTGATGAGTCCAAATGGCACGTCTGGACGAAACTCTGCATAATGCACACGGCCTAACCACCCAAAAGCTGGTTCTATTCCTGTGATTTTAAGATCTGCGGCTGTGAAAGCCTTTTTTGAAATTGTATCTCCAATGGGGGAGCATTTTTTAAACGGAGAAGTCATTTCTCCTTTAGCAGGTTAGCAAACTTGATTTGCTAACACGGCGGGGCCACACCGTTTGGTCTGCCACTGCTAAGCAGAGTCCTGGAGGGGCGTGCCATTCCAGCTGATGAGTCCAAATGGCACGTCTGGACGAAACTCTGCATAATGCACACGGCCTAACCACCCAAAAGCTGGTTCTATTCCTGTGATTTTAAGATCTGCGGCTGTGAAAGCCTTTTTTGAAAAAGTATAATTATTACTTTATTTTTAACTGTATGATTAAGTATGCTTCTGACATGAGTAAATAAAGAAATAAATAAAAATAGAAAGAAAATGCCACTGTTATTGTATCACCCCACCAAGGACTGAGGTTGGGAAGGGCAGCCGGTTAGGAGGATGAGGGTGCCGAATTAGCCCAATACGCATTGGACTCTAGCCCTATTACTACTTAGCATGTATCACACTCGCAGAATCAGGACTTCAAAAGCAATTTTGTACCTTTATTTGGCTGTAGATATCGTGGTCATAGCCACGGGACCTCCACCACAGGGGGTGTAACTTTCCATTCCAGAAATCTTACATGGATTGCCTGGGGTTAACACCATGACCACATTGATAAGAAGCCAGTGCGATTCCACTCGCCTACCACGTCTTCAAAATCTGGACTTTATTGTCCGGTTTGAATTAGACAGAACAGTTAGAGACTCCAAGGGAGATACTGCATTGGTTGACAGTCATGTGGTCCATTGCCCATCAGTTCACAATACGGTGCACCATTACTTGCCTTGAGAACATTATAAGAAGGTATTGTAACTCGCCCATCTACGTTACGAAGCGTAAAAAGTGCACTCCTCCATCAGAATGGAAAGCGTTACCGTTCCGCGATCTGAGGCTCCAATCCCGTTCCACTCAGAGTTAATTTGGACGAAATTTTATTCTAACATTCGCCCTAGACAAATACTAGCCGTAAGCACCTTATATGATGCATACCTGTATTTTGATTCTCGTACTACAACCACGCGCGGTACCAGCGGAACGTCCTCTATACATCATGCGCTACTGTTACTTTCAGACACATTAGAGTATCAGTTCCCACTGGTCTGTGGGAAAGGTTTCCGCGCTTAGTTTTGCGTTGACAACAGGTATCCATGGACTGTTCGGAATACCAATTCATCTTTATGTGTATGACATATTTTTTGAGAACCACGCAACTGTGAACTTACAGCAAGTTTACTTTATCTTTTGAAACAAACATTGAACGGTAATTAATTGTGACGTTACTGGAAACTTCCCGTGTACGTACAGTAGACCGAATTTTTATTTTTGTTGCTAAGTCCATATTAACGCCGAACGTCGAGAAAATGGGTGAAGAGAATTTAATGAAAATCGGCATGCGGAGTGAGGGAATAAGGCGCTGCAGTCTAGGCTATAGAAGGGCTGCCTGGCCAGGCGGTAAAGGCGTGCTCGTTTCGTCCGGAAGGACGTGGGTTCGAATCCCCGTCAGGAAGTAGTAAAATTAAAAAAACGAGATTTCCACTTCCGGAGGTGCACATGGCCCTGAGGTTCACTCAGCCTACACCAAAAATGAGTACCAGGTTAATTCCTGGGGCAAAGGCGGCCGGGCGTATAGCTAACCACTTTACCCCATCAAGTGCCGAGGTTACGGATACTGTAGTGGAAGCCTTTACCTTCCACCACTCCAAGGGCCTTCATGGCCAATATGGAGATGACTTTGCTTTGCTTTGTCCGCCTCTGTGGTGTAGTGGTTAGTGTGATAAGCTGCCACCCCCGGAGGCCCGGGTTCGATTCCCGGCTCTGCCACGACATTTGAAAAGTGGTACGAGGGATGGAACGGGGTCCACTCAGCCTCGGGAGGTCAACTGAATAGAGGTGGGTTCGATTCCGACCTCAGCCATCCTGGAAGTGGTTTTCCGTGGTTTCCCACTTCTCCTCCAGGCAAATGCCGTGATGGTACCTAACTTAAGGCCACGGCCGCTTCCTTCCCTCTTCCTTGTGTATCCCTTCCAATCTTTCCATCCCCACGCAAGGCCCTGTTCAGCATAGCAGGTGAGGCCGCCTGGGGGAGGTAGTGGTCATCCTCCCCTGTTGTATCCCCACGACCCAGAGTCTGAAGCTCCGGGACACTGTCGTTGAGGCGACAGAGGTGGGATCCCTCGCTGAGTCCGAGGGAAAAACCGACCCTGGAGGGTAAACAGATTAAGAAGAAGAAGAAGAAGAAGAAGAAGAAGAAGAAGAAGAAGTCTAGGCTGTAGATAATTTTATTCACGCTGAATGAAATGGTAGATTAGGGGAAGACGCCTAAAATTTAATTTTTAAATACCTACAATACGTTATTGGATGTTATTGGTCCATTCGAAAAGTACTGCATAACAAAAGGTAGGCCTATGGTAATACAATTTCCGATCATTTATACGTCAGAGTTTTACTGTACCGCCTATGATTATAGAATTCATGAATTTCGACGTTTGTTACTTAGTCCATGTCAACGTCGAGCATTACTAACATGGAAATATTATTAAATCGTGTTAACTGGCGATGGTGTCTGTCATGATTATTTTAAGGTGTAAACTCACGAGGTCATCGGTCCATATCAAGTAGGAAAATATTGTGAAGATGGTTAAGAAATGAGATAAACACGTAACGGAACGATCGCTTGAAGACAAGAGGAATACAACAAAATGTAAAAAAACTACAATTTCAAAAGCTCATAAAACTGATCAACAATGACGTTACATTGGCCATTATTGTGATGTTCTATATCTCTTCTGCTGCCACTCATCTCTGTCACATGGCATTACTGCTGCATCCCGAGTAAAACAGCCTGCCTGAATATTGGCGGAAGGTAGGTGTACATGCTATAAGATTGCCCCGTCAACGACGGGTACTACAGTTAGTCTCGTGCATCACAGCTGATGTTCATGGCCATGCAATTCACTTCCAGTCACGTTACTTTTTAACACGCGAGAGGTTGCACCCGCGGCAATTTGCTGCACTTTTTAAATATTTGTTAATAATTTCGCTGCTGGCCGCTGTAAGGCTTAGGGCGCTCGTTTCATCCCTCCCCTCCCTCTCTCCCGCCTGACGTTGATTATCGTCAGTGCATTGCCTGCTGCGTTCTGGAGTAGTTAAAGTTTTATTTCATTCTCGCATCTGCCGCGAAAAGTCGCCTTCGTGCGACCCCTCGCCTCGCGTAGTGTTTTCTTACATGACTGCATTTCCAAGAATGTTAAGTAAAGTTCATGAGGTTTATGGTGGCTTTCAGTGAAGTGTGGTGCTGTGGTTTTATCTTGAGTTGTGACCAAATCATTCATTGAAATGTACAAATGCAAACGTTGAGGCAATTTGCTCACACGCGACCTCTCGCGTTCTTTAAAAACTCACGTAATTTTATCAGATTTTGCAAAAAAATTTCATTAATTTTTTACATTGAGAAAATATTGTTATTGGTTAATTATGTTAGTACTAGTTGAAAGGCAGTTAAACATGGTATGTGTTTATAGTTTTATTAGAGCATTCACTGCAAGAGGAAAATAGCAGCTCATTAGACTATTAAGCGTGAGCAATTTGCCTTCGCGCGATCTCTCACATTCTAAAACGGGTGCGACCTCTCGCATGATAACAACCATGATAGATCTCATAATAAAGGACGGTAATTTTCTTCGTCTCTTCATTAAATCTAAAGCGATACGTTCAATGAAAAGAACATGGCGGAACACAAAATTTATGAAACTTATGCTTTCGGTGATTCGTATTCACCACATTTTTCAATTGTATATATTAGCAAAGATTGTATGAAGATCTTGTGACTCGACGGACTATCTAGGAAGTTCATCTGCTGTCTTGTTCATGTCTTCGCGATTCATACTTGCTTTGTAATAGATATTATTAAGTCATCATCATCATCATCATCATCTGTTTACCCTCCAGGTTCGGTTTTTCCCTCGGACTTAGCGAGGAATCCCACCTCTACCGCCTCAAGGGCAGTGTCCTGGAGCTTCAGACTCTTGGTAGGGGGTACAACTGGGGAGTATGACAAGTACCTCGCCCAGGCGGCCTCACCTGCTATGCTGAACAGGGGCCTTGTGGAGGGATGGGAAGATTGGAAGGGATAGGCAAGGAAGAGGGAAGGAAGCGGCCGTGGCCTTAAGTGAGGTACCATCCCGGCATTCGCCTGGAGGAGAAGTGGGAAACCACGGAAAACCACTTCCAGGATGGCTGAGGTGGGAATCGAACCCACCTCTACTCAGTTGACCTCCCGAGGCTGAGTGGACCCCGTTCCAGCCCTCGTACCACTTTTCAAATTTCGTGGCAGAGCCGGGAATCGAACCCGGGCCTCCGGGGGTGGCAGCTAATCACGCTAACCACTACACCACAGAGGCGGACAGATATTATTAAGTACGAAGGGAAAGCAAACGAGAGATTTTCATTCCAGGACGATTCAGTGCTCCACTCACCAGGTTCGACTGTACATTCATTCCTCCATTTAGATACCATTTTTATGTAAAACAAGCAGTTGATTGAAATCAAAATGAATAATTGAATAACTTTCGAAGCACGCTGTAATGTAAATTGACTGCTCTCTTTATGAGCAATTCCGCCGTTTTATGACGAATAGCAAAATCCATTAATATCAACAACATTCTGATGGGAATGACACGTTTGCTAATCTTCCTGACAGCACATGATAATTAAAATCTGTGCTATCTCTACTGTTATACAGTGTGTTTAAAAACAGTAGTATTTTTTCGCAGCGGATAGTACTGATCAAAATAAAAGTAATAGGAAAGTTACCATAAGAAAAAATCCAAACTTCATACGCACAATGTACGGCACAAAATCTGGCCGCTAGATAGAATTGAGAGCTCCGTCGCATTAGAGACCAACCAATCAAGGTAGACCTATATACATAGTAGTTGGCTTGTAGGCATCACTTTGATCCGATTTCTAGATCGATTTCATTGGTTGACATCCAATAACATCTACTCAGTATCTGAAGTTGAAGAAAAGTAACGCTATTTCAAGGGGAATATAAAGAACTATGACATGTTGATAAACTGGTAGTTATTTGTTACTCTTTTGTATGAATAGTGTTATGTTTATTGTAGCTTGAGTGTACATGGTTTTAATTCTTTTGTACTTAATGGCATATTTATAATGTTCTATATTTATATACCTATTATTTTGTCCATTGCAACTGTCAGTTGCCTAACGACAATAACACTATTCCAATTGTAATGCTATCACATAAACATCAAATAGCGCAGGAAATTGTTTATAGAAGGTAAAGAAAGGAGCACAAATTTTACCGAAAAGTCCGTTAATAACATACTGAACCCATAATTCTACGATGAGAAAAATTATTTTTTATTTTCCCAATATTTATTTCAGCTGCAAACTACTTTTTTTGAGAGCAGCCATGTTTGCATTTCAAGAGCCTCTCTGTTTCGTGGGAGCGAGCTCCCCGCGTCAAGCAAGCTGCGAACTCGTAAAACGCCGGGACACTTCGGTGGACTTCGAATATTCAACAATTTTTCAAATTCAAGGAATACTTCGTAACGAGAGATTTTGGCAACACAGTAAATCCAGAAATAAAGAATTTAAATTATTCTTAAACCCTATGGGAAGACTGAACCCCCAGGATAAAAATAAATGCAGTTAAGCCTAGAGAAGGATTTGCGCCCGGCTCCCGAACCAGCGTCACGTGCCAAGGCCGATGAATGAAGAAAACCCGCGAAACGCCCGGGCAGAAATAATTTATTTCGCCTGTTGCGAGTATGGGAAAATTATGAAATTAACACCGTAATAAATCGTAAGTCTGTCCGTAGTTATGGAACAAATTTCAGGAAAATTGGTCTATTGGATGCGGAATTAGCAGATTGTGCAATCAAGCTTCATGGTGTGAGTAGCGTCACCCCATAGGGTATAAAAGAAATCTCCCTTCGTACATTTCACAGTCTCTGTCTGGTTGTTGGAGCAGCGAAACTCACGTCACTCGTCAGCAGAAAAGTGTGGAGATTTGTTCTCCCAGTAACTTATTACATGTCCGTGTCTATGCTTCAAATATTCTGTTAAAGTGGAAGATGATAGAAATTTTCTGAGCTGCCGTTAATGGGAACATTGAAGGTTTAGATATGTGTGTGAAAAGTAATTGAATTTCTTTCGGTATCCAGTGTGTGTTTGTTAAAGGGGAGTCTGGAAGTAGCTGCGGCGTATGGTTTCTTATCTGTTGGAACACCTGGCGCCTTAGTAGGACGAGAAGGAGACAGTCTTGCGAACGCAGTGGACGTGGTCATTTGAGAAGAATGCTCGTCGCCTGGTAAACGTTTCGAAAGTGCGTTGTAAAGTGTTGTGTAATTTAAGTTATATGTGTAAATATAAGAAGAAATCCCAGATAGCCATGGAAGGCTAAATAAACGAGGTCTGCTGGCTAGATGCAGCCAGAATCCAGGACGATGGCTACGATCACAGGTCTGTGAATATTTTGTATCAATGTTGTAGTTAGATCATTGTTTGTCCCTACCAATTTTCATTGCGTGTGTTGGGTTGATATTTAGTAATGACCAAGCGAAGGTATTATATTTCTGGTCATCGTGCGAAACTCTTCAGTGTTGTAAAATTCACATCAAGAAACTATAAAATGCGGAGTTTAAATATTGTGTTAATATTCTTTGAGATATCGTCCGAATTGAGAAAAATTAGGAAGGCGATAACGATAACGTAGTCGTGGCGAATGTCTTAATTTCGAATATCGTTGAAGTCAGAAAATTTTTGTCGAAATAATAATAATAATAATAAAAATGGACTGGACAAAGAAGCACTTCAGGAGCGAGTACGCGAACTGGAAATAGCCTACCAAACATCCCGCACAATCTACAACAAAAAATGCCTTTCCCAAAACACCAAGATACGTCACTATGAAACAGTTCTGAAGCCAGTAGTTCTATATGCAGCCGAAACCCTGTCTCTAAATGCCAACAAAGGACTCCCTGAAGAACTGGAAAAAAAGAGCGCAAAATTGTGAGAGGAATCTTGGGATCAAGGTATTCTTTTCAAGTTCACGTTTTAGTAACAAGATAGAGACTTTATTGCATTTCCCGACTTGCGTTCATTCTGTGGCAAGATTCGTTTTATTGTGTGCTATTATTTTCGACCCGGTTTACAGCCGAAATATACTCAAGAGTGTGTTTGAAGTTACGATTTCGCCTGATATGCTAGAGGAAGCGTATACGACCCAGTTTCCGCTCGACAATAGATTTAGGACGTCACATGTTATCCTAGGAATATACTGATGATGAGACGTCCTACTTCACACTCAACGATAGAATTAGGAAGGTATGTGTACATAGAGGTTAGTGTTAGGGTGTACAGACGTTAATTAGGCCCGACGATAGGTCTGGCATGTCAGCTGTACATACTCAAGTCTCAGATTAGATGTTTTTGCGAAGTGACTTGATCGATGGTAGTGTCTGCAGTAGTATACGCAATGCGAAGAGTGTTAGTTCGGTCACAACGAGGCCACTTTGCGCGCACCCCTTTACCAGCTAGAAGGTGTTTACCTAAGATTATGGAACCACTATCGGCATATGAGGGCTGTCTAATATCGGGTACTGAGCTAGCGGTGATTGAATATTTACTGCAGTTTGCCATGCGTGTTTGAGTTCAATGAAGTTCAGTATTTATTTTATTTTACGGACCTAATTGTTTGTCGTTCTGACGTCCGTTTTTGCTTTGGCAGTGTGCGTGCTGACACTCAGTGTATGTGTGTGTGAGACTTGAGTTACGAATGCGAGTTCGATTCGTCAGCCGGTAATATATTTTATTTTCAATTTTTGTCGTTCTTTCATTTTATACGTAGTTGAGCTTGGTCAATTGATAACTTTGCAGGTAGTGTGTTGGGACAAACAATAAGTAGATGGAGCTGTGATGGTAGTCATTGTTAAATAGGAAAGAATTCTATAATGTTGTTTTATTTTACTATGTGGACTTAAGCGTAACGTAAACATTTATAACCTGAAAGTCGGTTTGATAATAATATTTTTCGAGTGATTTACCACTTTTTAATTAACTTCAGTGTTTGGAATTTCTTCTAAATGCGTGATGAATAAGTGTTTCCTGCATTTCGCAGTTTTGTTCCTTCAGAACGACGTAACGTAAGATCCTCGCGGATCGTGTTGTTGTTGGTTCCTTCTGAACAGCTGTTTGGGGTGATGCACGTTTAGCATCGGGATTATTTTATAACTTAAGGGTGTCATGAAATGACAAATAAATGGTGGAATTTTGTTTTCAATTCTGAATGCTGCTGTTAACTGGTAGTGAACACCATGCTTTCCAATAATATTTTGCAACCTATCCAAAGCAACTGATAGTCAATTTGGTTCGATTAAGGGGCCATTCGGCGGGTGTTCCGTATCCGAAAGGGTATTCGACTGGTGGATAACCTTAATTAAGAGGAAATCAGGCGTTCTACTTGTTGAAGGTCAGATTTACCACGGATCGTGTGGATTAATTCTCAGTTATCGTTTGGATTAATAGGTGCCCGAATTTTCAGGTTTTCTTTCCACTTTTTCAGTTTCGCTGTCCACTAATTTATGAGATTACTACTTTCTCCGAAGAAAATTCTTCGATATTGTAAAAGAAAATATATATGATATGCAATGTGACTGCGTTTGAAACATTTAATAATTTATAATTTATTTTTGGTCAAGGATTTATATATATATAAAACCATTGTGCCATTAAGAATTCAATAAAAGTTAGTAAGCACATATTTGCTCCTCATTTCAAGTAGTTAGGCTCTCTTCTGAACCCCATCGTTTGGTTAAGATCGTGACCGAAACATTCCCGCAACGACCCCAAGATTTAAGAGTTCAATATTGCTCTACTGTAGCAGCTGTGGCCGACCAACGATGGTATGGTAAGTGAAGGGTTCAATACCTCATCGCGAATTGAGGCTTCGACAGTGAGATTTAGTGGCTTTGAACCGCTGTACGTATGTGGGTGATAGGGTAAAATTTGCAGTAGTTCGAATACGCCCAGAGCTCGCTTCCCTTTTTTTTTAAATCGCTAAGTAGAACAACTTGTAAGCACAGTAGTAACAATATTAACAAGGAACAGTTATCGTAACTCAGTTATTTCGTATCATTTCTTTATATAGCAGTACATATGATAGCATTCATTCAATCAATCAATCAATCAATCAATCAATCAATCAATCAATCAATCAATCAATCAATCAATCAATCAATCAATCAATCAATCAATCAATCAATCAATCAATCAATCAATCAATCAATCAATCAATCAATCAATCAATCAATCAATCAATCAATCAATCAATCAATCAATCAATCAATCAATCAATCAATCAATCAATCAATCAATCAATCAATCAATCAATCAATCAATCAATCAATCAATCAATCAATCAATCAATCAATCAATCAATCAATCAATCAATCAATCAATCAATCAATCAATCAATCAATCAATCAATCAATCAATCAATCAATCAATCAATCAATCAATCAATCAATCAATCAATCAATCAATCAATCAATCAATCAATCAATCAATCAATCAATCAATCAATCAATCAATACTGATCTGCATTTAGGGCAGTCGCCCAGGTGGCAGATTCCCTATCTGTTGCTATCCTAGCCTTTTCCTAAATGATTTCAAAGAAATTGGAAATTTATTAAACGTCTCTCTTGGTAAGTTATTCCAATCCCTAACTCCCCTTCCTATAAATGAATATTTGCCCCAGTTTGTCCTCTTGAATTCCAACTTTATCTTCATATTGTGATCTTTCCTACTTTTATAAACGACACTCAAACTTATTCGTCTACTAATGTCATTCCACGCCATCTCTCCGCTGACAGCTCGGAACATACCACTTAGTCGAGCAGCTCTTCTTCTTTCTCTCAATTCTTCCCAACCCAAACTTTGCAACATTTTTGTTACGCTACTCTTTTGTCGGAAATCGCCCAGAACAAATCGAGCTGCTTTTCTTTGGATTTTTTTTCCAATTTTTGAATCAGGTAATCCTGGTGAGGGTCCCATACACTGGAACCATACTCTAGTTAGGGTCTTACCAGAGACTTATATGCCCTCTCCTTTACATCGTTACTACAACCCCTAAACACCCTCATAACCATGTGCAGAGATCTGTACCCTTTATTTACAATCCCATTTATGTGATTACCCCAATTAAGGTCTTTCCCTATATAAACACCTAGATACTTACAATGATCCCCAACAGGAACTTTCACCCTATCAACGCAGTAATTAAAACTGTGAGGACTTTTTCTATTTGTGAAACTCACAACCTGACTTTTAACCGCATTTATCAACATACCATTGCCTGTTGTCCATCTCACAACATTGCTCGAATCTTGTAAATTATGTATTACTCTATAGAGAATAACATCATCCGCAAAAAGTCTTACCTCCGATTCCACTCCTTTACTCATATCATTTATATACAGTATATAAGAAAACATAAAGGTCCGATAATACTGCCTTGAGGAATTCCCCTCTTAATTATTACAGGGTCAGATAAATCTTCACCTACTCTAATTCTCTGAGATCTATTTTCTAGAAATATAGCAACCCATTCAGTCACTCTTTTGTCTAGTCCAATTGCACTCATTTTTGCCAGTAGTCTCCCATGATCCACCCTATCAAATGCTTTAGACAGGTCAATCGCGATACAGTTCATTTTGTTCCAATGTAGCTTAGATAAGATAATAAGCATAGATAGAAGCCATATTACTTTTTATTCCTTACTTGCGTTTGATTAGACACATTATTTTATTGGTTAAATTACAAAACATGTTAGTTCATCGCTACATAAAGCATAACGTAAATGGCCCCCGGCTTTGTTTCCTATGATTGAAGGCAGTAGACAGATACCGATCGCTCTATTTAAATAGACGTATCTTAATTTGTCTGTGGGCTGGCCAGTGAATGAATAGCTCAGCCTGTAAAACGGTTGGATAGTGTCAGTTATCGTAGTTGACAGATGTGGTTCGAATCCCAGTCGACCTTTTCAATGTGTTCACATTATTATGATGTCTGGCATTACTAGCCATCGCACGATGGAGGGAAAGGGATAACTGGCTCCTAGTGGAATAAGAATATCTCGTCTTAGTGAGTTAACGACAGGTGACAGTTTTTTTACAGAAGCCGGAATATATATTTTTACGAACCATACTACGAGCTCTGCAGTAGTAACATGGAGAAAGGCCTTCCGCTTCGATCACCACTTGAATTCTGCGAGGAACGGTAGCCATGAGACGAGGAATATACGTTCACTCTTGGCAACCTCCTCACAAGCATCAAGGGTTAGATTCTAAACGTCCATCTTCCAAATCCAGCCTAAATGATAACTTTTTTACAATTTGTTTTACTTCGCACCGACACAGATAGGTCTTATGGCGACGATGGGATAGGAAAGGCCCGGGAGTGGGAAGGAAGCGGCCGTGGCCTTAAGTAAGGTACATCCCCAGCATTTGCCCGGTGTGAAAATGGGAGGAATATACGTTCACTCTTGGCAACCTCCTCACAAGCATCAAGGGTTAGATTCTAAACGTTCATCTTCCAAATCCAGCCTAAATGATAACTTTTTTACAATTTGTTTTACTTCGCACCGACACAGATAGGTCTTATGGCGACGATGGGATAGGAAAGGCCCGGGAGTGGGAAGGAAGCGGCCGTGGCCTTAAGTAAGGTACATCCCCAGCATTTGCCTGGTGTGAAAATGGGAAACCACGGAAAACCATCTTCAGGGCTGCCGACAGTAGGGCTCGAACCCACTATATCTCGGATGCAAGCTCACAGCTGCGCGCCCCTAGCCGCACAGACAACTCGCGCCCGGTTAAACAATAACTGGAACAGCATGTAGCTTCTACCGTAGCGGCAATTTAAATTTCAAAATACTGTAGGCGTTGAGAAGCACCTACCTAAAATTTTACCGATAACTCGACTCTTGGGCTAGAAGTAAAATACCTGAAGAATATTTTCTACTATAGTTACCTCATAGGTGGGTTTATACTAGAGATTTTCAATTATAATAGTGTCATTTACTAACATTAAGTCATGGCAACATTTGCATTCCACTAAATCCAAGACCCCGCCGGAATCTCTCGTACTGGTAAATATCACTAGATGGCAGTTGCGTTCATGGACATCGATGTGTGGGGAGCCCACAGTCAGTCAGTCAGTTTGAAACCTTCATTGGATATGGACGTTATAGTCGGCTAGAGCAGTGGTTCGCAAAGTGGACGCACAGGCTTATTTCAAGATGGCGCGACTATGGTCGAACTTTCATTACGTCACTAAGTTCAAATTTTTTGTGAACAGTTATTACTATACTTAGATTCTCAATACAGTGAACCAAGGCAAGGAAGTTTTGTGCCTCAGGTTGTCATTCAGTTCAAACACAGCGAACAGAACACAGTGCAGGTGGTTTACGAAGTGAGAACATTTCATCCTTCTTGCTGAGGCACATATCATCATAATCATGTATGAGTGGCTGATTCACAGTGGAGAAAGGTGATCCCATGAAAGTGAGTTTTTGAGTGCCTATGCTGTCTTGAAAATTTCTAATAAAGAACAAGATGCGAATTTAGTCGAAGTACGATCACCTTCTAGATCTGTTTCTGATCTTGGCAGCGATGTTAATTGTAAAAATAAAATGTGTAAACATCAAGTCACTTCTGAAACCAGGCTTTACCAACATTATTGTGAATAATCATAAATGACCACAGTGCTTGAATATTTTAGCCAATGGCAGTTTGAAGCCTATGAAACTTACAAGCAGTGTACTGTGCATGTATCAGAGCCAAACAGAACTCATGGCACAACTCCGAATCGCACTACAAAGCGACCGCTCCTCAGCCCGAAGGTCTGTAGATTACGAGATGTCGTGAGGTCGGCACGATGAATTTTTATGTTTCAGAAAGAGGAACGGCATAAAATATTCGCGGACCACTGGACTAGAGCAGTTTTCATACGTAACAATATCACGGAATGTTACACTGAACTCGTAAAAGTATCAAGGGACGTTATTCTCCAACAACACATGACCAGGAAATAGGTAGTAGCATTACAGCGTGGAAGAGTAGCAAGTGCCTGAAGACCTTGTCCAGGACATCCCAAAACTGTTCGTGCTGATGATCCTCATGCTTTATTCAGCCAGTGCTTCAAGGACAACATGTGTAGACTTTGGAGTAGTTACAAACATACATGATTATTGAAAAGTTAACTGTACATAAGATTGATTTGCACATGCACAAGATTGCAGCTCAGCGGATGCCACTTTCACTGGCTGAAGTACAAAAGTGCCAGATTAGAAAACGTGTGTGTGAACCTGAAACAGTATGAACACATGCTGAAGAAACTCGGACAGGGCGTATGAACTCGAGATCAAACGTCAGTCCACTGAAAGATGTTATCAAGAATGGCCGCGAAGGTGCAATGTCTATCAACATTCATCTTCATCTCCTGTGAAGTTAATGATTAATGATTTCTGGGGGACATTTTATGCCACGTGGACAAGTGGTGAATGCACGCAATTAGGAATCAATGACCTCAATTACTTCACAATTCGATTATTCTGCACGATCCTGCTACGGTTCATACTGCAAGATCCGTCAAGGACTATTTACGACGCTGCAGTATTCATCATACTCACCAGATCTTTCGCCTTATGATTAAAATTTGATCCACAAATTAAAAGCTTGGCGGTGTGGCGAACACTTTCGTATGCAAGAAGTAGTTCTGTGCCTTGATGCCGAGCTTACAGAACTTGCGATGAAGTACCTAGGTTATTGTAGCTGACGGTATTAGTTGCCTTCCACATCGTTGGCTGCAAACTATTGCCTGACTCGTTAATTAATTTGAAGGTTTATACTAAACTAGCTGTACTACCTAGCGTTGCCCGGTTGGTTTTTGAATGTTTACTGTTAAGAATAGTATTACCAGTTAGTTGTGTGTGAAGTGAATTTTTATAGAATTCCTTTTTGGGATATTGCATGTTACCATCTGTTATGTAGTTTTAGAGTTATTTAGATGTGTTTGATTTCAAGTTTCAGATTATTTAATTTTCGAGTAAAACCTCGTCCTTGTGGAAGCTCGAATTGGCCGGGAAGTATTTGATCCTTTCAAAAACGTAACAAATGATAACTACATGCATTTATCGCGCTATAGATATGATCTACACAATTTCAACTGTCATTGAGACTCTCACCAATCAGCCTTGCGACCCCAAAAGCAGTTGGTTCAACACTAATCTCGTTCATTTTAGACTATTTACTATTAAACCCCTATCAGCGTCCCGTCTCAATGGAGGCTGAGCATGGACTTAAACGGCATTCAGAGGTCACATTTCGTCTCAGCGACACATAACCAATGGATTCGATATTAATATCGGTTATTTTCCATTTTTTAAGAATGTTATCCCCTCCCAACCCTCACCCCCAGCGGGGATTAGTATGTTTCATCTCCATAGTATCTTTTTTCAAATGGTAAGTCATATGTGCACCAAGTTTCGTTGAGAGCATTTCTGGAACATACCCACATAAACCCATACATCTCGGTTATTTCTACGTTCATTTTCATCTCTTCTCAGCCTCCATACTGATTGCGGTGAAATATGACTTAACCATCCAGAGTGTCACTGTTCAACTCAGCGAACTCGTAAACGATGGTATTCAACGTTAATATCAGCTATTTTCTTTATATTTCACCACCTCCGCTAGGAGTGCTAGGGGTGTTTTATCCAGCAGTATTTTCTTTCAGATAGTAATTCACTCGTGTACCAATTTTGTATGGGGGTTATGTTGGAAGAAACACACATACATCCGTAATTTTTGCCATTTTGAACAATTTCTTTTCCACCCTTTCTCATCCCCATGCCAATGGAGGCTGAACATGGACTTCAACGGCGTCCGGAGTTTCACTATTCGTCCCAGCGACCACGAAAGCTATGGATTCGGCACTATTTATGATTATTTTTACATCTCAGCCCTTCCTACTCAACCCCTAGACGTGCTAAGGTTACCATATCTCCTCGCAGTTTATCTCCTGATAGTAAGACATAAGCAGTGGCGGTGGGCTCTTAGGAGCACAGGAGCACGTGAACACCCAGTCATAATACAACTTTACGCATTCATGGATAATTTAAAACTTTCCTTTTTTTCGACCTGATTTCAACAATCGATCGAAAGCATTCGACTTATATCGAAGCTCCGTTACACCGACAGTTGTTCGTTTTGACTGACAGTGCAGCGAGCACACTGGGTAATGCGCTATTGTGCTGAAGACTATACGCATGCGCAAAGCAGATGACGTCATGGTTTATGCACTGATATTCCCATTAGCGAGGAGCACGGTAAGGTACGTGCTTTGCCGTCTTGAGCAATCCTCAAACCAGTGGCAGTATTACAGTTAACCACAAGGGTCCGCCTCCTCCCCTATTACTGTTAGCCACAGCCCCGCAGGAGATACTATTGCATTACATTACCGGCAGATTTCGCTAGTAATTCTGAACAGGCATTTTCTAGTTCGTGAACAGGTGTTCGCAATTGCGGGAAGAAGTTTGCTTTACCTTGTGACTGGAAAATATTTTCAATTGAAATTTATTTGAGTGTTGTGTTTTGCTTCTCTGTTTATATGGTTTGTAACCATGGTACTCTTTGTGTAAGAGGAAATGAATTCAGTTCAGTTAATTTTAACCAGCGAAATATTAACCGTCCGCCTCTGTGGTGTAGGCCCTAGTGGTTAGTGTGATTAGCTGTTACCGCCGGAGGCCCGGTTCGATTCCCGGCTCTGCCACGAAATTTGAAGAGTGGTACGAGGGCTGGAACTGGGTCCACTCAGCTTTTGGAGGTCAACTGAGTAGAGGTGGGTTCGATTCCCACCTCAGCCATCCTCAAAGTGGTTTTCCACTTCTTCTCCAGGCAAATGCCGGGATGGTACCTAACTTAAGGCCATGGCCGCTTCCTTCCGTCTTCCTTGTCTATCCCTTCCAATTTTCCCATCGCCGACCAAGGCCCCTGTTCAGCATAGTAGGTGAGGCCGCCTGGGCGAGGTACTGGTCATCCTCCCCAGTTGTATCCCCCGACCTAATGTCTCACGCTCCAGAACACTGCCCTTGAAGGCGGTAGAGGTGGGATCGCTCGCTGAATCCGAGGGAAAAACCAACCCTGGAGGGTAAGCAGATTAAGAAAGAAATATTAACCTATCAGGGTAAGTTAGAAATTATAAGGCTTGGACCGGACAGACCAGATTTGATTATTGAAAACCTTACAAAAACTGACAAACGCGACTATAGGCGTAAGTTTAAGAGAGAAATGTACGAAACACGCAAATGGCTCTGTGGATGGTGGTCTAGGAGTGCGCCTTTTTGTTTGCCCTGTTTATTGTTCAACAAAGAAAGAAGTGTGTGGAATTTAGCTGGGTGCACAGACCTTGCTCATTTGAGTGCAAAAATAAATTAACATGAAAAGTTTCATGCACACAAAAATGCGAGTATTGAATTCCCTATGCTAGTGTTGTCTGTAATTTCCAAGACGAGAAAAAATTAACATGTGATAGAGCAGAACCCTGATTAACCGAGATAATGTGGAGACTATTGGGGTCAATTCGGAAACAATTATTTTAAAAAAATCGACCGGTAAATGCGGCACACATTATTTCCATGCTTCTCGTCGTACCTAGCTGAACTTCGTGCTATTTAAAAACCAAGAATAGTGCTCGCATCCTTCAATATCCGCAGTGTACTAAATTTATTATGAATTTTACTTTTGTTCTACACTAACAGATTAGTCTAGTATAAAATTTATCCTCGGTTACAAGGGTTCTCCCATATTATTTGTGAAAAAGGAACCGTACAAGGAACTTTTGGTGAAGTGATTTATGTACCTATGTTACTTTTTTGCTGATATGAGACATGAACAAAAATGTTGTTGTGACCCCCTAAAAATTTTGTCACGAGCCGCCACTGGACATAAGTGTACTAAGTTTAGTTGAAATCTCTCTTGTAGTCCAGAAAAGTATGGATTAAACACTAATATCGGTCGTTTTTAGTTATAATTATATTTTGCCCCCTTCCCTAGGCCCCCACAGTAACTTTTCCAGATAGTAGATAATATTTGTACCAAGTTTAGTTGACACCTATGCTGAAGCATACGCACATACATCCATAATCTCGGTCATTTCGGTCACTTTGTTACCCTTTCTAACCCCCTATGCCAAGGGGGGATGAAATTGGACGTTAACAATCCGGAGTGTCACTATTCATCTCAGCGACCCCGAAAACTATGGGTTCGACACTATTTTCGATTATCTTTATGTCTCACTCCACCCTTCCTACCCACCCCAAATGTAATATGAATTTTAAATAAACCGGAGTGTCACTGTACATGTCAGCGACCCCGAAGAATATGGATTTGACACTATTTCCGATTATTTTTATATCTCATTCCCCCCTCGCCTCCCAATCCAATAAGTGATGATCTCCGACTTTAAAAATTCCGGAGTGTCACTATTCATCTCAGCGACCCCGACGACTATGGATTCGACACTATTTCCGCTTTCTTTTATATCTCACTCCCCCTCACCCCCCCAATCCAAAAGGTGATGAACTCCGACTTTAAAAATTCCGGAGTGTCACTATTCGTCTCAGCCACCCCAAAAATGATGGATTCGACTCGATTTTCTATTATTATTATTATTATTATTATTATTATTATTATTATTATTATTATTATTATTATATTACTCCCCCCTCACCCCGCACCCCAAAGGGGGCTGAAATTGGACTTAAAGTATCCAGAGTGTCTCTATTCGTCTCAGCGACCCCGAAAAACTATGGATTCAACACTATTTTCGATTATTTTTATATTTCCCCCTCCAACCCCCCGTAATGAATAAAAAGCCGGAGTGTCACTATTTATCTCAGTGATCCCGAGAACTATGGATTCGACACTATTTTCTATTATTTTTGTATCTCACTCTCCCCCTCGGCACCACCCCAAAGGGGGCTGATATTGAACTTCAAAAAATCCGGAGTGTCACTATTCATCCCAGCGACCCGGAAAAGTATGGATTCGACACTATTTTCGATTATTTTTGTAACTCAGACCCCTCGCCCCGCGCCTTTAAGAATGCTTGTGGTGTCTTTCCCCCACGAGGTTTGTCTCCTGATACTAAGTCGTAAGTGTACCAAGTGTGAGAAACCAGTAATATGTGTTCTTTGTGTTGTTTACTTCCTTGAACCTGGTTATGTACTCTTTGGAAATGGAGGACTCGGGGAGTCTGTAAAAAGAAAATGGTGTGATTGTTTGTGGTCTGTAGATGTCTGGAGAATTAAATCTCGTGTGAAAGTATGTTCTTTGTTTAGAACTGTGTTTACATGTATAGATGACGTTCTGTAGTTTTTTAATGTTGGTGCAAGGATCTATGACACGGGTAGTGCGCGAGTGTCTAACCCAACATTTAATTTGGTGACCCCGACGTGATAAGTATAACTGTACGTGCCACAATGGAGAATTTGTGTAAGAAACGGAAACCTGTGAGGATATCATTCACGAAAACCTCCCGACTTTTATCAGATGAGCTAAATAAAGACGCGATAAATGACGAAGATGTTAGGTTAATGTCCGTAAAATTGGAACGTTATTTCAAGAACTTTCGATGTTAGATGAGCAAATACTGGACTTGGTTTTGCAAGAAGAAGGCAGTGATAAGAAATATGAAGATGAGTATGCCAATATTGAAGAATATAGGGATAAAATGGACGCTGTGAGATTCAAAATAGAAGCACACACTCAGAGGTTAGATGTAACCCAAGAAAATGATAGGTTTGAGATGGCATGTTCTGTTGAGTCACATAAAAAGAAGATGAAATTACCAAAAATAGAGTTGGTTAAATTTAGCGGTGACATAAAGGACCGGCTTTCCTTTTGGAGTCAGTTTCGCAGAATTCATGAAGATGAAGACATAGCAGCGGAAGACAAATTCCAGTACCTGATCCAGGCGACAGTTCCAGGAACAAGAGCACGAGAGATCATCGACAGCTATCCACCGACTGCAGAAAACTATCAGAAGGCAGTGGACGGACTGACTGAAAGATTTGGTCAGAAGGAGTTGCTGACAGAGTTCTACATCAGAGAGCTCCTAGGTTTGGTCATAAAAAATGCCACCAGTGTGAAAGGTAAGGAACATACTTTACAACTGTACGATAAAATTGAGTGTTACTTAAGAGCGCTGGAATCCATTGAAGTAACCTTTGACAAGCATGCGGAAATTTTGTTTCCACTTGTTGAATCAAGCATTCCAGAGGAGCGTTTGAGAATCTGGATGAGGAGTAGTTCAAGTGTGACTCAGGCAAGTGATTACAGTGAAAAATTGAAGATGTTGCTAGAATTTCTAAAGGCTGAGGTGGAAGGAGAGGAGAGGATAATGTTAGTTAAAACTGGGTTTAAATTGACTCATAGATCAGGTAAAACCTCCAATGAAAGAAAAGATTCAGAGGATGAAAGTGTACCTACTGCATATAATCTGTTGACTAGTGAAAAACAGAATACACGATCAGATATTTGTGTATTTTGTGAGAAGTTTCATGAGAGTAAGGAGTGTTTTAAAGCCCAAAGGATGTCCCTTAGGGAAAAGACAGACATGTTAAAATCTAAACGGGCTTGTTTCGCATGTTTAAAACCCGGACACAGGTCTGTAAGGTGTAAATCCTCACTAAAATGTTTGATCTGTGGGAAAAACATTATCCGATAATGTGTTCTGATCTGCCTAGAAATAACGAGAAACCAATATTGTCAGAAGAAAATAGGAGGGAAAACACGAGTGTCGTTGGTGCAAACCACTGTTGTTCTCCAAACGTCCTGTTGCAGACTCTAATGGTAGTTATCACAGCTAAGGGTGGTCAACGTGTGGTAAGGGCGATAATAGATACTGGATCCCAGCGTTCCTATATTCTAAAGGAGACTGCTCTGGAAATGGCTTGTTCTTGTGTTGGATCTGAGAATCTCATACAAGTTCTGTTTGGGGGAATCTCGTCGCAAAGACAAGTACGCAAGAGATATCGGGTATCACTTCAGAGCATGACAGGAAATTATTCATGTGAGATTGAAGCCTTAGATCAAGTTTCTACATGTGGTTCAATTCCTCGCATTAATCAAAGTGCTTGCCTGCAAGAATTAAAAGAGAAGGGCATTGTAGTCTGACACTGGAGCTGGTCATCCTACTATTGAAATTTTAATTGGAGCTGATTATGCAGGAAGCTTATTCACGGGAAATATGGTAGGACTACAGTGTGGCTTAGTGGCACAAGAAACTCGTCTTGGCTGGGTGATAATGGGAACAACCCAAAATACAGGGCATGGTAACACGGCTAACCTGGTAACATCCTTACTAACACATAGTGAAGATCTCTCAAGACTCTGGAGGTTAGATGTGCTCGGGATTACAGATCCAGCAGACAGGAAAAACAGAGAGGAGGTGGAGTTAGCAGTTCTGAATCATTTCAAGAGAACAGTCGCTGTTAACAAAGATGGTAGATATGAAGTCTGCTTACCCTGGTGTGAAAGAAGAGAGGATCTTGAGAATAACAGAATGGTGGCAGAGAAAAGACTTGCATCGATGACTTCAAAACTTGTCTCCGAGAACAGATACGAAGAATATCATTCAGTATTACAAGACTGGCTAAAAGAAAATATAATTGAAGAAGTTGATGATGACATTGGAAACAAGCAGGGATACTTTATGCCTCATCGTGGAGTTTTCAAGAGTGATTCAACTACGACGTGCCGACCCGTGTTTGATGCTTCCAGTAAACAAGGAGGAAAGCTGTCCCTAAATGACTGTTAGGAGAAAGGCCCCAACTTGCTGGAACTTCTACCATCCATCCTGCTGCGATTTCGAGAAAGGGAAATAGGAGTAGTGTCAGATATAAAGAAGGCATTTCTGCAAATCTCTGTGAACGAAGTTGACCGTAATTATCTGAAATTCCTTTGGTGGGATGATTATGCGACCAGGAAGATTAAGAGTTTTCGCCACTGTCGCGTGGTATTTGGTGTAAATTGCAGCCCGTTCATTCTAGGAGCTGTTATAGAGCATCATCTTGATAACTGTCCTGCTGGGTACCGTGAAACTGCAGAAAAACTCAAGCATTCATTTTATGTGGACAACTGTGTTGCTTCAGTCAGTTCGGAAGAAGAATTAAACTCTTTCATACAAGAGGCATCTCGTTTGATGGCCACGGCAAAGTTTGAGTTAAGAGGTTGGGCGAGTACTGCACTAAATGAAAGCGATGTGATTCAAGAAACCATACCGGTACTCGGATTACTATGGAACAGAACAACTGATAGCCTGTCTTGTGTAGGGAAAATACAAAATATAGAGCCACCTGTAACAAGAAGAAAGATTTTGTCTGTCTGTCAGGCAGTATTTGATCCTGTCGGGTATACACGTCCTGTCACTGTTGTACCGAAAAAGCTATTGCAGGAAAGTTGGAAAGAGAAGACAAGCTGTGATGTTGAGGTCTCGGAAGATCTGCAAAGAAACTTCGAGAGGTGGTTAGAAGAATTGCATTGTTTGGCTGATGTTGAAATTCCTAGACGATTTACTTCAAGCAGCGATCGAACATCATACACTTTACATGTCTTCCGTGATGCTAGTGCTTCAGCCTATGCTGCTGTTGTATTTTTAAGAAGTGAAAGTAACTGTGGGATGACAGTGCAGTTGTTACTAGTGAAGTCACGAGTTGCACCGGTGAAGAAAGTAACTATGCCTAGACTAGAATTGTTATCTTGCTGCATTGGTGTCCGACTGCTAGTCACTGTCAAGAACAGTTTAGGTCTCCTGGAGACTCCTCAATATTGTTGGACTGATTCGACTATTGTATTGAGTTGGATTAGGAGGGATGGAAGAGAACAGAATAAAGGAGATACTAAACTTCTCACAAAGGAATGAATGGAACCACGTTCCTGGGAAACAAAATCCTGCTGACTTCCCGTCGCGAGGATGTTTGGCTAAAGAACTCTTAGAAACTGCCTGGTGGGAGGGACCAGCATGGCTAAGGCTACCTGAGGAGGAATGGCCTAGTAATATGGCTGTGGACATAGAGTCCTCTTGTCAGGACGAGGAGAAAGGGGTAGTGATGACAGTTGGTAGTACTACCTCATGGTTTCTGGAGTACTTTTCGAAGTATACCAAGATAGTGAGGATGGTGGCATGGATATTCAGATTTGTGAAGAATAGTGCAAAACAAAGAAATGAAAGGTATAAAGGGAAGTTAACAGCGCAAGAGATAGAAAGGACTGAAAAGAAGCTTATACAACTGGTACAAGAGGAAACGTTCACCAAAGAAAGGGTTTCTGGTTTGAAATCTCTGTGTGTCTTCAAGGATGCAGAAGGAATCCTGCGGGTGAAGACGAAAATTGTGGAAAGGAAGGACGATGATAACTTCAAATGTCCCGTTGTCTTGCCAAACAAGCATAAACTAGTTCAGCTTTTGATTCAGGAGGAACATGAAAGACTGCTTCATAGTGGAACTCATATACTACTAGCTCACTTGCGCCAGAGATACTGGATACTGAAAGGTCGAAGAACTGTTAGAAATGTGATTTCATCGTGCAAGAAATGCAGACGACATGAAGCCAAAGGTATGGTTCCAGAAGTGCAGTGCCCTATTCCAGAAGATAGAGTGAAGGACGCATCGGTGTTTGAAGTTGTGGGAACAGACCTTGCAGGTCCACTAATCCTCAAGGGAGGACAGAAGTCGTGGATTGTACTATTCACTTGTGCTGTGTATAGGGCAGTTCATCTAGATCTAATAACCACTCTGTCAACAAATGGATTTATTATGAGTCTTCGTAGGTTCATTGCGCGAAGAGGAAGGCCAAAGATAATTTACAGCGACAACGGAAGCAACTTTGTTGGGAGTAATAACCTGCTCAGATCCATTGACTGGAGCAAGATAGAAGAAGATGCCTCGTTGCTACGAATCCAGTGGAAGTTCAACCCTCCAACCGCTGCCTGGTGGGGAGGTTGGTGGGAACGGATCATCCAAACAATCAAAAGAGCCCTTCGTCGTGTGCTGGGAAGAGCGTCTCTAAACTACGAAGAACTACTGAGTATAATATGTGACTGCGAGGCTCTGATAAACTCTCGACCTCTCACTTACATGTCAGAAAATCCTCAAGATTTGAGTCCAATCACGCCTAGCATGTTCCTACAAGACCTGCCTTATGTGAGTACTCCTGATTTGGACTTGATAGATGAGAAGTGTTTAACAAAAAGGATGAAATATATCCAGCAACTACGTCAGGACTTGAGGAAACGATTCAGGGATGAATATCTGGGCCAGCTTGTACACTGTCATCAGAAGTCAAGTGGTGAAACTACAAAAATCAAGGAAGGGGACATTGTGCTCGTTGGTTGCGACCAGAAAAGACGGATCGAGTGGCCTATTGCCAAGGTGCTTGAGGTATATCCTGGAAGAGATGGTGTGGTACGAGTGGTACGGTTGAAGACTTCTTCTGGTGAACTTACCCGCCCTTTACAGAGACTCTACTTGTTGGAGGGATCCTCGCCTTCAGATGTTAGTCCTGTCACTGATGTTGATGACAGAGACCGACAACCTTCAATGTCGCCACTGAGGAGGTACAGGTGACGAGAAGCGGAAGGAGAGTAAAATTTCCTGAGAAACTGAACCTTTGAGCATAGTTGATTGTTGCTTCGTGCGTTCTCTGTTTAGAACTGTGTTTACATGTATAGATGACGTTCTGTAGTTTTTTAATGTTGGTGCAAGGATCTGTGACACGGGTAGTGCGCGAGTGTCTAACCCAACACCAAGTTTGGTTGAAATCGTTCCAGTGGTTTCAGAGATGTAATACATTCCCATATACAATGACATTTATATAAGTTTATAGACCTATAGACAGATTACATAGACTCGCCTTTGTCGTTGGGAACATGCAGTTGGTGTTCGTTAGGAGTGGGTGATAACTCGTGTCATTCCGTTATTGATATTCTATATTTTTCACAGTTTCTCAAATATTTTATACATCTAATACACAACTACATTCTTCAAATTGGGCAGACCTATCAAAGTTGGTCCTATGACATGAAAGTACATCTCGATCACGGCATGTTGGATTGCTATTTCGAAACAATAGGCATAAGAATAAACCTCCCATCAAGAAAGGTACTTTATAAAACATGGCGGCGTGTTCCCATCCTCCTATACTGTCCCCTTTGAGATTTGATTATTTTTGCTGAACAGAGACCAGTTCACTTTGGACTGATGCGAGTTTACCGTTAAATACCTTCACGTCCATGTGTAATTTTTCAATATTTTCGTCAGTTTTAGTTTGAATTTCCTCCAAGGCATTTTTAAGATCTAATTTCAGTTTATCCTGACCAGCATTTAATTCTTGTTTCATTTTATTATTACTCTCACTAAGTTCACCTTTTAATTGATCTTTATTTTCACTAAGTTCCTGTTTCAACTCCTGTTTTAATTGATTATTATTCTCATTTAATTTAATTTGTAACCGATTTTGGTTTTCAGTAAGTTCATGTTTTAACTGACTATTACTCTCACTTAATTTAAGTTCTAGTTTAGTTTGATTTTCACAAAGATCTTGTTTTAACTGATTATTATTTTCACTTAGTTCTTGTTTTAAGCTGTCCTGAGTATCCTTAAGCTCTTGCATCAGGCTGTCTTTCAAATTAGCCATAGCGCCCTCCAAAAATCTACCCAGATCCTCCATAGTTACAGATACTTGAAACGGCAGTTCAGACAATGGAGAAGATAGCGATCGGTGGCAAATACCAAAATCCAGTTCATCAAGCACGTGTGGATGGGATTCCCAACCTTAGGAGAAGATTTATATTAAATCAAATTAATATTCGAAGACCTAGATCAAAATTTTGCGGAAAACCTACCGCTTGAAAATAAATTTTCCTCTCCTTCTCAAGATTTTGTCTATAACATTACAACACGGCCTTTCCTAAACTTTAACATGAGTGCAATTCACCACAACATTTTGGGCAAATAAATGTCATAAAATAAACTGAAAAATGTAAAATTGCCGCCGCATCTTGTTTTTGTCCAAACTCTGGACTACAAGATCTAGTCCTTGTATTGGCACAGCCAATATATATCGGGCCCAAGCACGTTGGCCGCCATTCTAAACCTGCCCCCTTCTTACCTGGCTACTCAGCCGGAGAACGAGAGTCTCAGTCGCAGATTGTTCGTTTTCTGGCTATGCAAAAACATTTTAAGGGCAGGGATAGCTTAAGGACTAGCGACAATAAAAATAAACACTAAATAAGGTTTTAAACATTTATTAAAACTAGCACTCTTCCAAAACTCAAATTTGAACAAAATCTTGTGTTTAAAAAATTATTTAAAAAAAAACATCTTCTCTGCCGGTCTGTTTCGATAATATGGAATTTCTTCCCCCAAAATTCAGTTGATTTAAATATATGTAATTATACATATAATTATTAGCCTACGTTGAATGAAATAAATAATAAACTCTATTTGTGAGAAGACCTCTACAAAAATCAGATTATTTTAAAATTAAATATTTCTTTGACTCAGTAATCGTTAATGATTGAATTAACTCTTCCTCTAATTAATGAGAAATATCTAAAATAAATTTCTCCTGTTGAAATTTTCTTCACATTATTTTCCTCAAATTCTAATTTCATTAACTGGAATATTTCTATAATTATCATCTTAAAATTCTCCTTAATAATTACCTAAATTGACGTAGCGTTTTTCATCAATATCACCTTCATTTAAAAATTTTTAACAATGTAGGGTTTACAATAAATTACTTCGTGAGTCCCATCCACGGGCATGACCCTTGCTTATTCATTTTTTCCTAGTACATCAAACCCTATTCTATCTTATTTTGAAATAACATTCACTAAAGATTCACATCTTCGTAAAATATGATCAACGCAAAATCACGAAGAATTGATCAGAACACACGCAGTAGACAAGAGATCAAGTCAGAATGTCGTCAAGAAAAATATCACAATTCCCAAAATAATGGCAAATCACACATACCACATTCACACTAGGATACACGTTAACATTAAATAATATTTACAACAAATACTAGTCCTTGATTATTATTTTTAAATTTTAAACTAAGTCATGGAAGATTTCAGATGACGGTATCGGCTAAGGAAATACCATTGCGACGAAATGGAATGTAATGACGTCAGGATATCACTTCAGTAATGAAACTAAGCTCAACAACGATGTTCATGAGAATATTAGAGATAGATATCATCGGAAATATCATATAGAACGCCATTAACGCAGGTTAAAAAATAAATATTCGCGTCTATGGTTCATGTGTTGCGACACTATTATTATCCTCCTAATATCATGGCTATCAATTAATACGTGCTCCACTCGAAGAAATTATGTTTAACAACATATTCTCTCCACATTAGAATCAATTAATGGATCCATAAATCAAACGCCAAGTAATTGATCCATTCCCAAGTCCATAAATATATCAAATATAATAACTGTAATAAATACAATTAATGTAACAAATGTTGTTGTTGTTGTTATTTGCTTTACGTCGCACTGACACAGATAGGTCTTATGGCGACG
Source organism: Anabrus simplex (assembly GCF_040414725.1). Lineage (NCBI taxonomy): Eukaryota > Metazoa > Arthropoda > Insecta > Orthoptera > Tettigoniidae > Anabrus > Anabrus simplex. The sequence goes on along the minus strand of NC_090267.1, from coordinate 222,268,633 downwards.
ATGGGATAGGAAAGGCCTAGGAGTTGGAAGGAAGCGGCCGTGGCCTTAATTATGGTACAGCCCCGGCATTTGCCTGGTGTGAAAATGGGAAACCACGGAAAACCATCTTCAAGGCTGCCGACAGTGGGACTCGAACCCACTATCTCCCGATTACTGGATACTGGCCGCACTTAAGCGACTGCAGCTGTAACAAATGCAATAAATGATCCGTCAGGATTCGGCCGTATTCCAGGCTCACATTTACGTATTTAGAGCACACATTAATGTCACACAAAAAAGCAAAAAATATTTACACTCATGACCTTATTTTATCTTTTAACCCGAGGTGAAGTTAAATTATTATTATTATTATTATTATTATTATTATTATTATTATTATTATTATTATTATTATTATTATTATTATTATTATTATTATTATTATTAACCGTGCGAGGTCACATATCCGCGTATACTAAAGCTCGATAAAATATCAGATGGCTCTAACACTTTTGAAATGCATCCCAAAATATCGCAATATCATCGAGGAAAATCTGACGTAAAGAAACATACTAATAATCTGTCCCACATGACTTCAAATAAATTATACACTGACTGACAGAGCAAATGCAACACCAAGAAGGAGTGGTTCGAAAGGGATGAAAGTTGGGGAAAAAACAGAGACGGCACGGACGAATAATTGATGTTTATTTCAAACCGATATGCAGGTTACACAATGCGCACGGCATCTACTCAGTAGGATGTAGGACCACCGCGAGCGGCGATGCACGCAGAAACACGTCGAGGTACAGAGTCAATAAGAGTGCGGATGGTGTCCTGAGGGATGGTTCTCCATTCTCTGTCAACCATTTGCCACAGTTGGTCGTCCGTACGAGGCTGGGGCAGAGTTTGCAAACGGCGTCCAATGAGATCCCACACGTGTTCGATTGGTGAGAGATCCGGAGAGTACGCTGGCCACGGAAGCATCTGTACACCTCGTAGAGCCTGTTGGGAGATGCGAGCAGTGTGTGGGCGGGCATTATCCTGCTGAAACAGAACCATGGGCAGCCCCTGAAGGTACGGGAGTGCCACCGGCCGCAGCACATGCTGCACGTAGCGGTGGGCATTTAACGTGCCTTGAATACGCACTAGAGGTGACGTGGAATCATACGCAATAGCGCCCCAAACCATGATGCCGCGTTGTCTAGCGGTAGGGCGCTCCACAGTTACTGCCGGATTTGACCTTTCTCCACGCCGACGCCACACTCGTCTGCGGTGACTATCACTGACAGAACAGAAGCGGTGACTCATCGGAGAACACGACGTTCCGCCATTCCCTCATCCAAGTCGCTCTAGCCCGGCACTATGCCAGGCGTGCACGTCTATGCTGTGGAGTCAATGGTAGTCTTCTGAGCGGACGCCGGGAGTGCAGGCCTCCTTCAACCAATCGACGGGAAATTGTTCTGGTCGATATTGGAACAGCCAGGGTGTCTTGCACATGCTGAAGAATGGCGGTTGACGTGGCGTGCGGGGCTGCCACCGCTTGGCGGCGGATGCGCCGATCCTCGCGTGCTGACGTCACTCGGGCTGCGCCTGGACCCCTCGCACGTGCCACATGTCCCTGCGCCAACCATCTTCGCCACAGGCGCTGCACCGTGGACACATCCCTATGGGTATCGGCTGCGATTTGACGAAGCGACCAACCTGCCCTTCTCAGCCCGATCACCATACCCCTCGTAAAGTCGTCTGTCTGCTGGAAATGCCTCCGTTGACGGCGGCCTGGCATTCTTAGCTATACACGTGTCCTGTGGCACACGACAACACGTTCTACAATGACTGTCGGCTGAGAAATCACGGTACGAAGTGGGCCATTCGCCAACGCCGTGTCCCATTTATCGTTCGCTACGTGCGCAGCACAGCGGCGCATTTCACATCATGAGCATACCTCAGTGACGTCAGTCTACCCTGCAATTGGCATAAAGTTCTGACCACTCCTTCTTGGTGTTGCATTTGCTCTGTCAGTCAGTGTAATTTAATTTCAAATTAAATCATTATTATCGGTGAGGTCTATTATTTTTAATACACTCCTGTACTGCTGAATTGGGACAGTCAGAATGAATCTCGAAGACATCCACACTGCACTGACTATCTAATAGAGTCTAATACACATTCACACACAATATCTAACTACCTTGCACCATGGAAAGAAGAAATGAAATATCTAACTACTGCAATACTAAGAGAAATCTATGCAAATGAATAAGGAAGAGTAATGTCTACATTTTGTGTACAAAGATTGACAGATATATAATATGGTACTTAAGTGAATGTTGAAGCTTGATTTTGGCTGATGACCTTAGACATGGGATAGGTCACCCACCATCGAACTCCGTCCTCTCCATGCCCGAAGTTGCCTCACATTTTAGAACATCATTGCAGCTGCGAGGACGAACACGGAATAACAATGGACTTCCTTTGGCTGGTGTGCTGGCATCTTGAATTTATCTCGTTCTCCACGTAGTCTTCCTCTTCTGTTTTCCGGAATAGAATAAGCTGAAACTAACAAACAAGTCTTAAAATGTGTCCAGTACACACACGCGATGAGAAATGTTATGAATTAATACGTATCTTCTCCAATAATCTTCTAAATTCGTAGACCAAAATTTTTAATAAATCTGAACTGCCGAATAATCGAACCCAGGGAGGTCTGTAAATTGAGCGTCGGCGTATTTTCCAAGTAGAAGCACGTCCAGAAGAAGCAGTCAGAATCAGACGCAGAATAAGACGAGAATGAGCAGTTCCTTCGGAAAACACCACATTATAATTGTTTTGAGACGAGGGTGTGTCGCCGTAAACGTTTCTGATTGGTCAATAGCTTGCACTCGAGCGGGTGTTATAATTTTATTGGAGGTACAGTTAGATGTAGAACGGCCTTGACTTTGTCGATCGGCTAGCCTTGGATTCTCCCCCGCCGGTCACGTGGCATACAGCTGGCTGTCAGGCACACAAAAAATTTCCAGCTCTCCTCTCTTGCTTCGGAAATTCCGGTTTCGATCCGCTCGCCTCTCGGTGATACTGAACTGGGAAAATGTTCACCCTGGCTGATGAAATAATATTTTAACACACTGAGATATTAAAATATTCCTTCTTTTACCAATTTTGAAGGGGACAACAATCTGTCCATCAAGTCGATCCAATCTTGGTGTGGCTTTGAACTATCCATCGGATTTCGTTCAAACCACTTCATAAACACTCTCAGAAGTAATAAGTTGTGAAATTTTCAGCGAAATCGGTCCAGTAGTTTTTGAGTCTATTAATCTCAAATATACCAACATCCAATTTGGATCTTTCATTTGTGTCCTCAGTATTTCATGTTACGTCGCTTTTGGTATGATCTACGAGTTATCTGAATATATGAACTGTTTTATATGGTATCATAACCACGATTTTCATTTTCAACTGCAAATTCCATTCAGCTCCCTCTTCCTAGAGGCCATCTAGCGGACAAAGCATTCCAAGCATTCTTCTTATAACAGGGATGGTAAGTGAGAGATTTGTTTTATAATATGAAAACTTGTCCACATGTCACTCAAAAATGTTAAAGAAATGATTCCTCAGAATAGAAACTGAACACTGTACAGCAACCATGTTAATCAATTTGCTGTCCGAATGAACAGCTTACAAAACAGTGCAAATCCGGCTGTTATTGTGCCCCTAGTTCCATCCATAAAACCCGCTACTACTATAGTTGTTAACATATTTTTCTTTATGTTAGTGGAATTGTGGGTTCGCAGGAGTCACATTTTTCCTTATGGACAGTAGTTGCATTTGAAAGACCTTATTAATCCATGAATGTCTACCATATGTATTGAAGTTGAGGAGATTAGTAATTTGTTTGCAGAGCAGCTTGTTAAAGATTGATTAATACATCTCAGTATGTTTCCTTGCATAGTCGTTCAGATTCATTTCCTGACCCTTGCATTATTTCCTGTAGAAACATACAGTTATTCACTTGGCTCTGTTAACGGCAAAACGTCTGCTAACATAAATGCCCACAAATAAAGCTGTCCATGGCACACGAACATCCACTCAATTTAAATGTCCTGTAGTGTATTTAAAAAAATAATACAGTGAGTGCGCTAGTAACAACAGCGTAATGACACAGAGATGTATACTCTCTGGAGAGAACAGCTGTTCTTCTCATTGGAACTTTCATCGTAATGAATAGTCACGCCATGCTGTGCAACAAATGCATATCCTAATAAAATAATGTTATGTGCTGGATAAGTATATTTAGTAGTGCACCCGCTCACTTCCTGAGTCCCAGACTAGCATTTATCTCAGGGGTGATCAGTTCGAAAACGATAAAAAAATTTATATAAAGAAAATCAAATTATCTATCGGCGCATCAAATGAACACAGGGATGAACGGGGCATGCAAATTAATGTTACGGGGGACGACTCATTCATGGATAAAAATTTTTGACTCCACAATAGGACTGGGAAGTGACAACTTAAATTCCATGGGCATACTGGACTAACTACAATGAAAAGATATGGAAACTGTTTCCTATTGAAATTGCAATGAGGAGCAATTTATTCACTTATTTTACATACTACACATGATGACAATTTTACATTGGGACACTTTCATCCTGAAAAATAAATGACATAATACTTGGATTTTACTTCACTACTCTGGTAGTGTAAAACATCTGGTGAATTCGCCCCAATTGGTTACTGGGGATCGAATTCACATCCGTATGATTGGACGTTTCACCGCTGGAGATCTTCTTTCGGAGACGAAGGCACGACAGTAACTTTTTACTGTCGTCTCCTCGTTCCGTTTGGACATGAGACACTTCCGGTATGTACATTCTGGTGAGCCGGACACCCACCGTGGAAAATGTTATCGCCTCGAAAATACGGGAATTTATAATACGGACAAACTCTAGCCTATTATTTCCAGATTCACAAACACGCCAGGTAGAGTTCATTAACTCAAAGCCTATTTCAATATTTACACTTGTCAATACGACAAGACGTACGGAAAGGTTCATTACTATGCTCTGACCATGAAGACATGTGCCGTCCGTGGGTTATTTACGTATCTACCGCTAACAATATCCCCGTGAAAACCCAACATCTGGTTTGGAGCAGTTCGACACAGGACGACTGTCCCTATCACATCCTCCTATGATTATTAAATAATATGATTACCATTTTTTATCTGATCATTATCATATTCTTTGACTACCATCAATTAATTTATCATTAATTTCAATTATAATCCTGTATTTTTGATTATTATCATTTGTCATCCGGGATGATTATATGCCAACCCTTGCCGACGTTTCAAACGAAGTTCTTCATCTTTTGCTTCTTCAACTTTTCATTATTATTATTATTATTATTATTATTATTATTAATAGTGGATATCGTGATTATCGTAACCCGTAATCATCCTCGCTATAATACTTCAACTTCTCGCTCTTATTATTTTCATCAAAAAATAAAAATAAAAAAGTAGCTTCATTGGTTATTCTTATTCTCCTTCTTCAAATATTTTTTTATTATTATTATTATTAGTTAAAAATCTCAAATCTTTCATTTCTACTCCCAACATCATTATAATGTCCAAAATATAAAAAAAGTAAATTCTTCTAAAAAAAGTAGTTTTATTTATTTATTATTATTATTAATTAAAAAATTAATTTCGCCTGTTACACGGTAGTCTGCTCTTAATATGTTTAACGCATAACCCCTTTTACAATTCCGATTTATCTTGGCACTAAGCACTTGATTTAAGACAAGATTCACTTGGAGTATGATTATTGTTATTATTATTATTAAAAATGGAAAGATGATATTTTAATTTCCACTCTTTAGAATTTAGTCACATATGTTAAATCCCGTTATGAACCACTAAGATCTGCTTTATATCGGTCGGGACAACACGGTATTCGGGACCGTACCTTCAGTTTCGTATTGCCGTTAAATTTTATATGGGGACACACGTCCTCCCAAGACACATCTCACAACCTATGGCACATCGCGGCTGGGCAAATACCTCCAATGCCGGCGATTGCTAAACTATTCCTTCCAATTTGAAGTCCATTTCCTTTCATCGGAACTCTTCAAACATTTAATTCATAAATTAATCCTCGGTGCGTGGATTCTACCACTAATAACACCGGCATATGCATTTATATAATCTTAGGCCTTGAGATTCATCTATTTCATCATTACAAACAATACGGCTCAATTTATTTCACGCCGGATATTCGTCCCTCATGACTTCCAACTCTAAATATGGGCTCAAACCATTCTGGGCTTTTAACATATCGTGACCATTCTAATTCACGTGCCTCTATCGCTTTTAAACAATTTTTAATGGTTAAAATAAAGTCCAAAAACGTAAAATCAAAAATTTACGTAAAATCAAACTGATTACGCGAATGAAAGTCTTTAACGCTACATGTCATCTCCACATTGATTATTATTTGCACTAGCCAACTCACGAAGCACTGCCATTATTATTATTATTCTTATACTTTGACTTGCAAACGCACAAATATTACTATTATTATTAATTTACTTTCCTTTGTCAACTCACAAACATTATTATTATTAGTATTTTAATGACCTTCCGTACGCAACACAAATTTTACATACTCTGGCTCTTTCATAATCTGGCTGTCTAATAGAAAATATTCCTAACATACAAATGATCACCGCAGTGATTGAAAATCAAATAAATGGGTTAGCACAAAAAAGGAATTTAACACTTGAAATGAACTTAAGTCAAAGTATTACCAACAGCATGCCTTAATTGAAAGAAAATATATCCCATATTTACATTATATACAACAAACAAATACTCAGATTAATTAATCTAACCCATTATTACGTTAATATAAATTAGTTCGTCCGTCTAACAAAAAAATAAAATCATGGACTCGGGAGGCGGACCATGTTAAGTAACCATAATTAATTTACACTGAACCCCGTTTAGTCGCGATAACATCCCCCAAATATCAAAATTGTGTACTCATTCCTATGTAGAATTCCATTGTCTCGTAGCGGATGAGATATAGGCCTTACGGCCCCTTGGTGATCTACTCGTCCATCATGTCGCACAATACAAATTTAACACAATAAAACACTTGTGGGTGACTACCCATGATTAATACCTTATTACACTATTTTACACAAGAATACTAATAACAAAAAAAACCACTTATAGGTGCTCCTAGACCCCTGACACTCGCACAATATACTCTTCATATACGCCCGAAACACACGTCGTGACACATTACGACGTAGTGTCGTTCATTTGAACCGGCGCGTATCGCGTCTTCAACCGGCACTTCCTGGTTTATTTCTAAGCCGTCTTGATAATCGCCTAGCTCCTATAATTCCCTGCTCGGATAGTTATTCACCGTCTATCTTGAGGTGTTTACTTCAGGCTCCGCACACTGCCTTCCAAAGGTACTATCGGCGTTCCGTTGATTATTTATTATTCAATCACATGACATTTATTAAATTCAACATACAGTTGTACTGATTATTTACACTCGGTACTATGGATAATTTCACTGTTCTTATTCATTCTCCTGATAACTCACGCACTTTCAGCTTTAACTGACTTCGAATGCGCCCCGAGGTACTGACTTACAGAGTCAACGTGTCAGAGTCTCAACTACTTCATCCGACCGGTCACAACTGGTGACTTCAAACGACTGGGTGATGTGAGGTTCCACTACTGGACTTTTATGGACGATATGGTTTCCCGCCGGGGTCATCCGCGGTCATCTCCTGGAGAGGGGGGTTGGTTATCCTAAATCGGCATATGCAGGTGGATTTGGATCTCTTGCTTTATCCTACTTAATACACTGGCGATACACATTCATGTGTCGTATTCTGAACTCATATCATTCGGTGATCATGGAAATATCACTTAATTTCTGTCCTCCACCTTTCGCGCGCTAACTCGGCGTCCCTGATGGCGTGCTCATCTCGACCAATGGCGAGATAGCGTGGGTCATTTCCACGAATTCATTACTTTAATTTATTACGATTACAATTAATCAACATGGGAACGATATCACAAAAATCCCCTCTATTCAATTATGTGGTTGGAATAATTTAATTATTGTTATCGGAGAAGCTAACTGGAGTTCACTCTGAGTTTTTCTTATGTTGGTTTATCTGCGGGCCTATGATAAATTTTCTCATTGGTCAACACCGCTTCGGTTAGTTTGAAATCTCTCCCTTGTAACGTGCCAACACCAAATGCCTCGGGCGTGGAAAAACTGGTACGTCACATTCTCGGTATTGGTGATACATCTGCTCGCCCTTGGTCCGAAATATATACTCTTTCACTTCCTCGAAGTCATTACTTCGTTGTTGTGAGCTCTAGCTTTAATCCTCTTATCTTCTGGCCAAGAAACATTCTCCCCCTAATGACAAGCTTAAATGTGGCGACGGTTTGTCGCGATCACGCCGGGCTATGTTGAAATTCTCCCGTCCACACAACACTGACACTGTATTTCATTTAATATTTCTATATATCTGTATTTATCTTCAAAAATACCAAATCATGAAACTAGGGCCTATCTCATCAGGGTACAGTAGATTGTTCAGAACATAACAGTTGGCGGCGAGGAGAAAGTATAAATAATTATTGCTGATATTCTGCACAGTACTATCAATTGACCACCGAAAATATTTACCTCTGTTTTGACACAATTAAGTTACACTCAGAAGAATGGATTCAGAACAATTTGCTAAACTATTAGATGCATTCAACCGACAACAATAAACCCTGCTTACTCAGTTTATAACACTCCAAAGAGAATCGGGAAGAGAAGTCTCGCATTCCGGTAACTGTTCAAGCATACAACCATTTGAAAATTTTGATTCTAGGAAGGAAAAATGTGCATGCTCTATGGAGAGGTTTGAGAGTTACGTAGCAATGAAAAATATCACAGATAAGGAAAAGAAAGAACAGCTACTATGTGTCTCTATAGGTTCTGTGCATTACAACAGTCTATCTGCATTTCTAGGCCCAGAAAAATCGATCAGAACTCAGTCATTTACAGATCTGGTTAAACTCTTCCGCCAAATGCTTGTTCCCAAGAAAAGTGCCGTTATTTCTCAGCATTATTTTTTAAATGTGTATCAGAAAGAGGAACAGTCTATCGCCGATTTTGTCGCAACTCTTCAACGCAATTTAGCTGAGTGCGAATTCACATTCAAATGCCAATGTCAACGTACAGTTTCAATTTAGGATGTATTTCTAAGAGCCCATTTCATAAGAGGTTTACGAGACAATTGGTTACGCGAACAGTTACTGCAATCTAATATCACCACTTTTGATGAAATCCTAGCTAAGGCAACGTTATTGGAAACGTCTAGAATCGAAAGTAGGGAATTTACCAGACAAGCTTCTTCGTCGGCATCTGAATTCGACAACAGCGATACATATAAGGTTACTGCTGGCTCAGATCACCGATCTCGACGGGATCACAGTTTTCGTTATCGTTCTCCGAGCTCCAGTTATAGCAAGAGTAACCATTCGTTGAGCCCTGACCATCCATGTAACACACGTTCACCGAATCAAAGTATCCGATATGGTCAACGTTCTCTCTCTAGTGGAATAATCGGACCTGATTTCAGAAGATTAGGAATTGATAACCTCTGTTTCCGATGTGCTAAGCCGAATCATCGTGTGTCAGAATGCCGAGTTAGTAGGTATGATATTAGATGTGAATCTTGTGGAAGAGAAGGTCACCTAGTCAATGTGTGTATCACCAGCCTAATGCGAAATTCCAAATCAGAAGCAGATAGTTCCAGCTCAACTAAATCAATTTCAGTTATACCATGTGATGCCCAGGATCATTCATACGGTGTGAATAAAGCAGAACATACTTTCTGTCCATCACATATAGAATTATTTGAAGTTACTCCTGACTCTGATAAATATATAGTTACTGTATCACTAAACAATAAGACATAGTGTTTTAAAGTTGACTCTGGTGCTTGTTTTACTCTGCTTCCTGAAGATGCATTTAATGAATTGGATCAAGGTTTACCCTTATAACAATCTGGAATTGCCTTTCGCTCATATTCAGGCAATATTATCACACCTATGGGAAAGGCTACAGTCTCAGCTGTATATAAAGACAAGGAAATCCAAGATGTTATATATTGCCCCTAAGGGCTGTTCGGCATTACTTGGAAGATTGTGGATTAGGAGACTTGGTATTGAATTAAAGGAAATAGATGCTAGCAAGGAAACTCCACTCATGTCATATCCAGTTAACGCTATCTTTTCAGTTGATGACGTAATTAATGAATTTCCTGATGTTTTTGAAGAGAGAATTGGACGTGTTCCAAAATTAGAAGTAAAGTTACAGTTACGTGAAGGAGCTAAACCAGTATTTACACGAGAACGGGATGTTCTCTATGCACTTTGTGAACGAGTTGAAAGACAGCTGGACTCACTAGAAGCACCTGAGGTCATATCTCCTGTATCATCAAGTGATTGGGGGTCACCGTTGGTCGTCATTCCTAGGCCAGATGGAGGAGTTAGATTATGTGTTGATTAGAAATGTGGTGTAAATGAGAAACTTGTTGCTGCAAATTACCCCATAAGGCGAATTGATAATGTGTTGAACAGCCTACGTGATACCAAATATTTTTGTAAATTGGACTTGTTCAAAGCATTTCTACACTTGGCAGTTGATTATGAAAGTGCTACAATCCAGACTATACCTACACATCGTGAACATATAGAAAGAATCGTCTAAGTTTCGGAATTAAAAAAGCGCCATCCGAATTTAACCGAGTCATTTCACAAATCCTCAGGGGACTTCCAAAATCAGAAGCCTATTTTGACGACTTAATCGTACACGGATCAACTCTGGAGGAGTGCACACACAATTTGCGGTTATGTCTGAAGAGATTATCTGATTTTGATCTGCATATCAACCGAGCTAAGTGGTCTTTCTTTGAAGAGAGAATTGAATATTAGGGCCATGTTATCCAGCATAATACCATTAGTAAGTCCCCAGAAAAAGTTAGAGGTGTTAATGACATGCCTCATCCTACAAACGTTGATGAACTAAGCAGATTTTTGGGACTAACCACATACTACTCCAGGTTTATACCCGATTTCTCCACCATGTTATATCCATTACGGCACCTGCTTCGCAAAGGCCAACGTTACATATGGACTTCGGAATGTGAAACCGCATTCCTCAAGTTAAAAGCAGAGTTGTGTAGCGATAGGTTCTTAACGCCCTATGATCCAAAATTACCAATAGTTCTGACGTCAGATGCAAGTCCAACAGGTGTTGCCGCTGTCCTTAGCCATCTAATTGATGGAGTAGAAAGGCCGATTGCGTATGCATCACGATCACTGACTGTATCAGAACAGAACTATAGCCAACTCGACAGGGACGCTTTGGCAATAATGTTTGCTGTCAACCACTTTTATGCCTATGTTTTTGGCAGGCACTTCACACTAGTGACTGACAATGAACCGCTAACTCGTATTTTTCAGCAAAATAAAGCTCTACCACAGATGACATCTGCTCGTCTACCACGATATGCTTCGTTCTTGTCGGGATTCGATTACACAGTTCAATTTAAGAATGATGCAGAGAACTAAAATGTTGACTGTTTACCGCGGGCTTCCCTACAGCAAGTTTCTTCAACAGATATCTCCATTGGAGATGAAGTTAACCAGTTATTTACGCACCTAATTTTTAAAATTTCAAGCGAACGAATCACATTTCGCACCATCCAGGATGAAACACGTTAAGATCATGAACTGAGTAAACTTGTTTTTGATTTACATAATGAACGGATGGTTTCAGAATATACTCTGAATGATGGTGTGCTGTATAGACAAGATAGAGTTGTTATCCCTTCCAGACTAAGAGATCAGGTTTTAAATGAACTTCACGAAACTCATTTGGGCATCATGAAGATGAAACAGCTGGCACGTTGCTACGTCTATTGGCTGGAATTGATCGAGACATTGAACGCCTAGTAAAAATATGTCAAACATGTGCATTGACAAGAGCAAATCCACCAAAATCACCAGTGCATCCATGGGACGAACCAAAAGAGAACTGGAAAAGAGTGCATATTGATTATGCAGGACCTTTTGAGAACTGCAACTTTCTGATTTGTGTGGACGCCAAATCGAAATGGGCACAAGTGCAAATTTTACGAGATACACCAACAAGTATCTCCACAATCGTGTTGCTAAACCGTATATTTGCTTCTCATGGATTTCCAGCAAGCATTGTCTCAGATAACGCAGCCATTTTTCAAAGCAATGAGTTTCGCACCTATTGTTCAACAAATGGAATTTTTCAAAAATTCATTGCACCTGGTCACCCAGCCACTAATGGCTTGGCAGAATGACATGTTCAAATATTGAAGAATCGTCTCCGTTCTGCCTCAGATGATAATGTGCCAATATATGAGAAAATACAAAAGTTTCTGTTTCGATACCGTGCTACACACCTTGCACGTGGAAAGTCACCAGCAGAGCTATACCTGAACCGAAAAATGAGGATTCGTCTTGATGCTTTCTTCCCTATCCGACCTCAACCTTCATTATCCGTAGCCAAACCAGGACGATCGTTTCAAGTGGGGGAGATAGTCCAGGTGGGCTTCTTCTGCAATAACAAGTACACTTGGAAATTTGGAAAGGTTGTAAAGAAGTATGGTCAGGGACACTACCTGGTTATTTTGGACGAATCAGGAAGGACACTGAAACGCCATATTGACCAAATGCGTGGGACACTGATTCAACCAAAACCAGTTACATCTGAACCAGCCCAATCATACGACGTACCTAGAGCTCCAGATTACCATGTCTCGGTTAATTCTGATTTAACAGTATCACCACGCCAAGATCCAGCTGTTCCAGTAGAAAATCCATCAACCCCCGATACGGCAGTGACACCACGACAGAATTCCGATGTTCCAACAAATGTACGTGTCCGTAGATCATCAAGACATACTCGACTGCCTGTGCGGTTCTGTGATTTTGTTTTGTGAACCAACTCACTTCGACTGTTCTGTGAGAAGTGAAGTACCTTTTTCAAAATTCCATAGATTATCTGTTCTCCTTTTTAATTCGTCTATATTCCTTATCTGATAAGTTCACAGCTTCAAAGTGTTTATTTAACATTCGTGTATAACACATTTCTAAGTGGGGGAGACTGTAGTGTATTTAAAAAATAATACTGTGAGTGCGCTGGTAACCACAGCGTAATGACACAGAGATGTATACTCTCTGGAGAGAACAGCTGTTCTTCTCATTGGAACTTTTATCGTAATGAATAGTTACGCCATGTTGTGCAACACATGCATATCCTAATAAAATAATGTTAAGTACTGGAGAAGTAGGTACATTTAGTAGAGTGTTCAGAACATAACATGTCCACAACCAAAATGTCCACCTAACTGTATGTCTAAACATTTTGTTGTGTACTTGTACAATGTACTGACATGATGAGCTTGGATCATGTTCTGAAATTTATTGTGAATGATTCCACGATATTATTTGTTCCATGGTATCTCTCAAGATTTAGCCTAGGCCTATACATATTCCAAGCTGGTGGTGAAAACTTTGTTGGGACATCTCTGCTCCGCCTCCGAGTACGTCGACCACTCATTATATTATACTAGCAAATGTACCCGCGCTACCCTACGGTATTCTACCTTGTTTACGGATTTCTACGTTAATTACTGTACACGCAGTGAATAAGATTATAGTAAATTGCATGCCACTTAGCGCTATCCGAGAAACAAAACGGGGAGGATCCCGTAAGTCGTTTCCCATAAAGGTGCGCGTTGGGGAGTTATGATAATGGCAGGTCACATTTCCTACTGCCATTCACAATCGAGTTCGGAACTTTGTACTATAACTGTAGGTTCATTTGCCAACTGCAATTCACAATAGATATGGGGAGTTTTTCATTGCAAATCAGGCCCGTTTTCCTAGTGCCAGTCACAATAGAGTTTGGAGAGATTTGATTATAATCGAGAAATGCAGTTCTATCTTATGTATAAGGAATCGAGATACGACAAAAAGTCTTAGGGCCAAAGTCGTAGATCTCTCCAAATTGAGCGGCGATTGTGTTTTCTGTTCAGTCAGCAGTTACCCCGAAACGATGGTATGCACCGTCATTAAAATTGCCTCGAAATTTCGATATTTTCAAGGGCGAAAATGTTATATATTTGAACAACTTGGAACTTTTCTTCAAAGGATAGTGTGTTCAAGTTGCGGGATTAGAACTCGCACACATACGGAGAAATTAAGGAAGAAAGTAATACCGTTAAGAAAGTTGACATTAATACAAAATAGGATTATAATTGATGACATCCGGATAGGGCAAATATGTAAATACTGAATCCTTCAAGGTCCATAAAGAATACCTACCTACCTTCCTTACCTATTAGCAATCGACATGAGATCTATATATCTCTTGGGTCGTTTACGGGATCTTCGTCACTTGCTTAGGTAAGAGGCGGGTTTCAGTAATTTTGATCTATCCACTAAACGAGGAATCAAATCTATGAAAAATCTATATTTATTCAAGAAATTATTGAAGTGAAGTTAAAAACAAACATTTAAATCGAACTTCAACTTGTTCGATAAACACACTAAAAGATGACAATATAACGCTGTTGAGACATACCGGGTTGATATATTTTAACTCAACTGCCTGAGGGGCACCCTTACTAGAAACCACTGTCATAAGTTAAGAGTGGCTAAAGGAAGTCTGTAAATCCTTAAAAATCGGCTTCCATGTGTGACTGCATGTACCATCATAATGATTCGTGATGATCCAGCTCTCGTAGCACTAACTCTGGACTCTTGGTATAATTAAAGCAGTCCAATCGGTATGTGCCACACAGTGGTTGTACGGCATGGACCTTTAATTGAATCGATGTGACCTGTGACTATGTCATGGACCGACATCTAACTTTGTAATTTACGTTAAAGTCATTGTGCATGATGAGCGCAAGGAAAATGATGCTATAATGGCAAATGGCCCTAATCTAAGTCTCTGAGGTTGATGACCCCATGAACATCCTAGTTTCTAAGCTGAAGGCTAAACAAAATTAAGTTAATGTAGTTGATGACCAAGGTTTCCACTTTATTAATCCCACCACATTTAATGCTCAATCAATCAAAGTCAAATGATACAACAACAACAGCAACGCTCACAACACTAGTAGCAGTACAAATCCTTTGCTTTCGGATATGTCCCCTTAAACGTTACGTTAACAGTTGAATTTTCCTAGCGAAATAAACGAAGATTTCCAGAATACATTTCAAGTTAGTCACTTGGTTTTAAGTTATTTCTCAAACACGATTTTCACTAAATTTAATAATTTAATAAATTGAAATGATTTTTCATAATCCTAATTAACAACAAATTCTATCTACCAGGACGAATGGTTTCTTTAAAAGTCCCTAATTATTTTACTGACGTAATTTAATTATATAATTCACCGTTCACTTGATTCGTGGAGGATGGAAATCGTAATACATTTATTGTTTCCAGTATTATTTATTTATTTCATGACGTCACGCCATCAGTTACTTTAACACTAGCAATTATTAATACTTGCTTGGAAAACCCAAATTATTAAGTACTAACATCTGCACAAAATAGACTCATCATGTCACATCACCTTGTGACATTTAAAATACGGCTTTGTGCATCCTTCAAAAAAGTATCAACAACTACCACCAATACTCTACTTTTGGACATCGCTGGAAAGGGTTAAATCAGAACATTATTGTCTCATTACCGTCGCTTCAATAATAATTTCAAATCTCGGTTTAAAAAGTTGATTTTATAGAATGCAACTAAATCTCAACATTTACTAAATGACTAACATTCCAATTAGTTTCCTTCAAAGTGGCAAGCTCCATTCTACAGACTACAATTTGATTTCCAACACGTTTAACTCAATGAAAATGATACAAATTACCATTAACTTCCAAGTGGCGAGCTCCCCTGATCAGCTGTCCTAGCGGAACAAGTCTCCCCTCCTGACTTCGCTTGATACGAAATATATAGTATGTGCTACTCGCGTTTTAACTGGTATTTAAAGAAATGATATCAACGGTCTCGCAGATAAATCACAAATATATAACAATCCTGAACCACACAGATTATGCGAAGAGATTTACTTTAAGATGTCACTCACGAACCTACAATTTTACGTGGAATCCGAATGTGGTCCGACCCTATTCCCGTCTCCAAACATTACACAAATAATTCCTCGGGTAACAGAACATCCCGGCAACATTACCACAGGCTTCCAACTACCTCATTCACAAATCCTACCTCAACTCACATTATGCAATACTTGACCACTTGCTTAAACACAACAAAACTCTCGACGACATTAAAATGGAATATAACACTCAAGACCCACAAAGCTGTGATACTAACCTTCTGAGCATAAACCATCTCCGCATAACATGACCTCGTATTTTTGAACTGGACTTCAAGAAAATGACTGACAAAATTTTACTGTCATTATTATCGTCAGTTATACTCAGTTTTAAAAACGGACATTGAAAGTAGCAATCCCCTGTAACAGATATTATCGATCTTGCCTCGTTACTTTCCTGAATAAATATTAATTGGTCAACATGACAGAGTGCCTTCCTTCGAGTGAAAATGAGTAACCACGGATTTCTTCACAACTCCTTTCATATTTTCGAACATAAATTTTTACGATAGATTAAATATCTTAGCTTGACACTACAAAATATAGAAAAATAAACGCACGGAGATGACAATCTACTTTAGACATTGTATCGTTTCACAACTATCTAATTGATTCTTTTTCAACACTTCACACGGTATTTGACAACTTTCCTACTTTATCCAAGAACTAAAGCAAATGACCTTTCGTCATATTTTCTGACATTTCACGAAAATAAATGGGTGACCTTAATGCGTCACAAATACACATACAATAAACAGTGACATAATGAAACAAATAAAACATGTTATAATGGTGATAAGTCACCTACCTTGGGCCGTACGTCTCCTGCCATCAGGACAAATTCACCAGTACCTCTCCAACATTTTATTTAGCCATTCCAACACGTTTGGCTTTACAAATATTTTAATTCATATTACTTCACCTGAAAATAATGGCATATAAAAATACCCTTCACTCGATAGTTTCGCGGATCGAACCGTCTGTTGAAATACCGACCGCACACGCAATACTTTTCCACACGATAATATTTATAAAGATTTCATTTAAAAGATTGCGGCGTCAGAATGACCGTCTATTTTCTTGTTTATGAAATAACGCAACTTAGAAAAACTGTTTCCACTTGGAGATAATACACCAGCCACCTCGGCCAAAAACTATGTTCCTTTGTTGGACTAAGTCTAATAATCGCTGATAAATTATACAGAAATGCGAGGTTCCTCCTCGAACTCAATTGACACAATGCGGTAATTCAAGATGGAGCACCCAGTTTATATAGTTTTCACGCCCTCTCTCAGGCATTTTTCTCTTGCTGCCAAGAATTTTACATATATTTTCCTACCCCATGGGAATGTATGGAAGGCAGGTTTCCTGGTAACACGGTATTTGCTAAATTAGTAGTGATAATATTTATGAACATTTAAGATTTTCTCTTAACCAGTTGACTGGTTAAGTGACCTCATATGATAGGCACTATATTGTGTTGACTTGACATAGGTTGAACGTACATGCGCGTCTATTATCAATTTTCCCTCGGAAACTGTTTAGCAATCTAAAGTCTGTATTACTAAGCCAAATTGTCTCAAATGCAAATACAGGCCACTTATTATGTTAGTTCCACCGCCAGTTCCTTTTAAAAAGTATTTTTATTAAATCAATAATTTCGTTGTATCCATGCTCCTTTACACGCGTGGGTGACGTCATTTTTCTTAGCGTGAGAATGGGAACTGCTCTCGCTCATGCCACGTGCCGTTTCTGTGAGATAAAATGTACCTGAAGCTTCTCATTGCGATTGATATGGGGCCTCATACGGTAATTTTAGGACTCTGATTTCTAATGACACAAAGGTCCTGGGTTCAATACCAAGTGGATATATAGGAAGATGAAATGTTCCTCATGAAATTGTGACGATATGAGTTACGGATTTAGGAAAGCGGTAACAGAGGAGAAATTTAGGCGCAGGGTTTCTTAGGTAAACAGATTAGAACATGTCTTATTGTGTTAATACTTCAGCCTAAAGAGGCAAGGCAGAGGCAAGAAATTAAAGCAGAAAACAGAAGTAGGCCAAAAATACAGTAAAAATTATACCAAATCCCAGAAAACACCTTACGGTGTGAAATAATGAGCTACACACTCCGCAGTACTGTTCAAATGTTAACAGTCCCCTCAGTGCTATTCGAAAACGATTGCAACTTCCAACGGTATTCCGCAAATATCCCGCAGAATGGAAGCTTGACGTCAGTCTCGCCTTCTACCCAAGGAACAACCACCAGTTTACAGGAATGATGACGATAATGGCATTTTACTGCCCTGCTGGCAAGCAGCCAGAGACGTTGCCATGGTAAGCGGTAGGTTCGTTTTCAGCCTGTCGGTCACACAATGTAGATCACGAAACCTGCAGAAAGTAGTAATTTTCTCCGCCATTTGACGAGTAAGCGAAATTATGTAAATAACAAAAGTTGTGTATAATGAAGGGGCGTTTCGCATATAGTCCACGTATTTTACAGCAAAACAATAGTATAAGGGAAAATTAAAGAAAACTGTTTTGGTTTTCCCATAAACCCCCAATACATTAAGTGATTTTGAAATCATATGCATATCTAAACCTTTCCCTGGGTGATTATACTCTATATATGAAGTTTGGTCGAGATCTATTCAGACGTTTCGCCGTGTTGGTGGAACAGAGAGACAGACAAACAAACAAACAAACAAATAAACAGACACATCTGAAAAAATGGCAAAACAAGTGAAATTACAGGCAGCGGACCGCTTACAACTTCATTTATATAGATGTGACTTGAAATTATTCGGACAGATCCTCCCTGATGTCATCGTAGGTATAGAATGTTTCTAATGGAATGAAAGGGAGGTCTAAACGTTCTTGGATTTGTTGTCGAAGTTCTGATTGTTCCACATGTAGATAAAGGCATAGTAAACCTGAATTCACATTTCCCTGATACAAAGTCTGTCAGAAATTGCTTTGCTTATTTAAAAAAAAAAAAGCATGGACATATTTTGTTTGTGAACGTCTTTTACTGGGCATTTTTATGGCCGCACATGTTTTTTCGTGGAAGGCCTTAATCCTTTTGCGTGGACATTTTCGTACATGGGCATCTATGCCTCTGGGCGTGTTTAAGTGGACATTTAACCCGGAAGCTTTGATTTTCTCTTGGTAATGTTCTCTTTCCACACCAATTCCACTTTAACAATTTTTTTGAGAATATTTTGCGTTTAGAAACTACCCTTCCTGTTGAAATGATTCGGTTTCTTTACAAACTATTTCTTTTTTAAAATCAATATATACAGTATTTTGTATTCTTTCTCTTCGGGCAGCTTCTAGGGGGAGGGGGAATTTATAATAGGAAAACCCCTAGGAGGTTTTTCTATTAGCGCATACTGTGCAGCTGTCTTTACTGTTTAATCAATGGTAGTTTTCAATGATCTAATAATGGAACTTTTCACTATCTAGGAACATTAATCGCTATATAGACTACAAGTAATTCACGTGTAATGAGGATTTACGAATTACATTTCCCTACGAACTCACGTCCCTCTGTGTACTTTGGGTGCAACTATATTCTCTACAGATAAGTTGTCTTTATCATGAGAAGTCCTCACCCACACGTTATTTACAGACCTCCAGGTTTAATGAAACTTACGACCGACGAACGAGTGCGCCGTGCAGTTTGGGTCGCGTAGCTATGGGCTTGCAATTCGTGGGTGGGGGTGGGGGGTAGTGCGTTCAAATCCCACCGTCGACAACCTTGAATATTATTTTTCATTGTTTCCCATTTGCACATCGAGAAAGTGCTGGGGCTGTGCCTTCATTGAGGCAACGGCCGATACCTTCCCAGTCCCAGCCTTTTCCCATCCTTGCGTCACCAGAAATCTTCGATATGTTAGTCGAACATTAAACCACTAGCAAAATTCACAAAAACGTCAAACAACTCAAGATCGATCTCTGCTTACAATCATTAAGGGCAAAGTTGAAAGTCCTTATGCTTTAAGGAGAAATTATATCAACAGTTTGTTCTATACTGACATGGGAATCCAAGAGAGAGGTACGTTATTTCATTTTTCTTACACGTCTTCACCAATGTATCTATTTTCTTCACTTCCATTCCTATATAAACGGCAATGTCAAAATTTCTCCACCATTCGCAATCACTGGTATTTGCTGACCCTCTAATAAGCTAAATTTGCAGGTATGGCACGTGCAGTGCTGTGAGCTACAGAACAATGTGTATGACGTCAGTATGAACATTATGGCGTACACTGGCCGAGGCCCAACATTAGCAGTGAGTCAACTTCTCTATGATAGTGAGAGCAAACTCCGGCCCGTGTAACTCAGATGGTAAGAAGGTGTTGGCTGCTCGTTAGAGTCCCACCTTGGACATGGGTGTTATCGTTAGTTGTGTGTCAGTGCGTCTGGTTACAGTGTGCGAAAATAAGAACTTCCACCTCAAATACAGATTCGTTAAATATATTAAAATTGTCTTTTCATATCCTTAAAATGCATTAAGGGATTCAACAATATTATGCTTCCTTCACGAAGGGGGATATCGATACCAACTTCTGTCTCTCTAAATGGAACTTTCTTTTCCGCCAGCACAATAAATTAAGCAGATTTGTCGGTGTACTTGTTTTTAATGCACAGTCATTCCTTTGGAAGCAAATCATGGTTTCAAACTATTCAAACGTTGCGCGTATATTGAATGTTACTTACAAGGGGGCATTCCCTACTCGTCACCACCGATTTCGCTCAAATTTATAGAACATGCAGGGCTTGGCTAGAAATGAAAGTGGAAGCAATGCCAGGACTGAGCTGAGGGCCCCGTGGTTGCCAACCCACTCTCCAAAGTTCAGAGCCCTTGAGGACCCTTTTATTCGCTTCTTACGACAGGCAGGGGATATCGTGGTTGTCATTCTACCGCCCTCACCCACAGGGGGTTTACGCTTGGGACACGTAATTCTGACATGTATGTAGTCGAGGTGACCTATAATTCAATGGAAATTACCCTATGTCTAATAACACATATAGCGGTTGCCAGGATCTGTTCAAGTTGACAGTTACCGGACTGTCCCTTTGTCAGTCTCAAGAAACTAGTCTCTTGAGAAGCGAAATCTTATTTTAAGCTCTACCTCCCCGTACATTTCAAATGAATTGCTGCGATTTCGTAGCGGGACCCACACAGAGGCCGCCGGACTAAGCTTTCTTCCCGGAATCGTCTCAATGTGATCATACAAATGGCATGTTTCGTGGTACATAACCTCTGATTGTGTTTCACTCCTCTCATTTGAGGTTAAACAGTGTTCTCGGCAGTGTTTAAACATGGCCGGTTGAACGGTGGTTTTAGACAGTGTCTAAGTGGTAAAGTACGTCTCTGCAACGCGGCAGCCATACTTAGGCATTGTTTAACCTTAGACATCGTCTAAACACCGTTTCTGCAATCGGCCCAATATTTTTATAACTCCCTCGTCCATATCCGGTAAGCCACATTACATTTAATGTATCCTAATTGTGGAATATTTCGTACTGTGTTTATGCCCAATGGTGTGACGAAACTACCTACAGTTACCCAATTCGGACGGAACACACCGCGTTCTCATCAATGCAGCATGACCGGAGACCTACAAAAGGTAGTGTTCTTTTAGTGGGATTATTTTTCTTCACAAGCTTAGTTACTTTTTTCGAGGAAGCTGTGCTATTTTAAAACTTACCAGAATATTTCTGCGTTAAGCCAAAAATGTTCAAAAACTCTGTAATTTTATTATTATTATTATTATTATTATTATTATTATTATTATTATTATTATTATTATTATTATTGTTAAAACAGTGGAACAAAGGACAAGCACTATTTAATATGTAACTATATTCTAGCTATTTTATACCGTAGTATAATTTTCTATCATCAATAGCAAATAACCTGTTCATCTCAAATTGTCTCGCGCATTCTTTTATATAAACATGTATTTTCAGCATTGTTAAAAGGAATTTTAATTTATAACAACACAAAATTGAAATGAAATGGCGTATGGCTTTTAGTGCCGGGTGTGTCGGAGGACATATTCGGCTCGCCAGGTGCAGGTCCTTCGATTTGACTCCCGTAGGCGATCTTCGCGTAGTGATGAGGATGAAATGATGATGAAGACGGCATATTCACCCAGCCTCCGTGCCAGAGAAATTAATCAGTGATGGTTAAAATTCCCTACCCTGCCGGGAATCGAACCCGGGACCCCTTTGACCAAAGGCCAGCACGCTAACCATTTAGCCATGGAGCTGTAGAACACAAAATAAGGGACTTTTAATACTTCTGTTCACGATGTTTGGCGACGTGGCGATGAGAATGCGCCTCCTAACCAAAGAGTAAAAATGGACTCGCTACTTCTTGCATTGAAGAGTAAATATTATTCACGTTTAAGTCAGTGATAATAAGTACAGACGATATCCAGAATCCTTTAGCACTATTTAGTGATGTCATTCTATTTCAATATGACGCTTTAATTTTGAAATTTCGCAGAAATGTTTAAAAAATTCGAAGGTATATAAAATTGCGTTATTCATGCAACGAAATGCAAAATTTGCGTTATTTTTTTATTTATTATTTATTTAAAAAGTGAAAAACTCGCTTAAATATTTCCTTGATACGAAAAATATAACTTCGTAATTACGACTACCCACCATTATCTCTTTCCGCTGATTTATATCTACTTACACGCCACGATTTGAAGAGTATTGTTTGTAATGCTGATTTGGTCCCAGAAGTGTAAAAAATACGTGACAAATAAGTATAGCTCTGAATTCGCATACCTTGATGTTGCTGTGTTGGTATGAGGATCTCCATTATTCACAATCCCACGGAAAATTGAAGTATATTGTATCCCGTGTGTCATTTAAGAACATGAAAACCGAAACTTTTAACCGACCTGGAGATATTTGAGGTGGGTGTTCTTATTGACTCTCTCAGTATAATAGATATGCCCTAATTAAGCCTTATTCAATAGTTAGTTCGCCATATACATAAGTAAAAAAATAAAGGAAATCCTCATAGGGTAAATAACTGAAGGAGAGAACATCGACCGAACTGTCACAATATATTTAAAACGGACTTCTGAAAGTTCTTAGAAATACCACAATTAGAATATCAGCGCTAATAAGAGCTCAAAGCACGGCTACTTTGTACCTCAACAAGGACTCAACAAGATCATTTATTCAAGTAAACAACCAGATTATTATTATTATTATTATTATTATTATTATTATTATTATTATTATTATTATTATTCTTTGTCGTTTAGGCCTACTGAGGACCACGGGGCTCGTATCTACTTATTATTATTATTATTATTATTATTATTATTATTATTATTATCATCATCATCATCATTCAACTTCGCCAATTGGCCAACTAGGGACCACGATAAGCCTCACTTTACAGTCTGGCATTTGTTCATTTTTCGCTTGATCTACATCGTCTTCATCAGCTCACTGTGTTTAGCACAACATCCATTTCGCACCAGTTGCCCGTTATTCGTCCCGGAAAGTCCCAAAAGTCTTGATGGCTGCTCTGAAAAGATTTCGGTCTGGTGCATCTTCTGCTTGTATGCCCAGTTCTTTAAGAGCGGTGATAAGGGAACAGGGAACTGGAAATCAAGTAGGGATGACATAAAATTGTTAGTGTTGAACTGTAGAAGTATTGTAAAGAAAGGAATAGAATTAAGTAATTTAATAAATATATATTTACCAGATATTGTAATAGGAGTTGAATCATGGCTGAGAAATGATATAATGCATGCAGACATTTTCTCACGGCACTGGAGTGTGTATCGTAGAGATAGGATAGGAATGGTGGGAGGGGGAGTGTTCATTCTGGTGAAAGAAGAATTTGTAAGCTACGAAAAAGTTAAAGATGAGACACATGAAATTCTAGGTGTAAGGCTCATTTCTAAAGATAATAGGCAACTTGATATATTTGGAGTGTACAGATCGGGAAGGGGTAGCACAGGCGCGGATTCGGAATTATTTGATGGGATAGTCAGCTATGTGGGAAACGACATGGAAAGAAATGTGATTGTGGCGGGAGATCTGTATTTACCAGATGTCAATTGGGAAGGAAATGCGAACGACAGGAAGCATGACCAACAAATGGCAAATAAGTTAATATGGGAAGGACAGCTGATTCAGAAAGTGATGGAACCAACCAGAGGGAAAAATATCCTGGATGTCGTGCTGATAAAATCAGATGAGCTCTATAGGGAAACTGAAGTAATGGATGGTATTAGTGATCATGAAGCTGTTTTTGTGGTAGTTAAAAATAAATATGATAGAAAGGAAGGTCTTAAAAGTAGGACTGTTAGGCAGTACCATATGGCTGATAAAGCAGGCATGAGGCAGTTTCTAAAAAGTAACTATGATTGGTGCAAAACGGTAAATAAAAATGTAAATAGACTCTGGGATGGGTTTAAAGAAATTGTTGAGGAATGCGAAAACAGGTTTGTACCTTTAAGGGTGGTAAGGAATGGTAAAGACCCACCTTATTAGAGAAATAAAGAGACTAAGAAGGAGGTGCAGACTGGAAAGAAATAGAGTTAGAAATGGCAGTGGAAGTAAGGAAAAATTGAAGGAACTTACTAGGAAATTGAATCTAGCAAAGAAGGCAGCTAAGGATAACATGATGGCAAGCATAATTGGCAGTCATACGAATTTTAGTGGAAAAAAAATGGAAGGGTATGTATAGGTATTTTAAGGCAGAAACAGGTTCCAAGAAGGACATTCCAGGAATAATTAATGAACAAGGGGAGTGTGTATGTGAGGATCTTCAAAAGGCAGAAGTATTCAGTCAGCAGTATGTAAAGATGGTTGGTTACAAGGATAATGTCAAGATAGAGGAAGAGACTAAGGCCAAAGAAGCAATAAAATTTACGTATGATAATAATGACATTTACTACAAGATACAAAAGTTGAAAACTAGAAAAGCGGCTGGAATTGATCAGATTTCTGGGGATATACTAAAGACAATGGGTTGGGATATAGTACCATATCTGAAGTACTTATTTGATTATTGTTTGGCCGAAGGAGCTATACCAGATGAATGGAGAGTTGCTATAGTAGCCCCTGTGTATAAAGGAAAGGGTGATAGACATAAAGCTGAAAATTACAGGCCAGTAAGTTTGACATGCATTGTATGTAAGCTTTGGGAAGGCATTCTTTCTGATTATATTAGACATGTTTGTGAAATTAATAATTGGTTCGATAGAAGGCAGTTCGGTTTTAGGAAAGGTTATTCCACTGAAGCTCAACTTGTAGGATTCCAGCAAGATATAGCAGTTATCTTGGTTTCTGGAGGTCAAAAAGACTGTATCGCAATTGACCTGTCTAAAGCATTTGATAGGGTGGATCATGGGAAACTACTGGCAAAAATGAGTGCAATTGGACTTGAGAAAAGAGTGACTGAATGGGCTGCTATATTTCTAGAAAATAGATCTCAGAGAATTAGAGTAGGTGAAGATTCATCCGACCCTGTAATAATTAAGAGGGGAATTCGTCCAGGCAGTATTATCGGACCTTTATGTTTTCTTATATATAAAAATGATATGAGTAAAGGAGTGGAATCGGAGGTAAGGCTTTTTGCGGAAGATGTTATTCTCTATAGAGTGATAAATACATTACAAGATTGTGAGCAACTGCAACGTGACCTCGAAAATGTTGTGAGATGGACAGCAGGCAATGTTATGTTGATAAACGGGGTTAAAAGTCAGGTTGTGGGTTTCACAAATAGGAAAAGTCCTCTCAGTTTTAATTACTGCGTTGATGGGGTGAAAGTTCCTTTTGGGGATCATTGTAAGTATCTAGGTGTTAATATAAGGACAGATCTTCATTGGGGTAATCACATATATGGGATTGTAAATAAAGGGTACAGATCTCTGCACATGGTTATGAGGGTGTTTAGGGGTTGTAGTAAGGATGTAAAGGAGAGAGCATATAAGTCTCTGGTAAGACCCCAACTGGAGTATGGTTCCAGTGTATGGGACCCTCACCAGGATTACCTGATTCAAGAACTGGAAAAAATCCAAAGGAAAGCAGCTCGATTTGTTCTGGGTGATTTCCGACAAAAGAGTAGCGTTACAAAAATGTTGCAATGTTTGGGTTGGGAAGAATTGAGAGAAAGAAGAAGAGCTGCTCGACTAAGTGGTATGTTCTGAGCTGTCAGTTGAGAGATGGCGTGGAATGACATTAGTAGACGAATAAGTTTGAGTGACGTTTATAAAAGTAGGAAAGATCATAATATGAAGATAAAGTTGCAATTCAAAAGGACAAACTGGGGCAAATATTCATTTATAGGAAAGGGAGTTAGGGATTGGAATAACTTACCAAGGGAGATGTTCAATAAATTTCCAATTTCTTTGAAATCATTGAGGAAAAGGCTAGGAAAGCAACAGATAGGGAATCTGCTACCTGGGCGACTGCACTAAATGCAGATCAGTATTGATTGATTGAAGATCCTTCTTGACATTGACGTACCATGGCATTGCCGTTTTTCGGTATTAAGTCAAATATACTGAAGAAACGTTTCGTCCATCGAGCTCAATCATCCGTCATATATGACCGTAGAAACGAACTCTGCCTTTACGCATTGTGTCCGTGATCTTCCCTATCTTAGGGTATGTACTTCTTGCCTGGATTTTCTAATGTAGATGCCATTTTTGTAGTTTGGGCCAAGTATGGTGAGTAGGATCTTTCTTTCCTTCCTCTCTAAATCCGCATGCAAACATTTCTCGGATAGGATAAGACATACAGATGCATATTGTGATACTGCTTTGATGACAATGTTGTAGTGACGAACTTTTGTGTTCAGGGAAAGCACTTTTTGCTGTATGCGTTGCGAGTGGTTTGGAAAGTGACTTCCATTTTCTTGATTCTTGCTGCTATGGCCTCTTTGTGAAGTCCATTTTGCTGGATCCATTCCCCTAGGTATTTACATTTATTAACACAGTTTATCGTTCCATATTTGGTGTTTAGTTGTGCCGTATCATCTTTGATGTTTGACATTACTTCTGTCTTTTGAAAGGAAATTTATAAACCTGTTTGTTCTGCCACTTCCTACAACACATTGATCTGTTTTGTTGCACTTTCGAAATTTTCTGTCATCAGGGCTATATCATCGGCAAAGGCTAAGCAATTTATTTCCACTCCGATATTTTTGTCCCAGTCGTTAAGGGTTTGTAAAGGTTTCCTTCTTTTAACGTCTTTCGCCACTCCAGTATTACCTTCTCAAGTACGCAGTTGAACAAAAGAGGAGACAGCTCATCTCCCTGTCGAACGCCTGTCTTGATCTAAAAGGGTTCAGAGAGATATCCTTGGAATTTTACTTTGGATTTGTTATTAGTTAGCTTTGCTTTTATTATCGTCAGCAGTTTCTCATCGACTCCCATTTCTGCAGGTATGTTAAGCAACACATCACGGTCGATGGAGTCGTATGCTTTCCTGAAATCTACAGATGTCGATAGATATATTCGACCTCTCAGCATACGTATGGTATCTCATTATATTTTTGAGGTTAAGTATTTGTTCTGCACTTGATCGGCCTTTCCAAAAATCTGCTTGATATTTCCAGAGTATGTGTTCAACTTGCTGTTCAAGTCTTTCAAGGATGGATAGTGACAGGATTTTGTAGGCTACTGACAGAAGAGAAATACCACGGTAATTGTTCACATCTCTTACATTTCGTTTCTTGTGTAAAGGATGGATCAAAACTAGCTTCCAGTCCTCTGGTATCAATCAACACTGATCTGCATTTAGGGCAGTCGCCCAGGTGGCAGATTCCCTATCTGTTGCTTTCCTAGCCTTTTCCGAAATGGTTTCAAAGAAATTAGAAATTTATTGAACATCTCCCTTGGTAAGTTATTCCAATCCCTAACTCCCCTTCCTATAAATGAATATTTGCCCCAGTCTGTCCTCTTGAATTCCAACTTTATCTTCATATTGTGATCTTTCCTACTTTTATAGACGCCATTCAAACCTATTGGTCTACTAATGCCATTCCACGCCATCTCTCCGCTGACAGCTCGGAACATACCACTTAGTCGAGCAGCTCTTCTTCTTTCTCTCAATTCTTCCCAACCCAAACATTGCAACATTTTTGTAACGCTGCTCTTTTGTCGGAAATCACCCAGAACAAATCGAGCTGCTTTTCTTTGGATTTTTTTCCAGTTCTTGAATCAAGTAATCCTGGTGAGGGTCCCATACACTGGAACTATACTCTAGTTGGGGTCTTACCAGAGACTTATATGCACTCTCCTTTACATCCTTACTACAACCCCTAAACACCCTCATAACCATGTGCAGAGATCGGTACCCTTTATTTACAATCCCATTTATGTGATTACCCCAATGAAGATCTTTCCTTATATTAACACCTAGATACTTACAATGATCCCCAAAAGAAACTTTCACCCCATCAACGCAGTAATTAAAACTGAGAGGACTTTTCCTATTTGTGAAACTCACAACCTGACTTTTAGCCCCGTTTATCAACATAACATTGCCTGCTGTCCATCTCACAACATTTTCGAGGTCACGTTGCAGTTGCTCACAATCTTGTAATGTATTTATCACCCTATAGAGAATAACATCTTCCCCAAAAAGCCTTACCTCCGATTCCACTCCTTTACTCATATCATTTTTATATATAAGAAAACATAAAGGTCCGATAATACTGCCTGGACGAATTCCCCTCTTAATTATTACAGGGTCGGATGAATCTTCACCTACTCTAACTCTCTGAGATCTATTTTCTAGAAATATAGCAACCCATTCAGTCACTCTTTTGTCTAGTCCATTTGCACTCATTTTTGCCAGTAGTCTCCCATGATCCACCCTATCAAATGCTTTAGACATGTCAATCGCGATACAGTCTTTTTGACTTCCAGAATCCAAGATATCTGCTATATCTTGCTGGAATCCTACAAGTTGAGCTTCAGTGGAATAACCTTTCCTAAAACCGAATTGCCTTCTATCGAACCAGTTATTAATTTCACAAACATGTCTAATATATTCAGAAAGAATGCCTTCCCAAAGCTTACATACAATGCATGTCAAACTTACTGGCCTGTAATTTTCAGCTTTATGTCTACCACCCTTTCCTTTATACACAGGGGCTACTATAGCAACTCTCCATTCATCTGGTATAGCTCCTTCGGCCAAACAATAATCAAATAAGTACTTCAGATATGGTACTATATCCCAACCCATTGTCTTTAGTATATCCCCAGAAATCTGAACAATTCCAGCCGCTTTTCTAGTTTTCAACTTTTGTATCTCGTAGTAAATGTCATTATTATCATACGTAAATTTTATTACTTCTTTGGCCTTAGTCTCTTCCTCTATCTTGACATTATCCTTGTAACCAACCATCTTTACATACTGCTGACTGAATACTTCTGCCTTTTGAAGATCCTCACATACACACTCCCCTTGTTCATTAATTATTCCTGGAATGTCCTTCTTGGAACCTGTTTCTGCCTTAAAATACCTATACATACCCTTCCATTTTTTTCCACTAAAATAGGTATGACTGCCAATTATGCTTGCCATCATGTTATCCTTAGCTGCCTTCTTTGCTAGATTCAATTTCCTAGTAAGTTCCTTCAATTTTTCCTTACTTCCACTGCCATTTCTAACTCTATTTCTTTCCAGTCTGCACCTCCTTTTAGTCTCTTTATTTCTCTAATAAGGTGGGTCTTTACCATTCCTTACCACCCTTAAAGGTACAAACCTGTTTTCGCATTCCTCAACAATTTCTTTAAACCCATCCCAGAGTCTGTTTACATTTTTATTTACCGTTTTCCACCGATCATAGTTACTTTTTAGAAACTGCCTCATACCTGCTTTATCAGCCATATGGTACTGCCTAACAGTCCTACTTTTAAGACCTTCCTTTCTATCACATTTTTTTTTAACTACCACAAAAACAGCTTCATGATCACTAATACCATCTATTACTTCAGTTTCCCTATAGAGCTCATCTGGTTTTATCAGCACCACATCCAAAATATTTTTCCCTCTGGTTGGTTCCATCACTTTCTGAATCAGCTGTCCTTCCCATATTAACTTATTTGCCATTTGTTGGTCATGCTTCCTGTCGTTCGCATTTCCTTCCCAATTGACATCTGGCAAATTCAGATCTCCCGCTACAATCACATTTCGTTCCTTGTCGTTTCCCACATAGCTGACTATCCTATCAAATAATTCCGAATCCGCATCAGTGCTACCCTTTCCCGATCTGTACACTCCAAATATATCAAGTTGCCTATTATCTTTAGAAATGAGCCTTACACCTAGAATTTCGTGTGTCTCATCTTTAACTTTTTCGTAGCTTACAAATTCTTCTTTCACCAGAATGAACACTCCCCCTCCCACCTTTCCTATCCTATCTCTACGATACACACTCCAGTGCCGTGAGAAAATTTCTGCATCCATTATATCATTTCTCAGCCATGATTCAACTCCTATTACAATATCTGGTAAATATATATCTATTAAATTACTTAATTCTATTCCTTTCTTTACAATACTTCTACAGTTCAACACTAACAATTTTATGTCATCCCTACTTGATTTCCAGTTCCCTGTTCCCTTATCACCGATCGCTAGGCTATCCCGTTTCCCTGAATGTACCTCCCTATTACCCTTCCAAACAAATTTCCTAACTTATACGTACCACTGCGGTTTAAATGAAGGCCATCCGAGCGCAGATCCCTTTCTCCTACCCACCCATTAGGATCTAGAAATTTCACTCCCAGTTTCCCACATAACCACTCCATAGTCTCATTTAAATCCCCAATCACCCTCCAGTCAGTATCCCTCCTACACAGTATTCCACTAATAACAATCTCCGCTTTCTTAAACTTCACCCGTGCTGCATTTACCAGATCCCACACATCTCCAACTATGTTGGTACTTATATCAGCTTGCCTTACGTTGTTGGTACCAACGTGAAACACTACCACCTTCTCCTTCCCCTCCTCCCTCTCTTCTACTTTCCTCAACATCTGCCTCAACCTAATTCCTGGATAACATTCTACCCTGGTTCCCTTTCCTCCACACACTTTCCCCACGTGTCTAACGATGGAATCCCCCATGACCAGAGCCTCAACCCTACCCACCTCATTTGATCCCCTCCCCTCCTGGTCAGCCCTATCTTTCCTGATAGCTGCAGAAGCTACTTCCTCCTCCCTTTTCTCCTTCCCATGACCCTGTTCCACCTGTCTTTTCCTATCCTCTACTCTACATTTCCCTTTCCTACCTTTTCCCTTCCTCCTACTTCCACGCATCTCAGCAACAGTTCCCTGTCCCTCATCTTCCCTCTGTTGTTCTACCTGGAGTGACTCGTACCGATTTCGCACAGACACCTGTCCTGAATTCTGATCCTGAATAGAGCCCTTGGCCTGCAATCTCCTTCCCCTTAGAACATTAGACCACCTGTCTTCTACAACTCCTCCCTTTCCTTCCCCTCTCTCTTGTACACCTACTGTAACCTGTACATTGTTTGAGGGAGTCCTATCTTCCTTCCCGTCTTCTGTGAGAATCCTAATTATCTCCCGGTTCTTTTTCCCATATATCTACAACGGTTTGGTGTAGGATGTCAATTAGTTCTTCCGGGTCGTGTTTCCACAGTTCCGCAATCATGGAGTCTTCAGCAGGATTCTTGTTATTTTTCAGTCTCTTAATGTGGCGTTTGATTTCATTGCGATTTGGTGGAGAAGATGGCAGGTTTTGGCTCACAGGTTTGTTTGTTTGTTTTGATGGGGTTGGCTGGTTTTTTACAGTTTAGAAGGTCGTTAAAATATTTAGCTAAGATTTCGCAGTTTTCTTCATTTGATGCTGCAAGAGTTCCATCTTCCCTTAGAAAACAAGGGGGAGGCGCCTTGTATCCTTGTATCTTGTTTTTAAAATTCCTGAAGTATTCACGGGTCTCACCTCTATGAAAATCTTGTTATATATTTTCATACTTGTGTTTCTCACTGCATATTGTTTTTGCTGTTTGCACTTGTTGTGTTTTGTACATCTTCCAATCTTCTTCTCTTTTCGAGGTGTAATACATTTTCCAGGCATTCAGACGATCCCCTAAGGTGTTCTCGCAGTTACCGTTCCACCACTGTGCTTCTTTCTCTTCTTGATTTCAGCCACTCCCTTTGCAGTCTTTTCCACAGGTTGGACAAGTTTTTTGAATTCTCTGAGCTTTTTTGTGTCAAAGCGAATTATGGTAGGTTCGTTTTTCTTTTTGTTGAGAGGGATTGGCCGAAACTTTATTACTGATACGTAGTGATCTGTGTATATGTTTATTCCCTTTTTTACGATAACGCTCGTTACCGGACTGTATCTTCGAGATATAGCAACATGGTCTATTTGGAATTATTCCATTGTTTTGTTTGGTCATCTCCATGCCGTCTGTTTTCTATGTAAGTGACTAAAATGTGTTGACATCAGTTGGAGGTTATGGTTATCGCATAGTTCATTGAGGCGTGCTCCATTTTTGTTGGTTCTTTTGTGTGTTGGGTAAAGCCCAACAACTTTCCTGTGTTTTCGTTCACATCCTACCTGTGCATTAAAATATCCCATTAGGATCTTGACGTGGTGTTTCGGGATTTTCGCTAATCTGGCATCCGGGAGGTTCCAGAATCTATGTGTGTCTTCCAGGTCTTTTTTGTTTTGTTCATTAGTTGGAGCATGTGCATTGACTAGTGTATATGTTTTGTATGCACAACGCAGGGCTAGTAGGCATAACCTATCATTAACAGCTTCAGTCTCAGATTATTATGAGGTAAATCACCTCAAGCCAAACCCATCGAAAACTAATGCGTGCGCCTTTTATTTAAAGAACAAAGAAGCCCCGCGGAATCTGCGTGTGAATTGGAAAGGAATGGAGCTGGAGCACAGCTGGATCGTTCGCTGACCTTCACCACACACTGCACCAAACTCAAGGCAAAAGTTTCAGCACGAAACTGCCTACTGCGTAAGGTAACTGGTTCTTGATGGGGTGCCCATCCCCAGACAGTAAGGACAACTGCCCTAGCACTCTGCTACTCTGCTGCTGAATATGCTAGTCCCGTGTGGTACAAATCAGCTCACGCAAAGAAAGTCGACATTGCCTTGAATGAAACCTGCAGGCTAATCACAGGCTGTGTACAACCAACACCCGCACAGAAGTTGTATTCACTTGCAGGTATAGCCCCCCTGATATTAGATGTGAGGTGGCGGCTAATATGGAGAGACAAAATGTTTGCAGCATCTCAGCCCGTCCCCTTCATCAACATCAGCCATCACCAGCTCGACTGAAGTCCAGGAAGAGTTTTCTACAGACTTCTGCTCCACTTTATTCTGACCCAGAAAAGGCCGGAGTTAAGCTATGGAAACAAAGGTACCCAGGTCATCCGGAACGTGTTGAAATTGAAGAAACGTTCCCACCTAGTCACGAAGAGGGATGGTGCATATGGAAGTCGTTAAACAGACTGCGGACCGGCGTTGCAAGATCTAATGACAATCTTATGAAATGGGGTATCGAGCATGGTGGAGACTCATTGTGTGAATACCGAGCTCGATAGCTGCAGTCGCTTAAGTGCGGCCAGTATCCAGTATTCGGGAGATAGTGGGTTCGAACCCCACTGTCGGCAGCCCTGAAGATGGTTTTCCGTGGTTTCCCATTTTCACACCAGGCAAATGCTAGGGCTGTGCCTTAGTTAAGGCCACGGACGCTTCCTTCCCACTCCTAGCCCTTTCCTGTCCCATCGTCGCCATAAGACATATCTGTGTCGGAGCGACGTAAAGCAACCTGCCAAAAAACAAAAACAAAAACAAAACCAAACAAACATACCTGCATTGTGCGAATATGGAGAGGAATAGACTTCTAGGCATTTCTTGCACTGTCGTCTACGCCCAGGTTCATGTACAGGGTTGGAATTGGCACTGGCTGGAAACAATGCCATCAATGTAGCCAAATACTGGTTACAACTTGTCTAATAATGTATATATAGTGTAGATATTTTCATGTAATACTTGATTTCTCCTTTTTTATTTTCATGTATGTTCTTCCATTTGTTATAGTCCATATGCAAATTATTCAAGCGCTTTTATGACTATATACGATTAATGTGTTCATGTACATTTTTCATATTCAGTACATATATCAGTATCTCTTTCTTGTATATATTGGTACCTCCGACACGAATAAATAAATACAGCTTCGAAATTTGAGACTGACCTAAGGATTCTGGTGTTGACAGTAAAATCTCTACCGAAGATAGGGTCGTTTTTCATTACTCACTATGGGATTTGCTCTTGAAGAACCGATACCCTTCTGACTCAAACGTATCTTCATCAGTGAAGTGAGTTCTTTTCAGAGCCATTACTGCGATTTTATTTTCATGGAGCGCATTGGTTAGCTGTTTCATCTTACCAAGACTGTTTATGATGAACGTTGCCAAAAGGAGTCTTAGATATGGGTTTCAGCTTTCGTGACTGTTCAGATCTCCAAGACGCTCCAACTCGTCTTTAGCATGATGTTGCATCCTCCCCATAACCCGAACGGGACGCATGCGTCGCTTGTCCGCGACGGTGGATTTATTTGAAAAGTTGCCACCTCTGGTATTAACTTCATGTCTTTGTTTTACCATCATGCTTAATAAGCTTTACCTTAGCTTGGAGCAAACTGCTCATTCTGATACAACTAAGGTTGTTAGCCCTGGAGGGCCTCAAGATGTTCTCCGGCTGCAGGCAGGCATTTCCTCCTAACCCGAATAGTTATGGTTTTCCCGCCAATGCTCGGGTGGCTGATTGCAGTGGTTTCCCATTGGGCGATGGGTTCGCCACATCCCTACGCTAAATTATTATTATTATTATTAAATATCTTTAAACTTGTGATAGTGTTGATAAGAAATGGAGGGAGGAGAGGCGGGACGGGGTGGGAAAGGAAGTAGTGCTGAGAATTTTCCCCAAATTGGGAAGTCTATTTGATTCGGTTCTCTCTCCTTGAATGCCAGCTGATTGTGTGGCGCGTGGAGTACAAGGAGAGAGCATCTAATAGACTGCGCTACTTAGCTTGCCACAATACACGTAAGAACGACTTGTAAGCAAAATAATATTTTACGTAAGTTGTTTGAATGTTGACCACTACCATTTTGAGTGGAAGGTAACCAAATAGCTATGCGATACGGATCATGTTGCTATAAGCTTGCATATTTTCCCATGGTGGGTTCAAACCCTACCATCAGAAGCTTTGAACATAGTTTTCCGAGGTATCATATTTTCACACCATGCAAATGCCGGGGCTGGACTTGAATTAATGCCATGAGCACTACCTATCCAGGACTTCACCTCTCACATCCCCACACCCAACCATAAAGGTACTGAAAGCATCAATAGATTGCATCAATAATTTATCAGAGATCTTCAACTGTGGGTGGGGTTGTGAATACGTCCTCGGTACCCCCTGCATGACGGGAGAGGCGGCTTAATGGGATACCCAGGGGCTCCCAACTAGGGAGTGTGGGATGATGACCACGGTTCCCTAGCTGTCTAGAATTGTTTCCACTTACTTTTCCAGACTCCTCACTTTCGTCTCTCCTGTCTGACCTTCCCGTGTAAACCTGACGGTGTTAGGATTGCGAGGCATGGGGGAGCTTTCCTTTTCAAGGCCTTTGTGACCCTTCCTTTTCTCTTGCTGATACCGTCTTTCATTGAGGGATTGGACCTCTTCCATTTTTCTCTCTGATTAGTGTTAGGAGAGGCCGGTTGCCTATTTTTACTTCCTCTTAAAATAGTGATGACCACCAATCATTAGACTGCAAAGGAAAGCACTAACTGTTCTGATCCATTCAGATAATATGAAGAAAGCAATAATCCGTTCCGTTTAGCAGTACTCGTATTGCGTACGCATTAGTCTTTTGTTGGTATTGGAGCTAGGACGGAGAAGAGACTTAAGTCATGCTCATTAGTTTTTAACAAGTATTACCGCTATTCATAGATTTTACATCCATTACCATGAATGATTCAAGGCTGATACTTAAAGAAATAAAATATTCAATTTACTGACTAATGTTCCTTGTTCCTTTCTCCTCCGCAATCGATAAACTGCTGCTATTGGTTTCGTGGCAGTCTGGGATACCTACTCCTTGCATTGCTTTCAGCTCAACCGCCATATGGATAGCATAAATAGCTTACACCATATTTCTATCCGATTTATTTCCAATCGGTCATCATCATCATCATCAGTGTTCTGCCACATGGCAGGTCTTCACATGGCAGCGCTCCTCCCAATCCTGTCTCCTGCCACCCTCTTTGTTTCCTCATACTTGTATTCTATCCTGATACTGTCCAGCATCTGAAATCTTCTCCGTCCTCTTTGTCTTTCCCCATTTACCGTTCCTTCTATAGCATCTATGAGCAAGCAATCGCTCCTCATCAAATGACCAATCCAATTGTGCTTTCTCTTCTTGATTACTTTTAATAGATATATTTCTCTCTTCTCCAACTCTTCTCAAGACTTCTTCATTCTTTACTTTGTCTATCTATTGTATACTTTACATTCTCCTCCAAATCCACATCTCAAATGCTTCCAGTCTTCTTTCGTCTTCTTTTCTCAGTGTCCAAGTCTCAGCTCCATACAGTGCCACACTCCATACAAAGCACTTCACGAATCGCTTCCTCAAATCTCTATCCATGCCCCCACAAAAAAGTCTGCTCTTCTTATTAAATGCTTCCTTCGCAATCGCAATACGAGTTTTCACCTCATGTCCTCTGTTATTACACTTCCTAATCGGTGAAAGGGAAATAAATTCTGTGATAACATGTCAGGTGAACATGAATGATGTGAAATAAGTCTCATTCCCTGTTGCTAGAAATTCCACTTCGTTGTCTGCATTGTCGTGCAATGCGAGCCATTGTCCGGTTTCCCAGAAGTCATGTAAGCCAGTCATGCCCAGCTTCATGGCTAAATGGGTAGCTTATTTGCGTTTGGTTCAAGGGGTCACGGGTTCAATTCCCGACCGGGTCGGGGATTTTAAACTCCATTGGTTTATTCCGATGGCTTAAAGGCTTGGTGTTTGCGCTGTCTACAACATTAGAATTCATCATAGGTAGGGCCCCATCATCACCGACGCGCAGGTCGCCTATAAGGCGTCAACTCGGAAGACGTACAAGAGGCCTCTTCAGAGGCCACACGCCATTATTATTATTATTATTATTATTATTATTATTATTATTATTATTATTACTGAATACTCTCTATGGGAACATTGTAACGTAACTGCTTCCCAAGTATAGATCCACTTCTGGAACTAAAATATTATGAAGATGGATACTTACAGTTATCCAGCAAAAAAGTGAATAATGAAAGCAGATCGAGAATAAATGTATAAATATCTGTAACTCTTCAAACACCCCCGAGCGATTGCCAATGCCTAAACTCTAGTTCAGCATGATTTGGTGTCTTACCTTAAAGCAATCGTGTCTGAAGTTTGAATAGGTTGAAACTGTATAATATCGTCGGTGCTCGAATAAAAATAATAGATATTAACATAAAATACTTTCATCTTAGTTGTGTTGAAAATGTTCTTTGTATCTGGTAGTGTTTACCGTTTTAAGTGTAAATACAATCAGACAATAATCCGTTCACAACTCTAACTACAGCAGGAGAGAGAGAGGTTCGACCCTTCGAGGAATCAGTAAACGAAAGGGATGCTCCTTGAAAGATGTGAAGAAGAAGAAGAAGAAGAAAGGGAATAAGAAGAAGAAGAAGAAGAAGAAGAAGAAGAAGAAAGACTCCCTAGGCATCTCAAGCATTATACCGTTAGGTTCGGAAGACAATAAACATTGACCAATACAGTTCGAAAAGAAAAGATGGAGTCAGAAATAAACGTTGAAATAATGCCATCAGCTAGGAATTCAATAGTTACCAGTCTTTGGGGGTTG
The DNA here is from genome assembly GCF_040414725.1 of Anabrus simplex. Lineage (NCBI taxonomy): Eukaryota > Metazoa > Arthropoda > Insecta > Orthoptera > Tettigoniidae > Anabrus > Anabrus simplex. The sequence goes on along the minus strand of NC_090267.1, from coordinate 222,230,403 downwards.
TAGTAAGGATGTAAAGGAGAGGGCATATAAGTCCCTGGTAAGACCGCAGTTATAGAATGGACCCAGTGTATGGGACCCTCACCAGGACTACTTCATACGAGAACTGGAAAAGATCAAAGGAAAGCAGCACGATTTGTTCTGGGCGATTTCCAACAAAGGAGTAGTATTACTAAACAGTGATAGTTCGTGACATTTTACTCTGACAGAGCTGTACGCCATCTCTTTTCCCTCTCCAATCGGTCCAGTTTTCACTAACCAGCACTACGATACTTAGATAAATAATAATAATAATAATAATAATAATAATAATAATAATAATAATAATAATAATAATAAGATGACACTGGCTGAATAGAAATCTGCTTGCACTACAACAGTAATTTAATTAATTAACTACACTACAATGGCATTTATGCACACACATTAACAGGCTAACAGCTAATGCAATCCCGACTATGGCACTGCACTGTTTCACTGATCACACTCACAAGTGGTAATAGCAACATTCATGAAAACAAATAAACAGTCCGCTCCCGAATTTCTCTCTCCTTGCTCATATTTCAAATTATGACAACGTATTTAACAATTTGACCACCCTAAAAATAGTGGCGTCACGTTGTGGTTACATTTTGAATCTTTATTTTAGCTTCTTCATAGAACTGTATTGTTCAAATTGTTAGTATAATAGAATTCATTGTTTTGTAAACTGTTTTGGAATTAATATAAGACGTGGGGAAAAAAGGTTAGGTACATTGTAAAATGGTTTGTGAAGTTGCTGAGGGCTCCGCTGTTCAGCGCTTACACCCGTCTGTACTCTTCTTATCCCTGACAACCCCACATCGTCCTTTCAGGCCCCTCCCGCACCCCGCACACTTACTATGTCTGGGATCTACTCAAGGTTCTGCTGTCACAGTCCGACCGCCTCACGACTAAAGAGCAGCCACGGCCTGAAAGCCTTTGCCATTTTCTTGAAAATACGAAAGCAAAATATTTACAGCTGAAACAATAAAGATAACATTGTATTGTATAACCCCACATAAGATCGACTTCGCTACATTTGGCCATCTATTTATGTAATCATTTGCAGAGTGAAATAACGTTATATGTTTTTGAAAAGAAGGTGGGGCGGCGCCCAAAAGCCCTTCATGCACGAACCGCCACTGCAATGTTGCAAACTTTGGGCTGAGAAGACTTGGGAGTAAGGAGACGAGATGCTCGGCTATGTGATATGTTTCGAGCTGTCAGCGGTGAGTTGGACTGGAATGACATAAGTAGAAGAGTGGAGCTTTTAAAAGTAGGAAAGATCATAATATGAAGATAAAGTTGGAATTAAAGAGGACATATTGGGGCAAATATTCACTTATACGACGAGGAGTAAAGGAATGGAATAAATTATCAAAGGTTTTTATTTATTTATTCGTATCAGAAGCATACATTTTGCATAGCATAATGGTACTTAATGACATACATATCAAATAGTGTCTGCCCAGAATTTTGCCAAATCACGGGCATTAGGTGTTGCAGCCATCAAGTCCTCTATTGTGCAACTTAAAGGACACTTACTACAGTTCATGAAATGGGCTGTGGTTTGGTCTTCACCACATTCGCATTGCCTGGATGTGCCAGGAAAGCCCCACTTTACCATATTGGTTCTTGATCTACCAACCCCAGTGCGAAGCCTATTCAACGATTTCCACGTAGACCAATGTTCCTCGTGTCCTGGGGGGAGATGTTCAATTGGTAGCATCCAATCAGCAAGTTGAGGATTTCTAGTTCTCCATAATCTCAACCTTGTGGATCCAGAAGTAACATCAAAGGTAATGTTCGATAAATTTCCAAGTTCGTTGAAAATATTTAAGAGAAAGCTCGGTAAACAATTATAAATAAACGTAAATATGAAGTAAACAGTTGATAGGGAATCTGCCACCTGGGCAACCACCCTGAATGCAGATCATTGATGATTGATTGGTTCATTGATTGATTGATTGATTGATTGATTGATTGATTGATTGATTGATTGAAAGCTCCTAAAATGAGAGCTCTTGGTGGAATTTGTGTTTCGAACAATCTTTTCGTAAAACTTACTTTTAATTAAAGACTAACTGATTTCTACGATGACCGGGCGAGTTGGTCGTGCGCGTAGAGGCGCGCGGCTGTGAGCCTGCATCCGGCAGATAGTAGGTTCGAATCCCACTATCGCCAGCCCTGAAAATGGTTTTCCGTGGTTTCCCATTTTCACACCAGGCAAATGCTGGGGCTGTACCTTAATTAAGGCCACGGCCGCTTCCTTCCAACTCCTAGGCCTTTCCTATCCCATCGTCGCCATAAGACCTAACTGTGTCGGTGCGACGTAAAGCCCCTAGCAAAAAAAAAAAAATTCTACGATGCTGTATCCTCCTCTTTACATTCGTAATTAATTAGAACAGATATTAAAATTCATTAACAGTCCTGCTCGTTCACTGAATGGTCAGCGTACTGGCTTTCGATTCATAGGACTCCCGATTCGATCCCCGGTTGGGCCGAGAGTTTTAACTGCTTATAGTTAATTCCTCTGCGTCGGAAACTGAGTGTTTGTGATCTTCTAAATATACATCTGCATCTACTTACAACACGGCACACTGCCAACCAGTACACAAACACGCATTAGTGAATACATCCCTGTATATAGGGTTGACGTCAGGAAGGCCGTAAAAGTGGGTTAAACTATGATTAGTACTGAACCCAGATAATTGGAACGGAGACGAGGAAAAGAGGGAAGACTGAAGTTCACTAACACGTTTCGGGATTGCAACGTTGAGTTTCCTCGTCTTCTTACATAATCTACCTGTACGCCTTCGGTAAAGAAAATACGCAAGAGAAGAAGTTGGCAGGGATAATGTATGTCTGTGAGATGAAAGATTTAAAAAAGCACGCACCTGAGGCGACTAAGCAGTCACGAGTTGGAAACGAGGATAAATTGCACCCAGGGGTATAGAGACGTGAGGTGGTTTGATAGACGATACTACAGGGGTACTGCTACAGAAGTAAGTTGAGAGTATTGGAGTCTATACAGTACATGAACTAGAAAAAATATGCAGGAGATATATTTTGATGTTAAACTTAAAAGGAAAAGAAGTTTGGCACATCACTGCCTGCTGAACGTGCAGGGATAGCGACCTCTTATCAGCCGAGTCTTAATCCCGCTGTATTGTACCAGGAAGGCATATGGCCTGGCACATCATTTTTCTAAGTCATTATTTATTAAAGAACTGCTCAGCTTTAAGGTCTGCACACACCAACGCAGGACGCGGGAAGCGGGAGCGGGAGCGAAACCTACAACCCCGCGGACGCTGCGAAGTTCGTTTTTCTGCACACACCATCGCGGGACGCGGGAACGAAACGTAAATCCCGCGGTCGCTACGAAGTTCGTCTTTTTGCACACACCATCGCGGGACGCGGGAGCGAAACGTACAATCCCGCGGTCGCTACGAAGTTCGTCTTTCTGCACACACCAACGTGGGACGCAGAAGCGGGAGCGAAACGAACAATCCCGCGGTCGCTACGAAGTTCGTCCAATACATTACTTCCTTCATGGCTACCTGTTTGAGGAAGTTCATGATGGTTTCCTCACGTTTTGTTGCTTCCAGGAGTGAATGTAGCAGACGGTGCCGATACTTTCTTTTTAGACATTCCAAAACGGCATGATCTATAGGTCGTATCAAACTTTTTACGTTAGAGGGCAAAAATAAAGCACAAATTCCATCACATACTAGTTTATGTTCATGTCGACATGCCCCTGCGTTGCCCAGCAATAAAACTGCTTTAATAGCCGGACTTGGTCTCAGTAGAGGGGACCCACAGTACGATGACATGGCGGAAATACGCAGGGAATGAAATGCTTTAGACAAATCATTTTAAATTTACGAAAATAAAAATTCAAATAACGCTAGGATTTTCGAGATTCCACTCCACCCTATGTATTTTTGTTTCAGATTTCTAGCTACTGGAGGTTCCTATTCTACAGTTGGTCACAATTTCCGGGTCGGATTCACAACATTTTGTGCTGTTGTGTGAAATGTTTTCCGAGCTCTTTATGACAGAATGCAAGGAATATACATGCCAGAACCATCTATCGAAACATGGATAGAATCAGCTCAAGCATATTACAGAATGTAGCAATTCCCAAACTGTGTTGGTAGTATCGATGGGAAGCACGTTACTATAAAATATCCGAGGAACAGTGGATCAAATTATTTTTGTTACCTGGAGAAATCCTCTATTGTACTTTTATCAATTGCTGGTCAAGATTACAAGTTCCTATGTGTAGATATCGGAAGTTACGAGAAAAGCAGTGATGGTGGTATTTTCCAGAACTCTGTAATGGGACAACGGTTAGAAGTGGGTGCTCTTGGTGTTTCGAAAGACAAAAATCTTCCTGAACACAACGTGCCTGCGCCTTATGTCATAATCGAGGACGAAGCGTTTCCTCTGAAAAGTTACGTAATGAGACCGTTTCCATACAGGCAAGCAAAAGGAGACAAGCGCTAAGAAAATTACAACCATCGACTGTGTAGAACAAGAAGGGTCATAGAAAATGCCTTCGGCATATTAGCACAGAAATGGAGAATATTACAGACCTATGGACGTTCATGTGGATACAGCTAAGCTAATCATTAGAACACCGTGCATTCTGCACAATTTTCTGAGAGAAAATTCAGCATATTGAGAAGATTTAGATTCACCGGAATCGGGACTTGGATCCTTTAAAAATGTTGACAATGATTCACGACGAGCACCCGCTGTAGCCTTCGCTGATCGTGAGAAATTTGTAGAGTTCTTTGACATACATAACAGCAGTGTATAGATAGTTTTAGTATACATCTTACATGTATCTGGAAGTATACGAACGGTATACGCAGTTCTTTTCCTATCGCATCCCACAACATATCCTTCTTCCTTACATTACTCATGTCGTAAAGCATTGGGTGTTTCTTAACGCACTCTATCAACAGTTCAGTCGTCTTTGCTACTGTCACAATGAATGCGGGACGCGAGAAAACGCTGCATGCAGCGAACTGAAAATGGTTCGCAGCAATCCCGCCATGCAGGCGGGAGAGTGACGCACCGGTGTGAATGGCTCCCTATCCCGCTGTACTCATAATAGTTCGCGACGGGATCGCTTCCGCTCCCACTCCCGCGTCCCGCGTTGGTTTGTGCAGACTTTTAGCGTCTGAAACAGCTGTATTAACGAAAGTTCTGGACTCCGCTGCTTGCTGCAGGAGTGAGAGAGACAGCGCCAGAAGAGAACAGGCCGAGTGACGTAATCGCCGCATGTTATCGACTTCCCTTATGGAATGATCTGGAAATGACGTAACTTTTGAAACGATAATAGCCGAAATTTGGGGATAATCCATCCAGTAACTTTAATGATATTAAAGGTAGAAGTTTGTCGTACGAAACCACTTTTCTGTCGCTTGGAGCAGTGAGCCAGCCCACAGCGGTGTATATAAGGTCAACGACTTGACAGGTATACTCAGTTGAAATCCGCAACTCAACCATGGGAGAAGATTATGTTGCTGCATCGCGTTACGCGAAGTTAAAGTGAATCATGCCGTAATACTTAGAATTTCGTCATGCGAGACCGCGATACTTAGAAATTTCAACCGCGTCGTGAACGTGTGAAATATTTTAAAAGACTTCAAAATTGAACTTTGTGTTATAAGACTTAAGAATTTTCCTACCTAGTCTTGAATTTGTGATTTTGAAGGTGTAGTCAGATTGAATTTAATACAAGTGCTAGACTTGTCAGTTTACAGCGCATTGTGGACTTAACTATTTTCAATGTGTGTTTGAACTCCCACTATCACGTACTGTGATAAGAACATTGGAAGGACTGTGCGCGATTATTTAAACTTATGACTGTTGACAAATTCGTGAGTTTCGAGACGTTTCGACGTGTGTTTCGCCTGTAAATATGATTTTGAACTGTTCAAGGTGTTATGCTATTCAAATACTCGGTGATTAGTAAGATTAAATGTGGTCAATTTTCACGTATTTCGTGAATGTTTGAACCGAGTCATTAGAAAAGAGACTGAACCTTAAGGACATTTTATGTCGGTAATAGAAAATATGGACTCCTGTTAGGCTAATTTACACGAAAATCTACTTAAGAAGTGAATCCTAGAATTTTAGAGACTGTCGCATACATCGTGTGAACTGAATTTACGCATGATTTTCCACTGTTGTGCCCTTAATATTCATTCTGAACTGACTACGTTTTTCTGAATATTCTAAATTGTGCCTAGTGTTCACTTCCTTGCTATGCGAACTGTGCATTTAAAAACTGTGCATTTAACTTCGTAACTTAAGAAGTGACTTAATTTTTATCGTAAATATTTTCCACAGAGACCTGACTTATGTTTCAGACTGTGCTAAAAGACTCTGTTATTTTGAGTAACATATTAACTGCTGCGTTATAAAGTGCAAGTGTGAACTATGCTTTCAAACTCACATAAGTGTAAAGTGCAACACTAATCACTCTTAATTAACAGTGCTACGTCTTGTATTGTAGTGCCAATTGGACTTTCCTGTGTGTCTATTCTCTCTGACAAACACTGGAAATCTTGGCAAAGCATCGAAACATCGTATTACTTTAAACATCGAATCCGACGTGGGACAGGCTACATCGTTGGAGATACGTGGTAATATCCAGGGATGATACGTGGTAACATCCAGGGATGATACGTGGTAACATCGAGGGATGATACGTGGTAACGTCGAGGGATAATACGTGGTAACATCGAGGGTTGAAACGTGGTGCGCAGCTGTTGGTGCTGAATTCGACCTCAGGCTGATCACCGTGGGAGTTCCAGCCGCCGATCTCCGGAGCCGTATTTCAATCATTCCTGTTGCTGAATTCAGGTGATATAAGTGCATTTTATAATCTTTCTTGGGTGAATAATCTCACCATATTGCACTAAAACATTAACTGATTTATTGCCCTATCAACCACAATATTCTAGTGCAATGTTAGTCAAGTACAAGTGCCTAACCCATAAAAATATTTTGGTCGTGTGAATTTCAATTCTACCACCTATTGAAATTGTAGGAAGTAAATTAACATAACTGTAAGTCTATTTATAACGACTTAAGTCCAAGTTCAGTCCCCATCGGCATGGGGGTGAGAAAGGCTGAAAAAAGTCCAAAATGGCCCAGTTTATGGATTTATGTGTGTGCACCCCTCTGAGTGGAAGTAGAATTGGGATGAAGTAAGAAAGTAATATAAAAAGACCAATATTAAGAGTAGAATCCATAGTTTTCGGCGTCGCTGAGATGAATATTGACACTCCATATGTCGTTTAAGTTCACCCGCAATGGCACGGGGGTGAGAAGGGATGAAAAAGAAAATATCCAAAATAACCAAGATTAAGGGTGAATGCATGTTCCAGCATAGATTATTAATAAAAAATGACTGTGGGGGCAGGACTTCTCCAACGCCATGACACTTTGGATGCCGTTTAAGTCATAGTTCAGGCCCAGTCGGAATTTAGGTTGAGGAGGGTTGAAAAAAGGAATGTTCAAAATGCCGAGACTATGGTTGTATGTGTTATATTCCAGCAAAGCTCTCAACTAAAATTGGTGCACACATGTACTATGTGGAGAAAACTTACGTGGGGTAAGACACCTCTAGCACCTCTGGTGGAGGGGAAGATACTAAAAAATAATCGAAAACGACTTATATTACTGCGGAATCCATATTTTTCGGGGTCACTTAGATAAATACTGACACTCCGGACGCCCTTAAGTTGAAGGTCAAACACCATCACAGCTCTCAACCAAACTCTGTACGGATATGAATTACTATCTAGATAATATACTGTAGGGGGAAGGGATGGCATGTAAAGTAATCGAAAACAGCTTATATTAGTGTCGAATCCATAGTTTCTGGGGTCACTGAGATGAATAGTGGCACTCCGTATGTCGTTTAAGTCCATGTTCAGCACCCATCGCTATGGTGACTCAGAAGGGGTGATAAAGAAAATGTCCAAGTTCTTTTACACAGTTTTCGGTGTCGCTCGGCTGATTGGTGACAGTCCCAGTGACAGTGTACATCATATCTATAATGCGACGCGTAAATACATTTCGTAATAACTTATTTTTATTATTTGTTTGAAAGGATCAACTACTTCCCAGACTATTTGGGTTGCTACAAGGAAATACTTTAAGGCAAAACAGAATAATCTTAAGCAAGAACGTACAGTTATACACATAACAATATTTATAAATTTACAAATTTGCAAACGAGTTCATAAACAATCAATCAACGTCACAATTAAGAAAACTTAAAAAAACACTTGAAACAAGAAATACAAATCCTAAAAGTAAAATATGTGAAAGAGGAAATTACCAAATTTGTAGATGCACGTGTGTATAGTACCTTACAGAATAGTTCTCAATCAAACTTCGTACAAATACGAATTACAATCTCGAAAAGATACTGGAGGAGTAAAACACCTTGTAACATATCTAGGGAAGGGAATGACGTACGAGAATAATCGAAAACGACCAATATTAGCGTCAAATCCGTAGTCTCCGCGGTCGCTGAGTTGTGTTGTGGCACTCTGGATGCAGTTTAAGTACCAGTTCACCTGCGTAGGCATGGCGATTATTGGTGATGAAGAAAATCTCCAAACTTACCGAAATTAGTTTAATCAACGAGAAACAAAATAATCTACAAGACTTGAAATTAAACACAACAATAACTTCTACATTACAAAATACTTCCTATCAGTCAACGTCACAATAACGAAATCTACAAAAAATATCTTCACACATAGTTAACAAGTAATAACATACCTAAAAGTAAGCAATCAATAAAATGCCCGGGCAGCGCCGGGTGGCAAATTAAAGATGAACGAGCCTGTAACGGGTCACTTAGGTGGGCTTCTCACCAATTAAAACAGAAAAATAATTGTATTAAATTAGTTGTAAGTCTTGAAATGTCTCAATATACAACTCTATATATTAAGAAAATGCAAAATCAGAAGGGCAAGAAAGCTGTACACCACAGCTATAGCAAAATATTATAATTAATTTGTTGTGTTACCGTATCTCAATGGTTGATCAGTTATTTAAAATAGCTTTTTCAGTTGCAGTTGGTTTCTATGTCTATATCTAAACGTTAATTAGGAAGGATTCTCAAGGAATTAGGTTTGAATTTAGACGTTATAACAGAAGTGGAAGTGGTACGTTCATTCGTTACCAGTTGGCTCACCGGACGCGGTACAATGCCGGCGTTCGAAGCGAAAGCTGACGGAACCATCAAAATCAGTCTGAGGGGGGGGGGGGTCACATATGAAAGTATGACATCGATACGAGCCTGGAATGAAGCATCTGGCGATGAGGAATGTACGAATTTGGAAAGCACCGAAACGAAATAACAATAGTGAAGGTACAGGGAAGGGAACTACCTAAATCCTCAATGGCTGGCAACCACGTATTACTTAATTGATAGCCAGTGTCTTTGTTGAAATCGTTAGTATTTCTACGTATTTCCACAGCTTCCCGTATAATCCTGGAGCTGTAGTGTCGGTAAGAGCTCGAGCATCTTGGAACATGACATCATGAACCGACGATAGAGCGTGCTCAACTATTACTAATTTGTCTAGCTGGTTGAGACGAATATTTCGTTCATGTTCCTTGATACGAGTACCAATAGACCGGCATATTTGGCCAATGTATACCTTGCTGCAAGTAAAAGGAATTTCGTAAAAGTGGGGACAACTTGTCCTTGGTTTTACTCAGACTGCGAGCAATTTTATTGACGGTGCTAAACCCGGTGTTTATGTTGTATTTGTGGAGGACCTTGGCAATTCGATCTATGGTGTTGTGAATGTAAGGAAGGTAGGTAGTTCTCTTCACTTCTTCTTTCTGTGAGCTTTGCTTGGTCGTTTCTTTGGGACGCAGGGCTCTATGAATCTGCAAATCGCTCTATCCATTACCCTTGAACGTGATTCTGAGTGTGTCCATCTCCACCTGGATATTTGATGACTTGCAAATTCGTCTCGCCCTCTTGGTGAGTGTTTGAGAAGGCCTTGTTTTTGTGCTGGATGGTGGTGAGAAGATAGCGATTTGTGTGGGTAGGCTCACGATAGACTGTGTGTCCTAAGGAGCCGTCCGGTTTCTTTCTTACTAGAACATCCAAGAAAGGAAGGCATCCGTCCGACTCCATCTCCATAGTGAATTTAATTGAAAGATGTTGCTGATTTAGGTGGTTTGGAATTAGATGAAGTTTCTCAGGACCTTCTGTTCAGACCACAAATGTATCATCAACATACCTCCACCAAATCATAGGTTTGACGGGCGCTGAAGCTATAGCCTCTTCCTCAAAATGCTCCATAAATAAATTGGCCACGACGGGCGAAAGTGAACTTCCCATAGCCACTCCGTCCGTCCGTTCGTCTGTTCGTAAAATTTCTTGCCCCACAAGAAATACCTGGAAGTCATGCAGTGGTAAAATAGCTTAGTAATGTCCTCAGGGAACTGATGATCAATGACAGACATGACTGAGTTAATCGGCACTTTAGTGAACGAGGACTCCACATCCAAACTCACCAAAAGGGCATTAGGTTGAAGGGTTATGGTTGACAACGTGTTGACGAAATACTGAGAGTACCTAACGTGTGATTCAGTACGTCCTATGTGTGGCTGAAGCAATTTTCTTAGGTATTTAACCAGAGCATGTGTAGGTGAACCTATCACACTAACAATGGGTCTGAGAGGAACATGTTCTTTATGGATCTTAGGAAGTTCATATAATCTACGTGCCACTGCTTCCCCCGGGGACAGATGTTTAACCTCATCCTTTGGAACTGAAGATTGCCTTAAGAGCTTCACGGTGGCGTTGGACACACGAGTGGTAGAGTCTCGTGAGCCCAGTCTGTAAACAGGCTCTGACAATATAGCCGAGATCTTATTCTTATACTCGTCAGTGTCCATAACCATTGTCGCATCACCCTTATCAGCTGAGAGAATGGTCAGTTCAGAATCATCTCTAAGTTCCTTCAGAGCTCTCCTTTCGCCAATTGCTAAATTGGGTGCGGGTACAACAGCGGACCTTATGAGTCTCACACATTTCTGTCTTAACTCCTCATCCTCATCCGTAGGTAGTTTGTGGATGGCTGCCTCAACGGAAGTAATTAACTCCTCAGTGGGAATTTTAGAGGGAGTGACAGCGAAATTAAGACCCCTAGCGAGGACTGCCGTTTGGTTCTCGCCCAAGGATTTCTTGGAAAGACTGATGACAGTTTTACTAGCATCCGGGTTCGTGCGAGAGACCGCCTGTTTCTGAGCTAGTCGGAGGAACTTAGATTTCTCTCTGAATGACACCTGGTTGAATTTGCGTTCAGGCTGCATAGCAGTAATGTGATCGAAAGACAACCACAATTCCTGCGAGAGAGCGCTGTTTAGCAGCAGGTGTAAACGAAACAACTCTCGGGAGACTGAGTCCAGTTCCTTACGAGTGTAATGCACTCACTCGCACAAGAGCCTTACTAGCGCGTTGATATATTCTCCTAGCCTTCGGAGTATTTAACGTGTGCTTCAGATTCACACATTTGGGAATGATGTTATGGTCCCGGCATCTCAGTAGAAGGCATAAAAAAGAAAGAATAGATTTCCTTCGCCTTAATTTGCTATATTTTGAAATCTTCTTAAAAGTATCCTCCCCACAGAGGTTTTTAATGTTGCCATTGATGCTTTCACGGCCCGTACTTATAGACATGATATAGGCTTTTGGGCTTATGCCGTGTCAAGAAAATAAGGTGAAATCCTTTAAGCTTCGCAGAGAACTTTGCTCTGCGTCATCAAAAGAAAATCTTGACTGTTTATGAGAAAGAATTTCACCTTACCTTCATGACACGGCATAAGCCCAAAAGGCTATGTCATGTCTATTTTATGTAGTCATGTAAGGAAGTATGTATTCAGATTTTATGGGACATGCATATGGACTCGCGGGTCGATGAAAGCCCCGATACGGCCAGCATATCACGAAGGAAATGCTCTGAATATCTGGAAATAATATTACGGTTCAGTTTTTGGAAGCTTGACATATCGGACATGTTTCTAAGGAAACGTATACATTTATTATTGCCACAAAACGTATTAATGTATGAGAAAATGGCAGCTTGTAATACATGCTACACATAGTAATCACCGATCATTGGGCGTGATGCACCATCTTCAGGAGTGAGGTAGAAACACTACTATAGTATTTGATATCCTTAATGAAATATGCGAGGGCAGGAGTTTCACAGCCCAATTCAACAATCCTCCGGTGGGAAACAATATAATATACGAAAGGAACTCGGTTCTTTTTCTTACGACCTTAATTATTAATTTTAATTTTAATCTTAATCATAATTTTAAGATCTGGTAGGAAATGATGGGATTGGGAGAAGCCTTCATTCTGCTCTATAATCGCAACACATTCGGTACACAGTCAACAATAAGACACGGCAGAAACATACTATTGTTGAACAAGTCGCTTACTGTGCAGTCCGCATTCAGTTCATATAAGAAGGGTAAGAATTGTTTTCGCATTCCCCGTTCACCCAGCACGCGTCCGTAAGGATTCCGGGGGCAATCAAGCGTGCTGACTCTCTGGATGGTTGCCACGGGTGATGGCGGGGAGGGGCCATCACTACGGGGAAGCCTGCTGCGATCGCAGCTGGTACTCCCCCGCTGTATTTGTTAATATCGTCGAGGTGACAGTCGAACTCGACACGAGGTCACTGCTCCTCAGAACAGGGGTTTTCTCTGTTTGGGGATTCAGTCCCGAGTGTCGGACACGACTGAAACTTCGGGGATATTAACAAAAACGCGGGATGAGGTGCGCGTCCGAAAGGATTCCGGGGGCGACAAAGCGCATCGACTTACTGGTTGGTCGCCACGGGTGATGGCGGGGAGGGGCCATCACCTCTACAAAAGCTTCCTGCGTTAAGTCAAGGAGGCAAGACACCCTCATCGTATTTGGGGATATGGACTTCTACCCACTATCTGACAAGAAAGAAGAAACGTGCGGTGAATCGACAAAATGACGCATGTTCAGTTGATGTGAAGAGCTTCAATTGTAAAATGTTGGTATCAATGGATGGTAATAAAATCTATGTATGGATAATTTTGTATACAGTATCCCTATGATATTCGTTAAATAAAATTCAACATCACTGTTCTTGACTGCAGTATTCTTTAATATTAAATCAAATAAAGAAGGTTAAATATATTTACAATGATGGGTTATTGTAAAGCTCACAACCATAGTGTTAACGGGAGATGTAAGATAATGCCCATCTCCCATAATTTCTGAACCCATAGGTCCGAGAGAGGGTACTGATTATTTTAATCTTAATTTTCGATACATGCAGTTTACAAAATTTATTATAGTATAATTGAAAAATATGCACTAAAATCACAAATACAAAATAACGTGTCCGGAAAATATCATGCATCAAAATTTAATATTTGTAAGTAATTTAGAAATTGAACAGAGAAAGAAAGGCCTGAGAAGTGTATTAGAAATATTATTGTAAGTAATGAAACTTCTCGGACATTCTATCGAGGAAACATGACGCCCGCCCCAAAGAGCTCATCACACTAGTTATCCTCAGTCGTTCCATATGTTCGACTCCTGAAATGAATATTAATATTGATTATCGAAAGAAAAACAAAAAAACGTGCAGACTGAGAAAACAACAACGATAAACTAATTATATACTATATCTATAATCTACGTACCTAACTGCTCTACTCTTCAAAGGAGTTATATTTTCTTGTTGCCTTAGGTACAATTCCGTTCGTAACAAGCATGTGTAACTTCTCTTCATTAAACCAATTTACTACTCCACATTCCCCTAATAATGATGAAAAACTTTTCAGTTCTTTCCGGATGCATTCACTCTCTGTTCAATAACTTTACAATCGTGTACAGCTGAAATCGTTACCAATTTTTCTCATATCCTCCTCATTACTACCCTTGTCTCTAGACAATTTTTTTTATAAGGTGTGCCCATCCCATTGCTTCAGAACATAGTAAACATTTATTTTCATCTCTGTTTTGTCTGTATGCTTTATTTGTATAATTCCATTAACCACCATATTATGCCCCTCATTTTTTATTTGTTATATTATCTATATTTATCCTCATTATCCCAATTACATTACAAAATTCTCCTAGTGACCTCTTATTTCTACACTGTGAAGCAATTTGTTGCTCTAAATATCATTAAATCTTAGAACTATTCTTTTACATACTCTTAGCTGCTCTAAACAATCAATTTCTCAGTAGTATCCAATTCGTATTGTTTCCAAATGTCCGTATCCCATCCACCCAGTGTCCTTGTTTCTGATATTTCATTTAGTGTTGGTAAGCCTTCTGTAACACTTCGCCACCCGATCCCAACTTCAGTCCTTTTCAATGGTTTTATCAATATTTATTAAGAAGCTCGGTATGGTATGCCACAGTTCGTAGTCAGAATTTATCTCTTCTGACGTCATTATGCCGTCTATTTGGTAAAAGTCTATCCATATATTCGCTTTTTTCTCTATCCTGCAGTCTTGATGTAAATCTTAGTATTGTGTCGTAGAAGGGAATGCTAGTTTTAATCTTACTTCTTCTATGTAGAACGGTTGTCTTGCGAGCTCATAGGATAGTCTAGGAGCATTTTTTGCCAGACAGAGAACTCTTTAAGATACATGGCCCTCACTCTTTCTAGTGCAGCTAGGTTATCCTTCGATACGTGTTCCCAGATAATGTCTAAGGCGTATTTCATGGTGGGGTACATTTGTACGAATAATTGTTTCTTCTTAGCAGCAGTAAGTTATAAGGAACGCTCTGCCATCTTTTAAATATACCTCAAAGCTGGGAAAGGTTAGAGAATTAAATAGTATCTAGCAGCGAACAGTAATCTTCCTTGATCAGAGGAAGACGTGGGTACTCTCCGGCTTCACAGGCTGTAATCAAACATGGCTTCATTCAATGACATTACAAAGGAGGAAAATCACATATCAGAATATTAATGACAGTGTTAGTCTCGTGGCAACCTGCTAACTACAGAATGTATTGCGGGTTAGGGTAAGCCTTCGCTTGCAATTAATGGAATGATCATTGAATGATTTTCCGATTACTCAAAGTTGGATCAACGTGGAGACCTATCAATATCTCACGATTCACTGGCAGATAATTTCGGAGTGAATATAACAAGAATGAAGCAAATCGGTCCAGTAGAAAGGACGGACGGATTTGCCAAAGCTGTTTTAATAAACTCTTTTTAATATATAGATGTCTGCAGATTTACGTCATTGCACATCCATCTCACTCCGCAGTTAGCTGTACAACGAGGTAGTTCCATAACTATTTCCACAAATCTACTCGTAATTTCATTAAGTGTAGAAAATTTCCTTTTAACTCACTAGATATCTGCTCCGTACAACACCTTACATTTAACTAATGCAGTAAAATCATTTTAATACACTCTGTAATCAGTGTTGGGCATTTTTTAAATCCGAAATGTTAATTTCTGTCATTGAACTCATGCTCTTTAGTTTAGCTCTTTTTATTTGTTCTGGCTACTTTCCATTTCCACTTAATTCATTAATTTCCGTGTCCCATCAGCATAAGTAAAAAACTGCAGCTACGGTGGCCTTGTTGTTTCCTCTATAAACATCTTGCGATGTGCATGGGTTGTCCAGGAGGGGACAGATAAGTAGATAGCTTGGGTCTTGTTAAGCACCACATTCATACGAGGTGTCTGCGTTTGCTGGAAGGATCTCCCATTCTTCAGGTTGGTCTTCCATGAGGGGTTTTGAGGGAGCTCAATACAGGGTAAGGTAGGTCGTCGCCAGGAGCTAGTTCTTCCTTTCACATATCTGTGAGCAGTGAGCTCGTCCATCTGTTAAGACGAGTTATCTCTTGTGTTCCCTCCAGTGGCGAAGTCCTAGCAAGGAAGCTCTTGCGGGATTTGAGGTGAGGCCTTGCAGCTTGACGATGGTCATTCTCCTGCTTTGTTCTCTCGGCGTCTGCAGCAGTGGCCCTCCGGATGTTGGGTGGGGCTGTTCCAACAATCGGGTACAGTTTCTGCACTGGTGTTGGTTGCAGGTATCCCGAGATTATCCCTGACCGCTGTATCAACCTGATTAGCATTCCACACAGGAGCGGCATACTCAGCGGATGATACACATAGCGCAAGTGTAGAAGTCCTCAGGTTGTTCGGGCTGGCTCTCTATGTGCTGCTGATCAGCTTCTTAAGTATGCCAAAGCGAGCAGTGACCTTCTGTTTCGTGTTAAGACGTTGCTGCCTGTACGTTAGAGGGCGGTCTAGTATGAAACCTAGATAAGCTTGTGTTGGACAATGTTTCAGTCTCTCTCCTCGCCATGTGACGTTCAGATGTCGCCACGCTTCCTTGTTTCGTAGATGAAACGCACACGCTTGGGGTTCGGCTTCGGAGTGTTGTATGTAAGCTTTGGGAAAGCATTCTTTCTGATTATATTAGACATGTTTGCGAAATTAACAACTAGTTTGATAGAAGGCAGTTTGGTTTAGGGGAGATTATTCTACTGAAGCTCAACTTGTAGGATTCCAGCAAGATATAGCAGATATCCTGGATTCAGGAGGTCAAATGGACTGTATCGCGACTGACCTGTCTAAGGCATTTTTAATAGGGTAGATCATGGGAGACTACTGGCAAAAATGAGTGCAATTGTACTTGACAAAAGATAAAGTATGACTGAATGGATGGCCATGTTTCTAGAAAATAGAACGCAGAGAATTAGAGTAGGCGAAGCTTTATCTGCCCCCGTAATAATTAAGAGGGCAATTCCTCAAGACAATATTATTGGACCTTTATGTTTTCCTATATATATCAATGATATGCGTAAAGAAGTGGAATCAGAGATAAGGCTTTTTGCAGATGTTATTCTGTACAGAGTACTAAATCAGTTACAAGTCTGTGAGCAACTGCAAAATGACCTCGATAATGTTGTGAGATGGACAGTAGGAAATGGCATGATGATAAACGGGGTTAAAAGTCAGGTTGTGAGTTTCACAAATAGGAAAAGTCCTCTCAGTTTTAATTACTGCGTTGATGGGGTGGGAGTTCCCTTTGGGATCATTGTAAGTACCTAGGTCTTAATATAAGGAGAGATCTTCTTATTGGTAATCACATAAATATGATTGTAAATAAAGGGTACAGATCTCTGCACATGGTTATAAGGGTATTTAGGGGTTGTAGTAAGGATGTAAAGGGTAGGGCATGTAAGTTTCTGGTAAGAGCCCAACTAGAGTATGGTTCCAGTGTATGGGACCCTCACCAGGATTACTTGATTCAAGAACTGGAAAAATCCAAAGAAAAGCAGCTCAATTTGTTCTGGGTGATTTCCGACAAAAGAGTGACGTTACAAAAATCAAAAATGTTACAAAGTTTGGGCTGGGAAGACTTGGGAGAAAGGAGACGAGCTGTCAGACTAAGTGGTATTTTCTGAGCTATCAGTGGAGACATGGCGTGGAATGACAGGAGTAGACGAATAAGTTTGAGTCGTGTCTTTAAAAGTAAGAGGGATCGCAATGTGAAGATAAAGTTGGAATTCAAGAGGACAAATTGGGACAAATATTCGTTTATAGGAAGGGGAGTTAGGGATTGAAATGACTTACCATGGGAGATGTTCAATAAATTTCCAATTTTTTTGCAATCATTTCAGAAAAGTCTAGGAAATCTATGGCGACTGCCCTAAATGCAGATCAGTAGTGATTGATTGACTGATTGATCATAGTATTTCAAGAGTTTATCCATCGCTGAAGTCGGCTTTCCTTCTAGTTCTTCAAAGGATGATCCCTGAGCTGCTACCGCTGTATCGTCGGCGTAGATGAAGTGTCTGGTGCTTGCTGGAATTAGCTGATCAGTTATGTAGGTGTTGTACAGCGCTGGAGCTAGCACGCTGCCTTGGAAAAGACCGTTCTTCGCCATCTACTGCTCTTACCCTGTAGCGAGACTTGGAATCTTCTGTTCTGAAGGAAGGTGGTGGAAATGGATGTTAGTTGGTGGTCCTCTGTGAGTTCATACAATTTCTTTAACAGCTTCCTCTGATTCACAGTGTCGTACGCAGCTGTTAAGTCAGCGAAGGTGACTCCAGTTATCTCACCACGCTCAAAAGCATCCTCTATTTGTCGGGTGAGATTCAGGTTCTAGCTACAACATGATTTGGCAGCACGAAAGCCTGCTTGTTGTGGAATTAAGTTCTCTTCGGGGATGATACGTATTCGGTTAAGAGCCAGACGTTCCATTATTCTTAAGGTATGGCATAGCATGGAAATACGTCGAAATATTTTCGGGTTGTCTGGATCTTTCTCAGGCTTGAGTAGTGCGATGACTCGAGATATTCACCACACTGTAGGGATCTGCAACTTGGCGACACACGTGTTCATTAGGACTATTAACCACTCCAATGTTTTAGGCCAAACTTCTTTATCTGTTCAATTCGTAGGTCATCGACACCAGCAGCCTTGTTCATCTTCAGGCTGGAGATGGCAGCTTCAAGTTCATCCACGGAAAAGGGACCTGGAAGGAAGTGATTACCTGTTTCCAAATCACGCTGAACAGTTTCTTTGGTCGCTGGACCGTCAGTTGATTAGGTGTCACACAAGTAAAGTTTTCCTGTGGTTTTACGGTGTCGCTGCTAATGATTTAAGAAGTTTCCTGGCCTGTCGACTGTCCGAGTTTCTCTACCAGGTTGCTCCACTTGGCCTTGCGAGTTGCTGTGATGGTTTTCAACAATGCTTCTTCAGCTTGGATAGTTTCTTCAGCAAATGGATCCTCTCCATAAAGGGTCTGATATCTTTCTAATTGCAGTCTGTTATCACCAGACAAGCCTGGAACATATTACGATCTGTATCCTCTCGGAATAGTATTCCTTGAAACTTGCTGGATGCATTGTATAAAGGTGTCGTACATTTCTCGTTGTGGTGTAATGTTTATGATATCCGAGTCAAGCTCTTCGCAAAACCTCGTCCAGTCAGCCTTCTTGAAGTTAAACCTCCTCTTGAAAAGCAGCTCGATTTATTCTGGGTGATTTCCGACAAAAGAGTATCTTTACAAAAAAGTTTCAAAGTTTGGGCTGGGTAGACTTCGGAGAAAGGAGACGAGCTGCTCGACTAAGTGGAATGTTCTGAACTGTTAGTGGAGAGATGGCGGGGGAGGACATCAGTAGACGAATAAGTTTGAATGGTGTCTTTAAAATTAGGAAAGATCACAATATGAAGATAAAGTTGGAATTCAAGAGGACAAATTGGAGCAAATATTCGTTTATAGGAAGGGGACTTAGGGATTGGAATAACTTACCAACGGTGATGTTTAATAAATTTCCAGTTTCTTTGCAATAATTTAAGAAAAGGCTAGGAAAACAACAGATAGGGACCCTGCCAGCTGGCCGACTGCCCTAAATGCAGATCAATAGTGATTGATTGATTAATCACCAAGGAATTTACGGTGCAAATGACAGGCCTATGTTGAGTGCGAGGAATGGGCTCTCCTATAGTCTTCACACATTGCCCAGCTATTTTTGAAGACACGAAGATATTGTGTGGATTGTACCCTCTTTTCCACCCACCTCTGTTGAAGGAAGGTGGGAGCTTCGGATCGTGGATCAGATGCAACTCATGAGCCTCAGCCCATGTTTCTATACTTGTTCCATTTGCATCAGAATTTGGGTATTCTTAAGCTGTGCTTCTACAGTTGAAATCGCCAATGTCATCGTTTACGCCCACGTGGTTGAAGTTGGCAGATGTTTCAAAGGTAACAATGGTCTTGGGTGGTTTGTAGACTGATGTAATGCAGAAGTATGGAATGCGGACTATAAGGAGCTCGAAGTCATTGTCTGAGATGATATCCAGTTTAGGCCTGGAAAAGATGACCCTGCCGTATTTGTCGTGAGGCCTTTCTAGGATTAGTTCCATACCAGCAGTTCTTGGACGGTACCCAGTATTCTCCCTGTGTGTTTTCTGGACTAGCGGGATGTCACATGCAAGTTTTTGGCACAAACTAGCTAATAGGACTTGTTTCTCTCTAGAATATCCGTCGATGTTTAAAGAGATAAACACAAGAGGTCCTGAAAAAGACCAATATTTGTGCAATCTTTTTGGATAGAGACCGGTTGTGAAGGGATCAGCCGTCAGGTCATTTCGTTGCATCGTCTGACGTTGCCCAGGGTACACACGACTGACATTCATGTCTTGTACGTCTATAATTGCAATTTTCGTGGAGATTCCTTTCGTGTACCCTCACTTAATATCATTCGCAAATAATCTACTTTCTTGACAACTTCTAATCTCGTCTCACCAATCCACCATTGCTGATTCTTTGGCAATGTATATCCTTTTATGGGTTTCTGTACATTCTTTTTTTAATTCCACTCTTTACAGTAATGCACCACTTCATTCATACTTCCCCGCATGCTAGCGGGAGTCAATGTGAGCAGAAGGATGTCGTCCGCAAAAATGAGACCTGGAATATTCTGATTCTCATGACTCGAAGCCTTTCGATTGAAAAATATCATTTATCCATATAAATAAAGTTCTGAGGGGTCCGGTGTGTGTACTTTTATTTATTTTGTCAATTTTTCAGATATTTGTCCGTTTAAGGTCAACTCAAGACCATATCAGTGTTTTTTAGCTTTCGTGTCTGTTTGTCAGTCTGTTCCACCATCATGGCAAAACGGCTGGATAGATCTCGACCAAACTTCATATTCAGAGTATACTCATCCAGGAGCTGGTTTTGATATAAATATGATTGAAAAATCACGGAACAGTCTGGGGGTTTATGGGGAGATCAACGAGATATTTGGTATTTTATCGTACACTATTGATTTTCTGTAAAATCTGTAGACTATATGTGAAACGTCCCTTCATTTTGAATATTTTTTGTGTCCATTATTTCGCTTACTCTTCAAATGACGGAGATAATTACTATAAACTGCGGGTTTCGTGCTCTGTCGCTGACCGACAGCGAACCTACAGGTTACCATGGTAACGTCTCTGGCTGCTTGCCAGCAGGGAAGTACCGTAATGCCCTTTAGTCATCATTCCTGTAAATTCGTAGTTATTCGTTGGGTAGAAGACGAGAGAGTCGTCAAGCTGCAATTCTGCAGGATATTTGTGAAATACCGTTAGAGGTTACAATTGTCTTGAAATATCCTTAAGGCTGGTTGTCAATATTTCAACAGCACCGCAGAGTGTAGCCCATTGGCACAAACAGTGGCCATATGCGAGCCAATGTTTATGATTCTAGTTGCCACGGAAGAATGCGAAAAAATAAAGCAGTGTGTGAAAACTGTACCCAAATTTCTTCACCCCATTTATAGTTTATAACTAAATCAAACGCATAAATAGAGGAAATACGAGAAAATATCATAGGACCAACCGTGTAGACGACAAAAAAGAAGTCTGATGATAAAAACTCACCAACGCGTACCTGACATCGAAAAGAAGGTATGGGGACTTTCACGTAGTGTTTCTCGGATAAAGCTAAGGGATATACAATCTGCTAAAATCTTCCTTTCTGAGTGTATAGTAATTTACGTAGAAATCCGTATACAATGTACAATACCTTAGCGAAGAACGGGTACATTTGCTAGTTAAGACATATTTATCACTAGCACTGTCAATTAGTTATTATATGTACATCTTACTAATTTTATAGATTATCTGGTTAATAATAATAATATAACGATAACAATAATAGCAAAATATTAACGAATGTATTTTTCAAATTCGCATAAAAGTTCAATACCAGCTTAACTGAACTATAATATATTTTTACGTTACATAAAAGACATACAATAGCATGAAAGCTGCACAGTATTTGTTATGATGATACTTTATGTGAAAAATACTTACAAACGGCAATAAAATGCAAAAACTCACAGTCAAACGAGCTTACAGTGAGTCTTGTAACTTTCATTTTCTTGAAGCTGACGCTGTATGATTTTTGTGTCATCAGCCGTCCTGTGTTTCATTCTTGTACATAAGATGTTACATCCCACAGAACTCGTGGCTCGAACGAGTTGATGAACATCAAACTTGGTATATTTACACTCACAAGACGGTTCTTGGATGGCGTCATGATGACATCTAAGGTGCTAAATCTCCTTTCACGGTCATCGCTAGTTGTTGGCAATGTTGATAGAGCCAGTCTCACTTTATTCAAGTTTTCTTTCACATATTTACCATTACTGTTTATGAAATCCCTGAAGTCTTCACGAACCATGTCGAATGGCATGCAGAACCTTTCACATAGTTGTGCAAATTTGTTCTCTCCTTCAAGCCATGGAATACCTACATCTACTGCCATGTGAAAGGTTACATTGCTTGATTTGTTCAATCAGTGCTTTGAACTCTGACTTATTGGCAGCATCACTTTGGGAATTGCAGTAGTGCTAAAAGAGAAACTGGGACTGAAACTCCTAATTCCTGTAAAAACTAAGATATCACCTTAATATTTGGTTGGCGCAAGGTATGTGCTAGTTTCATAGATATTCATTATTTTCCAATATTTATATGCAAAATATTCAAATATTCTAAATGTCAAGCGCATCAAAACGATCGAGATAGCACATTTTCAAATAATAATCTAGTACCTTATTCTTATACCGTATAAATGAAACTGTGCATAATTTTTGAGATTGCATTATTTACTATGGAGATAGGACTTTTTCCCCTGTTGAAGTTTATTTTTTGTATAATTATTGAAATTTTAAGGTTTGAATTTTGTTTACAGGTAAACCAGAATTTCAATCATAAAAGTAATGCACACGTTTATGGATAATCTACTATGGAACATTCATATGAATTTTCAAGATAACAGCATCATATCTGTAATGCGTAGGACATGATTTTTAAGGGTTATTTTGCCCGAAGGCAGGTCCGAACCTCCGCAGAGGTGTTCCTGAGCCGGAGTTTACGTGCGGTAGAGTGGCCAGTTCCTTTCCGCTCCTCCATTGCCTTACTCCCCACCAACAGTGCGTGGCAACACATCCAACTCCTGACCACTCCCAATGTTGCTTAACTTCGGAGATCTCACGGGATCCGGTGTTTCAACACGGCTACGGCCGTTGGCTAGGACATGTTATACACATGAAAATGTGAAACTGAGAAGATAGCATTTTTCTAAAATCATGCATATTTTTAATATTGTCACTTGACTTACTCGTTAGAACTCTTTTGCAGCATAAGTCACACACACCGTCTTCCATTTTGCAGCCACTTTCTTCATGTTTGTGACAATCGCCTTCCGTCGAGTTGCTTTTTTTCTCCTCAGAGAATGATCGCTGACTTTCATACTTCCTGCGAGCATCAAGCCTAAGGACTGATTGTTCTGTCATATGAGAGACTGATGTTCTTTTGATATCCGACTTCAAGTCTATTGTTGCACTGCACCTCATATTGAACTCCGCCACAGCATTGCATACACCAATTTCAAGTCTCTTGATACAAAAGTTTCTTTGGACAGTTTCTCCAGATGCTAGAATGAAGACTTTCATTCTGATTCTCCGTGGCAACACGGACACATCGGGATAGTACTTCATCAGAGCCAGCTTCTGATACACAGAAGTAATCTTAACCCACTAACGGCTCAGAAAGCTTGACCAACATTTTATCATGATTCTGAAGTACCTTACCTTTTGCTATGCTTTTGTTATAGAAGCACCAATTATCTAAGCCTTGGGGGCATTTCTTATGTTGGGGCTTACTGTCAGTGGATATGTAATAATAGAGTGTGGCATAGATAGCATTTTTCATTTTGCAACATTAGGTGTGTTTTGTACAATAGCATTCCTATAATAGCTGGTAAGCTTGGTAATTGTAGCATTAGAAAGACCACCTGAACGGCCACCTAACTCCACACCCTTCGCTTTCCAAGTCTGTAGCATCTGTCTCAAACCTGTTCCCATTCTGTTAGCAATGTGGTTTACACACTCTTCCTTCAGTACTCGTTGGTGCCATACACCATATTTCAGAATTATGTGATGAAAAATGCACAAATGCGTGTGGAGAATAATATTCTGTGAGAAGCAAAGAGGAAGGGTGGTTTAAATGGCTGCACAGCAGACATTTAAATGACTCGCTCTGCCTTTAAAAATGGCGGAACGTGGAAAATTATACCACTAATTTATCCGCAATGATCAGGGGTAGGGTAATATGTGAAAATTGAAAAACAATCAGTCCCAGTGTCCCAGACTTCAGGATTTTTAATTAAGTGTAATTTGAAATCATTCTATGACAACTTAATTGGACTTGAGGATTTTTCTGAAGCAAGTGTAATTTGAAATCTTATTTAATCTATAACGACTTAGACAGACTTTAGGATTTCACAGAAGTGATTTGAAAGATTTAATATTTAATTTTAACTCTGAAATCTTAGTCAGTT
Source organism: Anabrus simplex (assembly GCF_040414725.1). Taxonomy (NCBI): domain Eukaryota; kingdom Metazoa; phylum Arthropoda; class Insecta; order Orthoptera; family Tettigoniidae; genus Anabrus; species Anabrus simplex. The sequence continues at coordinate 222,205,953 of NC_090267.1, read as the reverse complement.
GACGAAGTAATTTAAACTTAAGGTTTATTATCAAAGTGGATATTTTGAATTTTATTTTGGATTAATGAGTGAAAATTTAATTGGACTTTAGGGTATATTTAACTGAAGTTATTGAGAACAATAATTCATTCTGGACATTTTACAAACATCAAGAGGATATATGCAACGATTATATTTTGTTCAATCCTAACAGCATTTAAAATTTTGCAATTTGATTTCAATTTGAGCATGTTAATGGAAGATTTACTTTCAAGACACTCTTTAGTATTTGAATGAATAATAGAAGCAGGGTGATTTTTCTTCAAATCATTAATAAATTTATCAGAAAAAAATTAATACCATCTATTATTCGCCCTGCGAAGCTTCCTTCTCTGTACCTGCTCCAGAAAGACCGTATACTACCTGAGGTCCTTCCCATTCTCCTGTGCCCAATAACTTTTTCTGCTACAGTATGTATGTTGTATGTTGAGTATTCAGCCCGAAGGCTGGTTTGATTCTCAACAGCTCAGCCATGAGCTGTCATGGACGGCCTATGCGTCATTGAAAAGGCATACTGTACTAAGTAAATGAGGTGTGAGGTAGTTTCCCGTTGCATTCCTCACATGTTGTTGTTACATATCAGTCTGCCAAGCCCACTGAAATGCATGCATCATCCGACCCTATGAGCGATATTTTCACACCATTTATAACAGGGTCTGGCTGCGTAAGGAGTAGCATTACTAGTATTTTTTTTTTGCTAGGAGCTTTACGTCGCACCGACACAGATAGGTCTTATGGCGACGATGGGATAGGAAAGGCCTAAGAGTTGGAAGGAAGCGGCCGTGGCCTTAATTAAGGTACAGCCCCAGAATTTGCCTGGTGTGAAAATGGGAAACCACGGAAAACTATTTTCAGGGCTGCCGATAGTGGGATTCGAACCTACTATCTCCCGGATGCAAGCTCACAGCCGCGCCTCTACACGCACGGCCAACTCGCCCGGTCATTACTAGTATAGCTCATACCCCAGTCACTCTCATACTGTCAAAGCCAAAGATGAGACTGAGGCAGATCAATGAAAGTAACAAATTTGTTCTAGCCCACACCAAAAGACACAGTGCACTGTAAATACTAAGTCTCCCTAGCAAAGGCATAATCTCTGTATAAGAATGAAATGACGTGTGCCGGTATACCTTCTGGAACAGCATCACGTGTATATCGCTGGGCGGAATTTCATAAAATTAACATGGATATGTTTTTTGGCCGCTGGTCTATCTGGAATTAACGTAATCTATTTCCTGGCACTATTGTAAATCTTTCAACATGTCGCCTGGTCATCAAACTTCGTGGTGAGATATCAAAACGTACCTTTCTCCTGGTGTTCCATCTCATTCATTAAAAATGCCAAATCTGGGGTATCTCAGTTCTACCTTGAAAATCAACTTGTGATATAAGTTTTAGGATAGAAATAGCAGAATGGCCCGGTAAAGGGCAACTCCCACGCCCCCAAAACAATGTAGTAATTCAATAATGAAAACAAAAGTTGAGGTGACAAAGGGGAAATAATGACGTCACAAAAGGCCTGAACTCCAGGAGAGAAAAAGGGAATGATTTGTGCATAATTGGGATCAATATGGCATCCACCATGAGGTACAAAAAATATAAATTAAAAAGCTGGTTACCATGGGGCCTCACGAAAATTAATCATAACGGAACCCAAAAGTCCAAAACATTCAAACAAGGAAGAAAGAAAAGCAACCTGGGTTAAAAAAAGTTAAATCCATCTCCTTCAGTCAGTAATGAGTACGATCTATTACTCCCACAGACACACCAAACACTGAGAATCCCCATTCTCCAAAACGTAAGTGCCATAATGAAATCATCACATAATATCTAGGTACGCCAATATTATCCAGGGATACAGTCGTAAATTGGCCCAAAATTCCGTTCAAACAGTGTCTGATAACCAAGACACCTTCGAAAATTACAACTTACTCATCCACTATACAATCTCAACGTTCGAACTTCGACGATAGATACAATGCAGATATTTACAAAGCAGACATTCTCTTTGATGGGCCAAGACTCGAGCTCCAAATAAAATCCCTGACTACGGTGACCACAGAACCAAATCTACGAGGGCACATATCACGAAAATAGCAAGCATTCAAATCACACTAGAACGGACTGTACATTAAGTGACACTGGCCAAGAAAGAAAATACGAGAGAAAAATAATTAATCTAAAGTGACGTGACAAAACGTTTAAATACAGGCTAAAGCCATGTAGACGAAATTAATAATGAGTAGCCACGCAAATTATAAGACAAACAATCAGGTGGTAACCGTGGCCAAAGAAATGACCAAAGCACATAGGACAATAAAATAATGATATAAGTTCAGTTACAGTTCCTTGGAAGCAAGCACATTACGTTGGAAGTAAATGCGTATCAGATCTCGCTTTATCTGCGCAAATCGTCTGTTCAGACACATCTAATCCTTTTGTAAACATGTTTATAACAGAGGAAGGGTAACTGGACGTTTGTGGCCTCCATTTTATCTCACGTAGGATGAAAAAAATACAAAATACGAAATACAAAAGGCTTTGAAAACGGGAAAGAAAAAATCTTCGACACGAGACGGCACACCAGCGCAATTTAATGACACCATGAGAAAGGAGATTGTAAGTAGGCACAATGTAAGACTTATTGAAATGCGTTCACAAGACTTGGGGCAATTATAAATCAAGAGTTGGACAAATATACTGTACATGGAGATGCAAGAGCGTCTCAATAGTAATCTGTGATTCAGCATTTATTTTGGTCCGTATACGTCTTTCCACTTCCTCTATAGTAAGAAGACTGTTATTGCATTGTTTCTAGAGAATAACTTTTGCTTTATCGTCATGCTTTTGGTTGCTATTGACGAGAGGAATTAAGTTAACTTACATCCAAAGGGAAGTAATGTGACAGATAGTTCGTCAAACATCAGTCACCGCTGATCTGCACGTAGGACAGTCGCTCAGGTGGCAGATTACCTACCAGTTCTTTACCTGGCGTTTTCTTCAATAATTTCAGAATATTTGGAAATTTATCGAACATATCCCTTGGTAAATTATTGCAGTCCCTAATTCCTCTTATATAAACAAATATTAGTACAATTTGTCCTCTGGAATTCAAACTTCGCCCTAGCTGTTCAACACAAAGATCTCAAATCCATTAATATTTCACCATGTGGAGACTCACACAAAATCTTCGCAAACGAGAAGGCATCAGATTACACTTTAACACCTGAGTATCACACTATTAACTGGAGGTCCGTATGAACATACCAGAGCCACCCAAAATATCTCGGAGATTTTGGATAGGGCACTGTCTTTGAATAAACATATTGATTTACATCTCGATGAATAATGCAACTAAATAACCTCATCCAGAAACTCTGCAGCACTAACTGGGGAGCATAACAATATACACTTCGAACTTTACAATATTCTGGTAACGCTACTCTTTTGTCGGAAGGTGAGTTAGGGATTGGAATAACTTACCAAGGGAGATGTTCAATAAATTTCCAATTTCTTTGCAATCATTTAAGAAAAGGCTAGGAATCTGCCACCTGATCGACTGCTCTAAATGCAGATCAACAGTGATTGATTGAACTTTATCTTCATATTGTGATCTTTCCTACTTAAAAAAACACCATTCAAACTTATTTGTCTCTTACTGGCATTCCACTGACAGCTCGACCAGCTCTTCTCCTTTCTCCCGAGTCTTCCCAGTACAAACTTTACAACATTTGGTAATGGTACTCTTTTGTCGGAAATCACCAAGAACAGATCGGACCGAGCTCGATAGCTGCAGTCGCTTAAGTGCGGCCAGTGTCCAGTATTCGGGAGATAGTAGGTTCGAACCCCACTGTCGGCAGCCCTGAAGATGGTTTTCCGTGGTTTCCCATTTTCACACCAGGCAAATGCTGGGGCTGTACCTTAATTAAGGCCACGGCCGCTTCTTTCCCACTCCTAGCACTTCCGTGTCCCATCATCGCCATAAGACCTATCTGTGTCGATGCGACGTAAAACAACTAGCAAAAAAAAAAAAAAAAAAAGAACAGATCGGGCTGCATTTCTTTGGATTTTTTTTCCATTTCTCGAATGAAATAATCCTGGTAAGGGTCCCATACGCTGGAACAATACACTAATTGTGGTGGGACCGATGGCCTATATGTCAGGGCCCTTTCAGCAACAAAAACAATCATCATCATCTAATATTG